>NC_091120.1:14169457-14495707 GCF_040183065.1 Periplaneta americana
AGTGATTTTTCTCTTTGTGGCCTGACTCCAAGTTCGACATGTATGTTGACATTTTATATTAAGTCAACTGCCATTATACAAGGAGCGCACTTAGTTGAGTTACTTAGTGGCCGGGATTCCACAGTAATATCCTAGATCATATATGTAACAGATAACTCCTCGCTACGTTAAAATCGGCAGCACTTTGAAGAGAACAACCGCCAGGATCGCCACCCGTCCGCCGTAAACGAACACGAGATGGCAACACAGTCGCTAATGCAATTCAAATGCAGTAGCGGCTGGTGGTCAAAATAATGAGTGTGCTACAATTTCTATATTGGCCTACTGTATACACTTATATGTATTTATCTTAATTTGAGAATCTCCTAGTGACGAAATATGAAATCCATACGACGTTCCTTCCTACTGCAGAACCTGTCAATTACCCTGGTGTTAAACCCTTCAACTTGGATATCATACTCTTTTCTATTGACAGTGTTACTTCACAGAATGGATCCTGTGAATTGTTGGAGGCTATGTATCGTAACAATTGAACAGCTCTATCTATATTCCGGAAGGCAGGTGTTCCGTATAGAACTCAAAGTTGTGTCTTTAACACTCTTTTGTTCAGTACAGTATAGCTGTTGACAGCAACTTCAAGTTCGCGTTCAGGAAAATTAGGCTATCCAAAAATTGCCAGAAAATTTGCTGTTTAACAATTTTGTTGCATCTAGATAGCTTAAAGACTGGAAACGGTGAGTAGTTTTCTGAATTATACGGTCACATACTTCCTTGGCTTCAGTTTTCTGGGATTCCATTCTCCGTCGCTTGCTGACTGATTCAGGAGGAACCTCAAAAACCAGGTAGACGGCAGCAGCAGTCGGACACTTGAATTACCAAATAGGCCTACATTGTAAATAGTTCCGAGTTCTTCCACAAACAAGCATTCTTTCGTTACGCTTTACTTTTGCAATCTCCAAGCTGTGTTGTGCTGAAGCTGACTACAGCACTTCCCCGCGTAAAAATAGCCAATCAGGGCAGTGATTTCAGCTTCGCACATGCGCATTAATTGTCTACATTCTCATGTAGAGTTTTGAGTAGCACAACGAACCCCCTGAGGCACCAAAGAGCTAAGAGCGAAGACTAAACACTCTATAACGCGTCATGAACATAACCACGGAAAATTGTCAAATGGCAGATCAGATACTATGGTGGTATTGCAAATACATTATTTGAGCAAAAATGATCATTGTGCTGTAGACATAAGGACGGGCCGCCCCTGTTCAAATGGGAATTATGACGTGACTCTTTATGTAACAACTAGATGGCAGCGTAGTAAACCTGACAAAAGTTGTTAACCTCAAAGCCTATAAGCTCGACATATCTGTTACATATATGATCTAGGGTAATAAGCACTATTGCTCAAAGACTGTTGGCTCATCGGTATCACCAATCCCATAGACGCTAAATAACCCAGTAGTTGATGCCGCGTCGTTAAATAAACAACTAAAAAAATTATTCTGGCATTGTGATACATTTATTGTAATTCACAAACACGTATACTCGCACAGTACAGCTGTTTTAAGACGTGTATAACACATGTTGATTAAATGCACGTCTCATTTCCATATAAAAATAGATGTGATATTAATCTTTCGTATGCTGATCATTAGGCCAGGACGGAGGGCCGATGACCGTTCATGGAAACTGCGGTTGGTGGAATCTAGATTTGTGCCACGTTTTGCACACATCGCCGGTCTTAACATTACCGGGTTAATGCTGGCATAACCTCTGTTGATAACCTTTCAAATGAATTGTACTGCAACTAGAAATGTATTTTCTTCGTGTGTACTTAGCTGCAGTAAAGTTTCCTTACCACTCGACTGGACATTGCCTGTCTCGTGTCTTCCACGTTTTCAGCTTTTCACAATAATAATAATAATAATAATATTATTATTATTATTATTATTATTATTATTATTATTATTATTATTATTATGTCGTCAACATCAGTTCATTCAAGACATACCGTATCTGTTATATTTTCGTTTCTACAAGTCTGTCTTGATACTGACAATTACATTCCTTGTGCAAGTCTATTTCCTTTCGGCTGCTCCCGTCGATTCTGTCATATTGCATTCTTCTGCTCTGTGCAAATCATCCTTTTCCGAACAAACTAATGAACATCTTGACAAGAACAATAATAGGATCTAAGAAACTGGTCAGAAGAGAAAAAGGAATTCGTTGGGCCACTGGTCGAGAAGAAACTGCCTTCTGAAGGATGCACTGAAAGGAATGGTGAACAGGAGAAGAATTCGGTGCAGAAGAAGATATCAGATGATAGACGACATGAAGATATATGGATCATATGAGGAGACAAAGAAGAAGGTAGAAAATAGGAACAGATTGGAGAATGCTGGGTTTGCAGTGAAAGACCTGCTGTTGGGCAGAACGCTATGAATGAATAAATGAATATAAAATGTTTCAGAATATTTCTAATCTCTTCTCTAATCCTTGTGATATAGTTATATCCTTCACTACTCCTATACCATACATACAATTAAATAAACACTATGTCCTAACCTTTAATTACCATTTCGTCTTTACCGTAAACAAGAATTTATCTACTTTCTCATATTAGTTATATTAGGTGAACATTTTGGCTAAACTAGCGTTGAGGTAAATTCCCTTCGTATACCACTTATACACCTTGCATATACGATCAACTGCATCTTAAAAATAAATAAATAAATAAATAAAACCTTTATAAATTCAACGATTTTCACTTCCAAAATCACCGGAACGACGTCAGGCTAATGCCATCGAACTTTTCTTTAACGTTAAGTGCATATTAATATTAAGAGTTTTTATCGATCCATATTTTCCTGGCATTCTCCGTTTTTTCAACTTTTCACTAAATGCAAATGGTGAAGGTTGGGTTGACACTATAATTTCTGACTTCCCTCTGAAGCATCGCTTACAGAGGACAAACTACTATTTCTGTGCAGATTTCGAGTATTACATAGATTTCACAATGTAAAACTACACGCACATTGGATTATTATTATTATTATTATTATTATTATTATTATTATTATTACTACTACTACTACTACTACTACTACTACTACTACAAGAGCGTTGACCTCCATTTTCTGTTTTATTTGACAGTAAACAGAAAACAGATGACACAATAGTAGCAAGTATGACTTCATTTACCGTTGTTCGTTGCAACAAATCATTGTATGTTTTGTTTTTACTGCCATCACGCCAGCGTGACTCACTCATCTGACCGACCTACGTGGCTGTGGATTATGGTGATGAAGTGACAAGAGCAGCAGAAGCATTCCTAGAACTTGCCCCCACGGGTTTTTTTCAATACAAATTCAGCTCGGAATTGCCAGGATATGAACTTGGACCACTTGTGTAAGGAAGACAGTGCACACTAATCATTCAGTTAAGGACGAGTTAACACGCAAATTAAGACTCTTACTAACTAACAAAATATTGTTTTGTACGAAAATATGGATACTTCTTATTAATACTGTACTTGGTTCCGCTGACCTGAGCAGTGAAAGTGAAACTTCAACTTTTTTTTGTTTCGTCACGGACTAAAACCATTCCTGTCCCCTCCACAATAGTGTCAATCCATCGTCTTACTGAACAATCTGGGGTCTCATTTTCTAAGGATCTAAATATGCACTAAAAAGTTAATTTTTAAATATTAGGGGAGACTTAATTTATAACAGGTCAAATGTCAAACTTCACTCTGTCTGATGCACTGTGGATAAATAAGAAACATTACTATATGGTACATGTATACATTCCATAGCAAATACCACTGCATTTGTTCAATATCTTATTTCTCTGTTGCAGTACCCGATGACAATCCTTTATGATCCTGCGAGGAAGAAAGAACCTTCACCACAATATGTCACAGAACGAGAGACATGTTTGAAATATTTTGAGAAATGGAGCGAACAAGACCAAGTGGAGTTCGTAGAACATCTCTTGTCACGGATGTGTCATTACCAACATGGTCACATCAACTCTTACCTCAAACCTATGCTTCAGAGAGATTTTATTTCACTCTTACCAAGTAAGTAAAAGTATTCAGATTTTTTATATAATTACAACTTTTGTACTAGAGTTGTTCCTCTAACGTGGGAAGTGAGGTGAATGTGTGTGTGAGTGACCAAGAGAGGAAAAGAGAATTTATTATTATTATTATTATTATTATTATTATTTATTATGGTGAAGGTTACTTATGCACTTGGCATTAGAGGAAATTCCTGAAAAGCCTAGTATTTATTGTATTGTATTTATTAACATTCCATAGTATTCATACTATCACGGCATGGCACGTCCTCAGGTTGCGGATAGAGGAGACGGCCTCCAGATATGGAGGGTAGCTGCGAATATATTGAATAAGCAGTCGTGGACAGCCGATAAGGGGTGGTCCTCCAGCTTGGGGGTTGGGCGAAGGGCTAACAACCCATCACCGTAAAAAACAGCTTGTTACGAATCCCTACAATAAGCCTCGGAATAGGACTGATTCTCTGGCACGATCACAGCAAAGGAATAAGGTTTTGAGATTTGGCACTTGGAACGTAACTAGTCTTTATAGAACAGGAGGGGTAACATTAGTAGCTAAAGAACTAGCTAGATATAGAATAGACTTCTTGGGAGTACAAGAGGTTAGGTTAGATGGGAATGGCATATCACAAATAGGAGATTACTTGTTGTATTATGGGGAAGGAAACAATAATCACCAATTAGGAACAGAATTCTTTGTTCATAAAAGAATAAAATCAGCAGTAAAAAAGGTCGAATTTATCAGTGACAGGTTATCATATTTAGTACTTAAGGGTAGATGGTGCGACATCATAGTTATAAATGCTCACGCCCCTACAGAAGAGAAAGACGACCATATAAAGGATAGCTTCTATGAGGAATTGGAACATACCTTCTGTATGGTTGTGAAACTTGTACTCTCACTCTGAGAGAGGAACATAGGTTAAGGGTGTTTGAGAATAAGGTGCTTAGGAAAATATTTGGGGCTAGGCAGGATGAAGTTACAGGAGAATGGGGAAAGTTACACAACACAGAACTGCACGCATTGTATTCTTCTCCTGACATAATTAGGAACTTAAAATCCAGATTTTTGAGATGGGCAGGGCATGTAGCACATATGGGCGAATCCAGAAATGCATATAGAGTGTTAGTTGGGAGACCAGAGGGGAAAAAGACCTTTAGGGAGGCCGAGACGTAGATAGAAGGATAATATTAAAATGGATTTGAGGGAGGTGGGGTATGATGATAGAGACTGGATTAATCTTGCACAGGATAGGGACCGATGGCGGGCTTATGTGAGGGCGGCAATGAACCTTCGGGTTCCTTAAAAGCCATTTGTAAGTAAGTAAGTATTCATACATTGCTATTGCTTTACAGCTAGAATATGGAACAAGTCAAAAAACTTAGTACTATTATAAAGTCTTAATTTATAGTCACAGTCTAGATGAAATATATATACAGACGAGATTTACAATATAGTCTACTAGTAAAACACATAGTTTTAGTATCAATTCCATGAAGTGTTATTGAATGTCATGAATTCACCTACAGAATAGAAGGCGTGAGAAATTTGGTACTTCTTTAATTTGGCCCTAAATAATCTTAATTGATATTTACTATCTTTTGCATAGATCTAATAGCAAAACAAGCTGAATTTAGTTTGGGGGTAATTTCTTTAATATGATTTTTCCATGAGTTTCATTTTTATATCGATAGGGAGGCTATTAAAAATTTTTACTGCCATATAACGCACTCCTTTTTGATAGCACGATAGACTTGCTGATGGAGTATGAAAGTCATTTTTTTGACGTGTATTTATGCTATGAACTGTTGAATTAGTTACAAAGTTTTCATGATTACATACGAGGAAGACTATTAATGAAAAGATATGCTGACAAGCCATGGGCATTATTTGTAGTTTTTTTTAAATAGTCTTACAAGATTCCCTAGATTTGGCACCTACTGTTATTCTAATTACTCTTTTTTGTAATAGAAATATATTGTTACTATCTGTGGAATTTCCCCAGAATATTATTCCAAAACTCATTACCGAGTGGAAGTATGCAAAGTATGTATGGAGTAGAGGAAATTGGATGTGATCGCTGGGAGGGCTATATGCCCACCCAGTCTACTCCAAATACATACCTTACTTATATACCAAAATCGTCGTGAGTGAACAAAGAACCGCCATATTTCCTGAATGTGACGTAATTTGAGAGAGGGAATAAAGGGGTTTTCAATTTCGGCAATATCTCTCACATAATACAAACTAAACCTAACCTAACCTGTCACATAATACACACCTAATCTAACCTAACCTAACTTGTCACAAATACTACACACATGTAGTAACATTCCTCACGTTTAGTATCATTTCATTTGCAAATGTTGTTCTCCCTGCTATACGCCATATCAGGAGCCACATAGTGGAAGAATTGAAATGTGATGACGGGAAACTCTATCTCCACTGCTCATAAATACATTTAATTCGATAAGTGTGTGTTCTGTGCAATAATCTTTGTGTTAATGTAGTGATAATTCCATGTTATATATAGTTCAATAAAAATTGTAAAGTGTTATGGCTGTGATAAAAGTGTGCAGTATTTGTTTACAGTGGCAGGTGGATGCTCTACCTTTATTATTATTATTATTATTATTATTATTATTATTATTATTATTATTATTATTATTATTATTATTACTATTACTATTATTATTCTGAACTATAATTGGCCTCTAGCTGTTGCTCAACACACAAAATAATAATAATAATAATAATAATAATAATAATAATAATAATAAAAATAAAAAATGTATCCCCTTTACATGCCATGAAGGCACTTCGGGGGCATGGAGGTAGAGCCGCATGCTTTCCATGACCTCTGCACTAGAATGAGGTGGTGTGGTCGGCACCACACTCTAGCCGCCTTTTATCCCCGGGAAAGATCCGGTACTCAATTTTATAGGAGGCTCAGTGAACCTCGGGGCCGTTCTGAAAGTTTGGAAACAAGAAAAAATCCCGTCACCACTCGGGATCGAACCCCGGACCTTCCAGTCCGTAGCCAGCTGCTCTACCAACTGATTGCTCTTTTATTATTCATTTAATTTCATTAATGCTACATGTGTGAAACAAAATAAATCTTACAATTTCAAATTATATATCAGGTTTAGGAAACTATATTTTCTGTCATAACATTACAAAATTCCTACCATATCCCATTTACTTTTAACTGTCTTCTGCTGAGAAAAGAGGACTGCCTCTACCCATAACTATCACTTACAGTCGGTTTACGATATTAATACTAAATAGTAAATAAATTATTATTATTATTATTATTATTATTATTATTATTATTATTATTATTATGCATTATTTTCAACAGAGAAAGGTTTGGACCATGTAGCAGAAAGTATTCTTTCATACCTGGATGCCGATTCCCTTTGTGCGGCAGAATTGGTATGCAAGGAATGGTATCGAGTAATCTCAGAGGGTATGCTGTGGAAGAAATTGATAGAAAGAAAAGTTCGAACAGATTCATTGTGGAGAGGCCTAGCTGAAAGACGAGGATGGTAAGAATGTAGCCTAATTTTATAACAAATGTCAATCATGACTACTTGAGGATAATTAATATATCCATTGGAATATTTTTGTTTTGTTCTCTGTCTTGTGACATTTTATATACTACAGATTTCTTAAGGAAATAGCTGTGATGTCTGTCATACAATATTTTCACATTTTTTCGTTAGTAGTTCGGTATTTATCCCAGTGTAATTTTCAGTTTTTTATATTGATCATTTTGTAATACCATCCCTTTGAAATGTTGTATTACTTGTAATAGGTTCATTGAAAGGAAAGTGTTCTTGAATTCATCTTCTCAAGACAGTTCTATTATTTACTTATAAAATTCTACTGTTTTGTTGCAGGATACAATATTTATTTAAACCAAAGCCTGGGGAGAGTCATCCCAATCATTCATTTTATAGAACACTATTTCCCAAAATAATTCAAGATATAGATGTAAGTACATTTCTTCCACTATTTAGTTATTCTTTACACTAATATTATATGAGTTAACATAATAATCTGCAATATCTTCAATTTACATGTATTTTATTATTATTATAGCTATCTACACTTTTCACAGTAAAATGTAACAATTTCTCCAGTAACATAATTCAGTAAGCACTATGTGTTATATAATTTTTCATTTTTTGTGTAGCATAGTACATTTTGTTTCTGTTTTCCTGCAAAATTATTTTTTGCTTGTAGACAGAGCATAACAAAATTACAGAAGTTAATGTGACTGTTATTACCCTACTGTGTGTCTGTTTGGTTCTATCGTATCCCAATTTTCCTCACCCTTTTCTTCTGGCAAAGGCTAGTGTCTGGGCTGTTAAGCCAGTCTTAGCTCTTTCATGAAAACATTTGCTGTTTGGAATTGGATGCTTAATATTATACAACTGTTTTTGATTTTGATTTTAAAAGTCTCATCGACTTATTTCAGATCCATTGTTCATGTGAACCTTATGTCTTCTCTTATGAGTTAATAAATTCATATACTGCTTCTTTCAGAGTATAGAAAATAACTGGAGGATGGGAAGACACGTTCTGCAGAGAATCAACTGCAGATCGGAGAATTCTAAAGGAGTATATTGTCTGCAGTACGATGACCAAAAGATAGTGTCTGGCCTTCGTGACAACACTATTAAAATATGGGATCGAAATACACTGCAGTGTACTAAGGTATCATACTAAGATATTTATTAACTGTATTTATTATTAGCAATGTGTTATGTATTTATTTCACATCATTTATTGTAGATTTATTATTATTATTATTATTATTATTATTATTATTATTATTATTATTATTATTATCAGTGCTTTTTTTTTTCCTAGAAAAAAGTTTACTGGAACTCTGTCACTTGATCACATTATACAATAAAAACGCAGGTTTAAAAATATTAGGCTTACATACCTAACGGAGCTCATCGATTTTAAGCATAACGGAAATTTTGCGATTTCGAGCTATAGTTTGAGGATTAATAACGGAAGATGGCAGCACTAGATTGCATGAGTTACTTTTGCACCAACGATAATAATGGGAAAATGTAAACTCTTGGACTCGGCAGTGGCGGCAATTTTAATTTTCAATTTCGCTTATAAAATATATCTCGTTGGAATTTGTAATGGCAAAAAGTTTACCGGAACGCGTTCCGGACCGTTCTGGCTGAAAAAAAGCCTGATTATTATTATTATGACATATACTGTAGTTATATAAAGGAAAACATGCAGTCACGATAGTAAATGCAGTTGAACTTTGTTATAGCGTCATCAAAGGGACTAAAGGCATGATGTTACAATAAACTATTGTCAAATGTGCTTTTAAAAAATTAATTAATAAATACTGTAAGTGAAATTCAAAGAAGAAATACTGTCACAATATTACGTGTTTTGTATACTGCTATAATTTAATCTGCAATTTTATATAGGCCTGTTACAATACTACAACTTCTTTTTTTATACTTCAAACCATTATTGTCTTTTTTTAATGGAAACACTGTATTGGGTTCTAGAAATGAGTAAACTACAGAGTAAAATAATACAATTTACAGTAATTAAAATACATGCATTACTCGTTTATTAAGAACCTGAGTTGAAATCTTTAATTTTTTTCAGCTTTGGTTTTGCAAAATACAGTAGAATTCCTCTTAACCAGCACCAAAGTGACCAAGCTAGTGCTCATTGGATATTCTAAAATGTTCAGTTTAAAATTATTGTTTGTGCTCATTGGGTATTCTAAAATGTACAGTTTAAAATTATTGTTTGTGCTCATTGGGTATTCTAAAATGTACAGTTTAAAATTATTGTTTGTGCTCATTGGGTATTGTAAACTGTTCAGTTTAAAATTATTGTTTGTGCTCATTGGGTATTCTAAAATGTACAGTTTAAAATTATTGTTTGTACTCATTGGGTATTCTAAAATGTACAGTTTAAAATTATTGTTTGTGCTCATTGGGTATTCTAAAATGTAGAGTTTAAAATTATTGTTTGTGCTCATTGGGTATTCTAAAATGTTCAGTTTAAAATTATTGTTTATGCTCATTGGGTATTGTAAAATGTTCAGTTTAAAATTATTGTTTGTGCTCACTGGGTATTGTAAAATGTTCAGTTTAAAATTATTGTTTGTGCTCATTGGGTATTCTAAAATGTACAGTTTAAAATTATTGTTTGTG
The DNA here is from genome assembly GCF_040183065.1 of Periplaneta americana. Lineage (NCBI taxonomy): Eukaryota > Metazoa > Arthropoda > Insecta > Blattodea > Blattidae > Periplaneta > Periplaneta americana. The sequence continues at coordinate 14,179,748 of NC_091120.1, forward strand.
CTCATTGGGTATTGTAAAATGTTCAGTTTAAATTTATTGTTTGTGCTCATTGGGTATTGTAAAATGTACAGTTTAAAATTATTGTTTGTGCTCATTGGGTATTCTAAAATGTTCAGTTTAAAATTATTGTTTGTGCTCATTGGGTATTGTAAAATGTTCAGTTTAAAATTATTGTTTGTGCTCATTGGGTATTCTAAAATGTTCAGTTTAAAATTATTGTTTGTGTTCATTGGGTATTGTAAAATGTTCAGTTTAAAATTATTGTTTGTGCTCATTGGGTATTCTAAAATGTACAGTTTAAAATTATTGTTTCTGCTCATTGGGTATTGTAAAATGTTCAGTTTAAAATTATTGTTTGTGCTCATTGGGTATTCTAAAATGTTCAGTTTAAAATTATTGTTTGTTCTCATTGGGTATTCTAAAATGTACAGTTTAAAATTATTGTTTGTACTCATTGGGTATTGTAAAATGTTCAGTTTAAAATTATTGTTTGTGCTCATTGGGTATTGTAAAATGTTCAGTTTAAAATTATTGTTTGTGCTCATTGGGTATTGTAAAATGTTCAGTTTAAAATTATTGTTTGTGCTCATTGGGTATTCTAGAATGTACAGTTTAAAATTATTGTTTGTGCTCATTGGGTATTGTAAAATATTCAGTTTAAAATTATTGTTTGTGCTCATTGGGTATTGTAAAATATTCAGTTTAAAATTATTGTTTGTGCTCATTGGGTATTCTAGAATGTACCGTTTAAAATTATTGTTTGTGCTCATTGGGTATTGTAAAATGTACCGTTTAAAATTATTGTTTGTGCTCATTGGGTATTGTAAAATGTACCGTTTAAAATTATTGTTTGTGTTCATTGGGTATTGTAAAATGTACCGTTTAAAATTATTGTTTGTGCTCATTGGGTATTCTAAAATGTTCAGTTTAAAATTATTGTTTGTGCTCATTGGGTATTGTAAAATGTTCAGTTTAAAATTATTGTTTGTGCTCATTGGGTATTCTAAAATGTACAGTTTAAAATTATTGTTTGTGCTCATTGGGTATTGTAAAATGTTCAGTTTAAAATTATTGTTTGTGCTCATTGGGTATTGTAAAATGTTCAGTTTAAAATTATTGTTTGTGCTCATTGGGTATTCTAAAATGTACAGTTTAAATTATTGTGTTTGTGCTCATTGGGTATTCTAAAATGTTCAGTTTAAAATTATTGTTTGTGCTCATTGGGTATTCTAAAATGTACAGTTTAAATTATTGTTTGTGCTCATTGGGTATTCTAAAATGTTCAGTTTAAAATTATTGTTTGTGCTCATTGGGTATTCTAAAATGTACAGTTTAAATTATTGTTTGTGCTCATTGGGTATTCTAAAATGTTCAGTTTAAAATTATTGTTTGTGCTCATTGGGTATTCTAAAATGTACAGTTTAAATTATTGTTTGTGCTCATTGGGTATTGTAAAATGTTCAGTTTGGAATTAACAGTTGTTGTTATTGTGTACAGGTACTCACAGGCCACACGGGATCTGTGCTGTGTCTGCAGTATGATGATAAAGTGATAATTAGTGGCTCAAGTGATTCAACAGTCCGAGTGTGGGATGTTAGCTCAGGTGAAATGGTGAATACACTAATACACCATTGTGAGGCAGTTCTGCACCTGCGATTTAACAACGGCATGATGGTCACATGCTCAAAGGTTTGTGTATAAATTGTGACAATATTGTTTAAGTAAATTAATACATACAACCATCTTAGATGAGGATATTCTTTTACAGTGGAACCTCTGTTTATCATTTTTAAAGAGATTGGGGAGAAAAAAATGATACAGTGTATATATCAAAGCAATAGTTGCGGGTAAACATTGAAATGCATAAAAATGTAATACAGTAATACAAAGAACTATAGCCGCGACGCTGTTATTCCCGGCATGACTCCTCCTCTTTGTTTATGCCTTAGAAAGTGAAGGCTCTCTAAAGTCTAGGTACGTGGTATCGTTCGCCATTTTTGTTCTTTCGTTGCCGTGCTACCAGACAAGGAATCTACTGTATTTGTCACACCGTTAAACATTATGATGTCGTGGTTTCTATGATAATAAATCAAATGCACTGTAATTGAGAAAATAATTGAGCGGCAAATAACATCCTTGTGTGCTTTCTGCAAATGCTAACAAAAGAGCCAAAATGGCGGGCTATTATATTAAGTATTTATCGAGCCTTAGGAAATGCATAACGTTATCAGGAGCGAGTCACAAGATGCATGTTTAAATAATGTAGCCAACCTGCAACGTGATTGGCTGCCGGAAATAACAGCGACTGGGCTATAGGAATTGCTTTTTTTTTTTTTTTTTTTAAAGAGGATTACAGGGAAAGGCTAAAATAAAATGATTACTAACGTGTGTTATATACTAAATATTACAATTATTTAATTAGGCCTACAATTACTATTTACAATACATTTCATTATAATATTTTCCTCATAATGAAGTAGTATGTAATAGTGTTATTTGAGGATTAACCTCGACATTCCTTATTATTTTCACTTTCTGTCCGATAATTTCTTCCATTTAGTCACCATTATAATGATGCATAAGCAGTATAAAGTAACAAAAAACTTGGAAACAGGACCCACAGAACTCGCTAGAATAAAGCAAGCAAAGCAACCACTGTGAAAGCAATGCAGAGCAAACCATCAAGAACGATAAAGAAAGGCTCATGTCAGTAGATTTACTGGCATGTAAAAGAACTCCTGTGGAACAAAATTCCAGCACACTGGTGACGCTGATATAACCTCAGCAGTTTCTAGCGTTGTTAAATAAAACATAATTTAATATTGTTTATATGAATGTATCTTTTTCTTTTTAATATACAGAATACAGAATATAATTACAACAATAGAAATAGAAATAAAATAATACAATCAAAGATACAATAATATTAACAAAATTTGAGGACCGAATGAGCAGCGCTCATGTTCGGTCGCAGTTCAGATATAATATTAATATAAGAGGAATATAGAAAATAAAATAAAATAGGAACTAAAATTAAAATTACAGCTATAGTGAAATTATATAATATATTAATGTAAGAGGAATATAGAAAATAAAATAAAATAGAAACTAAAATTAAAATTACAGCTGGAATGAAATTATATAATATAATATTAATATAGAGAAGAATAATATCGTACTTGAATAAAGTAGGACAATTTATGAAAAAATATATATTCTGAAATTATATGATACAAATATAATATAGGCTGATTAATTCATACACATAGGCTATAAATTTATTTAATCAAATTGAAGACATTAACACATTTCTCATTGTTATATGTTAGTGGGTTACATGTTAGAAGTTCTGGGTGTAATTTAGCTAAAGAATTATACAACCGAGGGCTAAAATTAATGCTATGCTTCAGACCAGCAGATGTGAAACATTAAGGTTCTACTCATGTTGAATTAATATTTTGTCTTGTGTCATAATTATGTGTCTGTAATATAAACTTACTACGATTTTTATGATAAAATTTTAACAGGGTATATTTATAAATTTGTTCAATATTAAATACATTAAATTCGGAATAAATTAATTTAGTTGGTTCAAAGAAAAAAGTTATTAACGAAGGATTTGTGTGGAGTAGTACTTAAATATTCTTGCTTTTAGCTTTCTAAAGCAAGAAGACAAGAACATCAGTTTACACTAATGGCCTGTTAATCACAAATTTGTATACAGTCATGTTTTCTTCACCATGCGATAATTTTTAATCGGTTAATCAGATTTTAAAATTAATTGGTTAATCGATTAAATCGACAGCTCTAATTACAACTAGAATACTTTATGATGTTCATATCTTTGTACACTCTTGGGCTGACTATCTTTTTGGGGTTTTTCTTGGGTTTTCCTCAACCATAAGGCAAATGTCAGGTAATCTATGGTGAATCCTCAGTCTCATCTCACCAAATACCATCTTGCTATCATCAATCTCTTCGAAGCTAAGTAACTAAGTAGTTGATACTGTATCGTTAAATAACCAAGTACAAGTACATATCTTTGTAATATCATACAAAATTTTGTCTTACATTAAATGTCAATTGGAATGAGAACAGATGTTAATAACATAGTTATAAATGTTCATTAAAGATACACAGTTAATTTAGCCAAGAAGGACAGTAGTTTAATAATGATCAAAGTAAGTAAACTTTTAGCCCATACTTTTACATATAAATAAGAGTACAATTTTTATGAAAGCATGTTTTAAATCAAATTATTTTTACAGGATCGGTCAATAGCAGTATGGGATATGACATCACAAACAGAGATCACATTACGTCGTGTTCTAGTTGGGCATCGAGCGGCAGTGAATGTAGTGGACTTTGATGAAAAATACATTGTGTCTGCATCTGGTGACCGAACCATCAAGGTGTGGAATACTTCAACATGTGAATTTGTGAGGACTCTGAACGGTCACAAACGTGGAATTGCCTGTCTGCAGTATCGAGATCGGCTTGTTGTTAGCGGCAGCTCAGACAACACAATAAGGTCTCTATAGTTTTAGGAAGAAATTATCTGCCTGTTAAGGTGTATTAACGTTGACATCTTCATTTTAAATGATTGCAGTTTGTTGTATACGTCCAGTAATGTACGAGTCAGAATAGGCATATAATATGAATAAGTGTACATGAAGACAAGATATATTTCCTGCACACTGTCAGTTACGTAGATTCTTGCTGACAGTACTAAAACTTATACTGCATGCCATCACATATAATTCTGCCTGTTATAGAAGTAGCAACGAACTTGCTGTGTTGTTATTAATATTGCAATTATACCACTTAAAGTAAAGGATGCGGCAAAACATCCTCCCTAATTTAAAGTGTAAATAAAAAGCAGATGGATCAAAATAAGGGAACTTTATTAATATGAATGGTATCTTAAAAGTGGGAATTTTTCATTTTTTGAATAACATGTCTCTCAAGTGGTGTCCTTCACTATCAATGCATTGTTGAATGCGACTTGGGAAATTCTGCATCACTCAAACTAGCATTTCTTGAGGAATAAGACCAATTTCTTCCTGTATTGCATTTCTTAGGTCTGGCAAAGTCCTTGGCTGATGTTTGAACACCTCAGCCTTAAGTTGTCCCCATAGAAAAAAATCGCAGGATGCAAGGTCTGGTGATCGTGCTGGCCAGGGGATGTCGCCACGTAAAGAAATTAAGCGTCCAGGAAACATCTGTCTTAGGACTTGGAGAGAAATCTGAGATGTGTGAGAGGTGGCTCCGTCCTGGTGAAACCATACCTGGTCAATCTGCAGTGCATTGAGTCTTGGTGCCAAAAAATTGTTGATCATAAAAGTGTACCGCTGAGAGTTCACTGTCACAGTAGCACCATCCTCTTCAAAAAAGTAAGGACCAAATATCCCAACCGCGCACCATACAGTAACACGGTCGTTATGTAGAGGTTTTTCATGAAGTTCACGAAGGTTCTGTCCACTCCAATATCGGAAATTTTGATGATTCACGCATCCCGATAAGTGAAAATGTGCTTCATCACTAAAAAGAACCACAGCATCTTCAGGCACATTTTGAAGGATGTTTGCATATGACCTCATACGATTTTCATAATCACATTCAAACAATTCTTGAACAGCGACCACGAGGGGGAATCTGGAAGCTTCTCCGAAAAGCATGCTGGGCAGCAACAACGGAATTACCACTTACCAGAAACGGTACCACAGCGTAAGCATGTTCTTCGCCCGTCCACGGCATAGTTGGAATTCGTTACAGATTACAGTTTGCACTAATTGAATGTCAATTCCGTGTATTCAATGTCCTATTCAATTCTTGTTGTTTTGCGCATGTCATTTGATATCGCTATTCCAACGCATGTAAACCTAAATTTCCCACTGTTTAGATACCATTTATATTAATATAGTTTCCTTATTTTGATCCATCTGTTTTTTATTTAAACTTTAAATTAGGGAGGATGTTTTACCGCACTCTTTATATAAACAAAAAGGTTGCAGAGGAGAAGAAATACCTTCCAAAGACAAAATACTGGATGAGGCCAAAGCAGGCTTACTATGGTTTAATTCGGGATTGATGGCTGTTGATGACGAAGGCAATGACAGCATCTATTTAATGCTGGTTTATACAGAACAAGTATAGAAGCAAGGCAAGTGAACAAGTGTCTTGTTCCAAGTTATTCCATGTGGACATTTACTTACCCACATTTTTAAGGCAAGACGAGTAGTAAGTAAATCGGCAAGTAATAAGCAAGACAAGTGAATAGAAACTACCATGTTTACTCGAATATAATACACCATCAAATATAATACGCATCACAATCTTTTTTAATTTTAAAATCCATAAAAAAAATTACTGGCGAATATAATATGAACCTGTCTAAAAGCCACTCAAGATTAAAATTATGTTATCAAAACTTTAAAGGCACCCTTATCTCCACATTCGCCCTTATCTGCAGTATCAGAACTGGAACTTCCAATCATCAGGTCTGCGTTGATGTCAGAACACTCCTTGACCAATGTCATGTTACTCTTTCATCGGTAATTTTATTGTTGGTAAATTCTTTTGGTTTCTTTAAAGATGCGCTAAAAGTTGTATACTTAAAATTTTAGAATAAAATAAAGTGTCATTAAGTCATTATCGTAATTAAAGATAATATTCGTATTATTGACCTTAAAAGTGGACGTGAAATTACGGGCACAAATGAGAAGTGCACAGAAGACGAGAAAATACGAATCCACAATGGATATTTCTGTCAATGGTTTTCCACCTTATCCCTGGTTGGCACAGTTGATAAAACGCTGACCTTGTATGCCCAAAGTTGTGGGTTCGATCCCAGGCTAGTTCGATGGCATTTAAGTGTGCTTAAATGCGACAGGCTCATGTCAGTAGATTACTGGCATGTAAAAGAACTCCTGCAGAAGAAAATTCTGGCACATCGGTGACGCTGATATAACCTCGGCAGTTGCAAGCATCGCTAAATAAAACGTAACATTTTTTTCCACCGTATTTCGTAGCATGAATGAGTGATAATTTAAATTTAAATTTAAATCTGAGTGTTTGCATCGGAATATAATACGTCATCGAATATAATATAGATCCCAGTTTTCAAGATTACATTTTGACAAAAAAAAAGTGCATATTATAATCGCATAAATACGGGAGTTATAGTTCTCAGGCAGCTTTGCCTACCATCTTTTCACCTATAACTTTTTTTCCCTCCCATTTTGCTGTCCAAGAATCTTTGCAAGCTGTACAAGCAATAAAATTTACACATTTTTCTGTCTTTTGTCGTAATTTGGACTTCTACTTGAAACTGCTCTTGTGTTTAGTGTGAACACTACTTGCTTTCCTACTTGCTCTTTGATGATATGAAGCATGCTACTTGTTCACTTGCCTTTCTTCTCTACTTGTCCCGTATAAATGAGCCTTTAAAGAAATTCGAAACATATACAGTTTTAAGAATACAGATTTTTAAATTATTACAATCAGTGGTGAAAATCATGATGTTTATAATGAAAATTATGACAGTGATGACAACAATGGTGCAGATAATTACAAGAGCGTAATAATAATGATGATGGTAAGCTTTGTAAAGCAATAAATATCAGGTAAGGTGTGTACAGACATCCTTGCCATCCAATAGAGAGTTGTTGTTGTTTTCTAATGCCAGGCGTTTGACAATAAAGTCATTTGACCTCTTGCTCTCCAATATTTTTCAAAAATATTATCATGACCAGCCACTGAAGCACAGATTTTGAGCTTTGCCATAGCAGTAAATAAAAAAAAAAAAGACAAATCTAAATAAGTGCTGCTAATTTACGATATATCTAACATCTACTTGAAAAATTACTGTGTATATTAGTGTTACACTAGAAATTAAGCATTTAGCACAACCACTTGACAATTCTAATGTAATCTTAAAATTAATAACTATTTAGATCTATGCAGATATATTGTAAATTTTAATCCAGTATGACGATTGGCTAGACTGATTTCATGATGCAACTACATCACTGCCTGCTGGATCACACCCTATGGCTGTTTACACTGCCTGCCCAATCAACGGTTATGCGCGAGTAACCACAAGGTGGCAGGTAGTGACTTTGCATATACTGATAATGTTAATAGCGGTGGGTACTGCCTGCCAACTAGCGACAAAATAACTTTGATTGAGCAGGCAGTTTATGCAGCTATAGGATGCGATCCAGCAGGCAGTGAACTACATGAAATAAAATGTAATATGGCGACTGGTTTCATGGTGCTACTACATGAGTCATAATAAAATCTTAGGAAATTATATTGCATACGAAATATTCTACAAAATCTCGAAAAATATCTTATTTCACGTAAAACTTTATACAAAAAGCTAAAAAGTACAAAATTTCACTAGTTCAGCGTCAGCAATCGAAGAACAAATGAATACATCATTAACAATGGGTACTACATAATGTTGTTGTTGTTTTCTAATGCCAGGCGTTTGACAATAAAGTCATTTGACCTCTTGCACTCCAATATTTTTCAAAGATATTATCATGGTCAGCCACTGAAGCACAGATTTTGAGGTGTTCCGAATCCATTTCTTGGTTTGAGTTGCACAATGGGCAGTTAGGGGACTGATATATTCCAATTCTATGCAGGTGTTTGACCAAACAATCATGGACTGTTGCCAATCTAAATGCAGCTACAGACGATTTTCGTGGTAAATGGGGAATTAACTGTGGATTATGATGCAGAGAGTTCCATTTTTTCCCTTGAGATTGTGTTATCAAATTTTGTTTGTTGAAGTCTAAGTATGTAGATTTAATAAATCTCTTCACAGAGTAATATGTAGATTTAGTAACAGGTCTGTAAGTAGCAGTGCTGCCCTTCTTTGCTAAAGCATCCGCATTCTCGTTTCCCAGGATTCCACAATGGGATGGTATCCATTGGAATACAATTCTTTTATTGAGTGATAATAATTGAGAGAGCATTTTAGTTATTTCTGCTGTTTGAGATGAAGGCGTGTGTTTAGAGACGATTGATAGAATAGCTGCTTTGGAGTCTGACAATATAACTGCATTCCTAAATTTATTGATGTGGCATAGAAGATTGGGTACTACATAATAAGTATCATGTAATACAGTATCAATTGATGAATTCGCTAATACTACACCTGTTAAATACATGGAGTAATGTGTTAAGAATGTCAGCTTTTTAGTTTTTAATTTGTTATATTAACACATAGCCAGTGGAATTTATCAAATGATTTGTGCTTCCATGAATAAGATCATCAAGATGACATAATGCATTTAGGTGTACCGTATAAAAAAGGTAATTTTGTGTATTAAAATAATTGACGATAACAAGATATAAAATATAGTATGTTAGTTTTGTTGATTATCATTCCTGAATAGTCTCCAATTACTATGCAACTAGTAACACGTGATGGTAACATGCTGTAAAAATGCATTCAATTTCAAAACTTCACACTTATTGTATAATTTAGACAGGGACCTTGGACATTACCAATTTTGTTACTTAAAGAAGTAGAAGTAGTATTAATTAAATTTAGCAAAGCGAGTTAATTTAGGAAGTCCTTTCAATTTCGCAAAAATTACTGTTTTAATATATTGTAGACTTACTTTCATTTGTTCGTATTTAAATATACTGTAACAGTGCCACTTTCAATGCCCTCCGAAATTCTACATATGCTGTTCTTAGAAATGTTTGCAAATCAGATTTATTCTTTCGTGAAAAATGAAGTAGTTTTTATCATTTTCGTAAATTTTGCAGCTTGTATAGTTTTTCTGTGAATTTCATTAGCAAAATTGCACTAAGCATCCAATATTAAAAATTATATGCAGGAATTTTTTTTTAAGGAATAAGCAAGTAAGTAAGTAAGTGATAGAGACTGTGGATTAATCTTGCACAGGATAGGGACCGATGGCGGGCTTATGTGAGGGTGGCAATGAACCTGCGGGTTCCTTAAAAGCCATTTGTAAGTAAGTAAGTAAGCAAGTTACTATTGTATATATATAATTTTATGAATTATCTGCAATTTTCATATTATATTTCAATACTGCAATCTTCTTTATTTCGGAATGTTCCTTAAATTTCAGGTGCAGTGTCACACTTAACTTCTTTGCAATGGTAGTGTTGGTCGAAAAGAGAAAGAAAATGATGATGCATTTTTTTAGGAGAGGTATAAATTGAGCTTCTCCCAACGCTGTTAATGAATAACAAATTCACATTTCGAAGATTGGTTTCATCTTCGTCTTCAGGTGTAAAAATGAGGTGAAAAGAGTATATCCTACTCATTGGTGCCATTACTGTTAAATCTACTTGACTGACCTAAAAATTAGAAAATGGATGTGACAAGAACTTTTTTCCACTGAAATGTGCAACTTTTCCAGCTTATAAAATTTGGGTCAGTCAAGCAGTTTTTCACCATAATTTCCACATTATAATAAAGTAAAGGGATCAAGTGGCCAAATTGAAATTTACTGAGAAATGCAGTAAAGAAAAGTACTGTAACTACGCTTTCCATTACCACCATAATTTGTTATAAGTTAAATTATTTTATAGAAACTGAGAGGTAAACAGTAGGAAGGACTGTTATGAGCAATAATTATGTTTTTTAAATCACTGCTGACATAAATATGTTACTTGCTCAAATCTGTGTCTTCTATTACATTTAGACCTGTGATTACTTTATTAGTTTGAAAACAGACTTTGTTATTTTATTTGTGTGAACTTTTTCTGCAAGTTATGACTTTGTATTGCTACTACATACTAGACTACATGATGCCTTCCAGGCGACGATTCATATTAGGTGCTAGAATATGGAACTTACAGAGCCTTAAAGACATATTGAGTTCAGATTCTGCAAGTACCAGCAGTTTTTTCTCGTTTATTTGGTTATTTATTAACGTTTTCTGATTTTATTACAGATTGTGGGATATTGAATGTGGGGCGTGTTTACGAGTACTAGAAGGTCATGAAGAACTTGTAAGGTGTATTCGTTTCGACAGTAAAAGAATAGTCAGTGGAGCTTATGATGGGTACGTTAGCATATTTCATGCTTACAACTTCTGTTTTGAGTGTACATAATTTTAAGTTTCGATATTATTACATTTGTGTTTTAGGAACGTTATTTTGACATTTAATGTTGGCTTTAACATATTATAATGAGCACATGGTGTCTATGTGCTTGCGGTTTTATTAATAAATTTCCATTGGTTTTCGTGTCACAGAAATGAAAATTATTACACAGTGTAGAAATATAGTAATATACATTACAAGAGCGGTATGTTGACGTTTTCATTGTCGAGGAAAAGATTGAAAAAGCGAAACGTAGTTGAGCTTTTTTAATTTCCGAGAACATGAAAACAAACATACCGCTCGTGTATTGTACATTATTTTGTGCGAAGATCTAATTAGTTGCAATGAAATCTCCATGTTGGTTTCTGTTTAATGACGGCAACTTCGAAAAACCATAATATCTTTCTTCAACATTGTTGCTATAAAATGTTTTCTGTGTTTACTATACTCCAGCAGGCCGTGATATACGTCTGTCTTTTTTTCCCCCAGTCTATAAATGCGAACTTAAAACAAATGGTAAGGTTATGTAATGATGTATTTTTCATTTTAATATTTTAACAATAGCCTATTATTTATATAACATATTGCAGTAATAACATCGGCATCTGGAATCTTGTTGATTTTTTCATGGCTTTCTTAATGTTACTTGTAACAGGAATGCAATAAGTTTCGTGGAGTAGTAGACTTTACTTAATTTTTGCAAATATTTAAAAACAATAATTAGCATTGCAATTTAGGTGAAATTGCAGTGGTAAGTTTCCAATTTATAATTATTACTATGTTAAACGTCTCTAAAAATAATATGTTAAAAGCCTAAAGCAGTAAAATGAATGTCACGCTTAAGCGGTAAGAAGAGGGAAATTGTTATGTGTGTTACGTTGGGAATACTGAATGTGGTATTTCACACTTACCACGTATTGGTTCTGTGCGGAAAACAAGCAAATACGCACGATCTCGCACAAAAGTATTATTCATTTCATTATATTCCAATAATGGCAGATTCATTGTAGTTTTGTAAGTGCTATAAAGATGCTCAACATTTTTCAAGTTGGTAAGGATAGTTTTACTGCAGATTTAGTTACGGTACTCATTTATTTTATCAAGTTTTCTCTTATGTGCAACTTGTTTCATTTTACAAAATAAATTATGAAAAACTTTTTTGCAGGAAAATAAAGGTGTGGGACCTAATAGCAGCATTAGATCCACGGGCACCAGCTAGTACATTGTGTTTGCGAACTTTGGTGGTAAGTTTAAATTTTGATGCAAATGTAAGTTTTGAAGAAGGTTTCACTATGCAGTAGAACTTTGATTACTGTCGAAATTATACTCAGCACTATTTTTGCCTGGTCATACACCATAGATTTTTCCTTTATGACTAACATTTTCATAAAGTTTAGCATCCACTCAAAAATGTGCCCAAGTGTTTCGTAATGGAAGTCATGCAGCCAGTATCTGGACTTCGGGAATTTAGTCTCACTGTAATAGGCTTTCACCGTACTGTCATAACTTGATTGTTTTGTGAAAACTAATGTATGTATGTATGTATTTATTTATTTACACTGCAAGTGGGCAAGTACCCAGTGGCAGTGGTATACACAATATAAACAATACACAATAAAATTACAATACACCATACAATTATACAATACACAATACAATAAGAACAATTTAACACAATAATTACAATTAATAATAAAACATAAAATAACCTAATTTTACAATACAACCTACATATGTATAGACCCTACATAAGTTTCAATAGTCTTTCACTTTACTCTCATCTCACTCACAGTAGTGGCACTATGACGCATCTCACTGACACTTTAGGACACATTTCACTGACACTATAGAACACATTTCATTGACACTATAAATTATCACTGATTGGAACTATTCACTGCACTGTAAAACCATAACATCACTGACTCACCTCGCTTCACTGATACAACAGTTCATATAAGACAAATAATTACACCCTTATGCATACTTATAAACAGAACTACATTTAAGCTAAACATTTCTAGTCTAAGACCCTCTTACAAGCTATTTTTAAATAATTTACAATTCAAACCAAGGGAGTAACTCGTCAGGCTAAATAAAATACATGTCACCTTAAAAAATTAAATGTTAAATGTCACTTAATTTTAATTTGTAATTTATACACAACTTTTTAAGTTATTCTTGAATCTCCTTAAGGAAGGACAGCCCTCAAAGACCGCTGCAGGTAGGTCATTCCAATCATTTATAGTTCTATTTAAAAATGAGAATTTACCTACATCCGTTTTCTGTTTCCTACATTTGATTTTAAAATCATGGTCATTCCTACCATAGCACGTTGGCTTTTCTAACCGAGCCGTTATGTCTACCCATGCTTTCTGACCTAGATGTGCTCTACACAATGATGTTATTCTAGTTTTCCTACGTCTGTTTTCCAAAGTTTCCCATTTAAGTTCTTTTATTGTATCATTTCCATCTTCTCTTTTACCTTCAACAAATTTAGCTGCCCTATACTGGATTCTTTCTAAGGAATTTACGTGATATATTCTATAGGGATCCCAACATGTAGTTCCATATTCCATTAACGGTCGCACTAACGTTAGATATGCTATTTCCCTCGATTGGGGGCTAGCCTTTTTCAAGATTCTCATAATAAAGTGAAGTGCCCTCCATGCTCTACCTGTAACATTATCAACATGCTCTCCCCAAGAAAGTTTGGAGTTTAAATACACTCCCAGGTATTTACAACATTGTTCTTGCGGAATTACAACACCACTGAATTCGTGATTAAGACTAGTTTCCTCTCGGGTTTTACAAAATGTTATAGATTTACTTTTAGAACTATTTGTTTTTATCTTATGTATTAACGCCCAGTTATAAATTTTATTCAAGTCTGTTTGAATAGCATCCTCATCTGAATTATTTCTAATCTTTCTAATAAGGGCTAATAATTTCATACATGAATCTTTATTTACAGGAGCATACTGGACGAGTTTTTCGCCTGCAGTTTGATGAATTCCAGATAGTTAGCAGTTCGCACGATGACACAATCCTCATCTGGGACTTTCTGAACTGCACCCCTCCAGAGGGCACGCCTCAGCAGCAGCAGAACATGCAGCAACTCAGCACTCGCTCTCCAACACGCACGTACACTTACATCTCAAAGTAATTACAGACAGTGATGGCTCTTCCAGATCCCCCACAACCAGGGTTACATATTCATTTTAAACGTGGGGAACGTCTCTCTATAAATATTTTTACACCAACGGTACATACTTTCGTTAAGTAAACTTCTTAACCATCAGTAAGCAGACCACTAATTTTAAATTTGAAAATGATTGAAAAGAACTATTGATGCCTTATTTTTTTTAAATGCAGTACAATAAATTCTGTTACTTTATTATGTTTATAAGACATCTGTCGTCCAAAATTTTCCATTGTGGGCAGTCATATAGTCCCGTCGCTCTAATTTCCGGCAACCAATCACGTTGCAGATCGGCTACATTTAAACATGTGTCTCTTGTAATTCTCTGATGAAGACGTCATACATTTCCTAAGGCTCGATAAATACTTAATATAATCGCCCGCCATTTTGGCTCTTTCGTTGGCATTCGCAGAAAGCACACAAGGACGTTATTTGCCGCTCAATTACAGTGCGTTTGATTTATTATCATAGGAGCTACGACATGATAATGTTTAACTGTTTGGCAAATAAATCCCTCGTCTGGTAGCTCGGCAACGAAAGAACAAAAATGGCGAACGATACTACCTACCTAGATTTTATATAGAGCCTTCACTTCCTAAGACGTAAGCAAAGAGGAGTCACGCTGGAAATAACAGCGTTGTGACTATAGTTTCACAGAGTTGCATTTAAAGTTGTTTCAAATTCTAAGTTCATAAAGTTATTAGATATTAATTCAGAAACATGAATATTGTAAATAATAATAATATGAAATTATTTAGAAAATTGAAGTTAAGTGGAACCACATTATAGTGAGAGTAAATAAAATAAAGAAAAATGTTCTTAATCATCACTTGAAATTTTCGAAAAAATTTAGAATTGTATGACTTGAGGTTTTCCCGACGTTTGATGTAGAATAACTCTTCTCAGGTTCTCAGCCAGGTGGGTTGGAGATTTGCTTCCAAGTTTCATTCCCTGAAGAAGATGGCAGAGATAGCCATCGAAAGCTTGGAAGCAAATCTCCAACTCACCTGGCTGGGAACCCGAGAAGAGTTATTCTAAATTTATAATTATAATAAAGTTGGTCTTTCACTTTTCTTCATGATATAAGACATAGTTTACGTTTTATGAGAATTAGAGAATATTAGTTAATCGTGTGGATAAAAGAGGCAACAGAAAACTATTAATTGAAATAAATTATAGGATTGATAAATGGGGACCTTATAAAATTCTTAGTGTTTTAGTTACATTCATTCTTCATAAGTGTGACTGCAAAAGACAATTATTGTCTAGGATTCTTTTTACATTGTAAGGAAGTATTTACAGCACGAAATTGATCCAAGGTTTGTAATAAGTTTGTCTTCACTTCATTATTTGATTCCTTTGGAATAAATGCGTGTAATATTTATTCTGGATTAGGGAATATTTGATAATTGATACAAAGAATAATTTTAATTTTATGCAAGAATTATGAACGTCATAGTAAACTCAGAAGACAGTAAATTACCGGTATTGAAGATTTCAAATTTGAAACATGGACGAAAACTTAAACATTATCAACAGATTAATAAACATATTTTTGAAATTTAAATGTAAGTAAGTTTCCACAGGTCAGTTAACAAGTTTCTTGCTGGGTAGTCCAGTAGCAGAGCTGCCACTTAATAGACTCTAGGGGTCGATTTCCAAAACGAGGTCTTAGACCATGGCATATTTTATATTAATTATACATTTATGCAATAGCCTATAAGTTAACTGAATTCTTAGTCTTTGTAGTAGTTTTGGAAATTGTAATTAATACATGAAATTAATGTTTGCATACAAGATTATCAAGCAGACAACTTTGTTATTTATTTTAGTTTTTATGCTACTAAGACTTTCCAAGTACTATATCTAAAACTATAACCATACTGCATTTCGTTTTAATTGAAATTTTAATCCATTTAATATTTAGGCTATTAATTATTTGGGAATGGATTTTCAGGTAGTTAAGTTAATCAGCCAAATTGTGATCTCCATTACTGGTGATTGCCAATGCACTAATTATTTGCATCTACGCTTAAGTATAGCTATTCAATGCAGAAATGCAGTGAGCGTTTTAGGTATTCTTCCCTTTAGACCAACTTTTCCTTCTTTAAAATTTATCAAGTATTTATGTGCGTTAAGTTTACTTAGGCCGTGTCCCAAAGCTACATTTTCAGCTGAAGTGAACTAGATTGTTGACTAAATAGCTGGATGTGACGTCAGAGGTCATGATCCAAAGCTACATAGTGCATAGCAATCAAGTCCGTAGTAGCTAGTAAACGAAAATGCTTGCTTGATTGCTGACTTATTCACTAAACAAACATGGATACCTCATCAACAATTGGGGTTATGAAATCTGAAAATGCTTTGGAATTGAAATAATGTAAATATAATTTAGAATAACACGTTAACTTTGAACACCGGCTTTGTTAGTATCTTCTGTACAATGTTTTAAACATTATTGTAATATATTAAGTCCTTATCTTTTTCCACATAATTCATAATGAAACTGCATTATGACACTGCCTTCTTAATTTAGTGCTGCACAGTGATGTCATGGTTTTTAGAAAAATAATCTATGAAGAAGGCCATGTTTCAAGCATACATGTCCAAAGCTCCCTAGTGTGTAGTTTACAAGTCTCCTAGTTGCTAGTCACTAGTGTGTAGTATGGACTTGAGCTTTGAGACACGGCCTTACTATTAATAAAGTAAGTTAATAGTAGTTATGAACAAAGGATAAACAACAACAACAACAATATAAATGCTCGACTTGTGTTAATTATTAGACAATATTTATTTTCATTTTGGCACCTAACAATCTATTCCCTATTAACTATTAAGTAATGTCATATTTTAAACACCTATATATTATTTTTTGTAAATGAGTAAATACCGTATAACTTGTGGTATAACAATAACTTATCTCAAAACAAAAGAATATAGCTTTCTGCAATTCAATAAAAATCACTGCCTTACGGATCACATCCTATGGCTGCTTACACTACTATAGGATGCAATCTAGCAGGCAGTGATAGAAATATTAATTCTGATGTTCATTTCTTCCTAATATCAACTGTTGACCGGGAATAAAGATTGATACTTTGCTGCATTGCCATAATAAACCATGAACCACTTTTTCTTCTCAAGCTGTGTCTCTACTTCGTTTTAGAAATTGCACAAGGATTCAGAACTCAATCGCGGTTTAAAAGCTGTGGTTTAGAACCACAATTTCGTCCGTGTTTTAGAAATTGACCTTGGATATCTAGATAAACGTGCATTTCTAGAAGTTTGGGACAACTGAATGGGACTAACAAGCCACGAGGCCTAAAACTGGAAAGGATATCATAATGATAACAAAACTTGAACAGTTTTAGCAATTGAGAGAATAAATGGTCGTAATAATAATAATAATAATAATAATGATAAAGTTTTCGTGCAGGAAGACTCATTAATCATAATAACTCTGTTGTGGTTCCACTATACATTCAAAGATTGAATGCCTAGAGAAATATGTTTTGTTTTGATAGTGTCCTTGTACACTTATTAAATACTGTACTGGTATTGATAGATATTATGGTCAGCTCTAAGTTTTTAAAAGATTGGAGAGAGAAGAAGCTACTTTGATTGTTTGTAGATATATGTGGTATTTAATTGATTTTACTTCTTGAGTTACATTTGTCAGTATTAGTGAAGGTAACCTTCAATATCTTCTGCAGAATATTTCAGTAATCAGGTATATTTTTTGCATCTCCTGTCTTACTAATGCTTATAAAGAGTGTGATTTCTTATCTTACGTTTTTATTTAATCACATAAATATACTAAGCAAACCTTAGTTACGAAACTTAAATGTCATTTTTTCATTTGTCATTTCCAATGGTTCTTTTTCCAAATACGTCTAGTCTCCAATTCCGTAAAGGAAATAACTGATCACATTATACTCGTACTTAATGCAACAGAGGAGTTTTAATGAAGCAGAAGTTTTGGTTGTGAAGATTCGACTGATAGGTTTTGTATTAGCAGAATCTGAAGTGAAGTTCTATATTTCTATTCTAATCATTTTTTGCTTTTTATAGAGACGAAGATGAATTTGGTATGTACAAGCAAAATTTGATAGTTGGGTTACTATAGATCAGCACTAATGAACTAAAAAAGTTTTCAGTGTCTAGAGAAATTAGTTCTTATGAAAAACCCTGGTTGTGAAACTTTTCAGTTTGTAATGTGTTTATTTGCTAGGTGTGAAATGCATGTTCTAATTCATAATACCAACCAGTAATGTTTCCTTTCTAAAGCATGTTCTTTCCAATAGTCAACAGGGCTTCTCACAGTAAACCTTCACATGATCTTCTATCACACATTTCAATTCATTTTTCTATGTATTTACTCTTGAAACATTACTTACCGGCATACAAATCGCCCCACTTCAACCAGGCAAAGGAATAGTAGCAGTATTTCGCATACTGACGAGCCTTGATCTTGCTAAACATGTGCATCACATATCTATTCTCCATTCACCATTGTGTGTTTTGTGTAAAGTGGAAATGTTATCGACTGGGACCATGTTGAACACATGCTATTGAAAGTTTTGTGTATAATATTAGGAGGGAAAACTATACTGCAAAGTACGCAGATAAATGGCTCTGATCCAAATGTCTGGGCATTAAATAATAGTACATTATGCAACGAGCCTATAATGGTAGTAATTAAGACGCAAGTATGATTGTTTATGAAACGAGCGCAAGCGAGTTTCATAATTTTCATACGATCGTCTTAATTACCATTATAGGCAAGTTTCATACGACTTTTTATGCTCGACCATATTTCTAACTTGAAAGTATTCAAAATTATGGTTACGTGCGAACTGACCTGAATTGTGAGCTGTGCGCAGACGCGAAAGTATTGATTTTTTCCGAGGCCGAATTTCATTGACCTTGGCACAGAATAAGATGAACATTACTCTAGCATAACTTGAAAATTGATTTAGACATTGAAAAACGAGATGACAAATTGAATTTATTTGAATATTATTTACAATTAACGCTAATTATTATAGTAACAGAAAATAACCTTCTGCGACAGTATTGGACTTCCAGCCTCCGTGACTTTTCGCTAATTCTCTTTCGATTGCATATCCGAGAATAATCGATACTTGCGGGTTTATAAGGGTACAAAGCTGACTTGTCATTGGCTGAGGTTTTATAATGGTACAAAGCTACTTGTCATTGGCTGAACACCTGTACTTTAATGAGTAGGTGTACTTTAATGACATGCATTAAAGGACTGCTACCAGGTGTATAATTACTACATTTTGGCATGGTCGAGCATAAAATAAATAACTGTTGGACAGTGATATTGTTTGAATACATGTATATCACTATCTTTGTGTTTGAAAAGAAACTGATCATTCTTAATCGAGATTTATAGACTGATTAAGAAAGTAACTGGAATTTAATTCGGGGAAATGGAAGTTTCTGTCTTTCAATTATTTATTTAATGTCATTTAAAATTACGGAAATGATAACATGACAATGAGTAGTTTAATCAGAATGTTGTAGGAAAATGGAGTAGGTTACTCTAACAATAACTTTTCTTGCAGCTACTTATTTCTTAGAGGTTGTATGTTGGAAGTGCAATTTTCGTTTTATTTAATCAGAGTCTTCTGTAAGATGTAATAAGCAATATCACATTTGCATATCAGACTGCTCTCGGTTACAGTTTGGTCGGTAGATATTTGCTGAGAAAATATGTTTAAAAGCTGATGATTGAGAAATATTGTTTATATAGCTATTACGAATCATAAGCTTTACATTTAATTTATAATAGTTTCTAAACGCACACCTTCATCTCAAACAGCAGAAATAACTAAAATGCTCCCTTAATTAATATCACTCAATAAAAGAATTGTATTCCAATGGATACCATCCCATTGTGGAATCCTGGGAAACGAGAATGTGGATGCTTTAGCAAAGAAGGGCAGCACTGCTACTTACAGACCTGTTACTAAATCTACGTATTACTCTGTGAAAAGATTTATTAAATCTACATACTTAGACTTCAACAAACAAAATTTGATAACACAATCCCAAGGGAAAAAATGGAACTCTCTCCATCAAAATCCACAGTTAATTCCTGATTGGCAACAGGCAACAGGCCATGACTGTTTGGCCAAACACCTGCATAGAATTGGAATATATCAGTCCCCTAACTGCCCATTGTGCAACTCAAACCAAGAAATGGATTCGGAACACCTCAAAATCTGTGCTTCAGTGACTGGTCATGATAATATCTTTGAAAAATATTGGAGTGCAAGAGGTCAAATGACTTTATTGTCAAACGCCTGGCATTAGAAAACAACAACACCTTGTATAAGTACGGAAAAAATTAGAGTATAAAAAAAATGCGAGGTTTTTTACTGATCGATTTCATATGGAATAGCCCATACCAAAATTATACCCCTCCCCAACAGTAAAAATAAATTTAATTTTGTGCTGCTGCATTATTTGGATGGTTTAATAGGATAGATATCATTTTCACATAGTTAAGTCTTAAATTTAAAAGTATGTTCATGAGTAAATACATTTAATGTTTGATTTGCACATTAAACTTATGTGCTGTTCTTCTTCTCTTTTCCCTCTTCGAAAACGTAATGATTGTGTTTCTTATGTGAACTGTAGTAGTTGTAGCATACTAATGAGTGGTAATGGCAGCAATAACAGTAGAATGCATGCTGAAATGTATAACAAATACTTCTAAATCATTTTGTGCTTTTTGTTTAATTTTGTGGCTTACTTTCCTTTCATGTACGTGATGGTGTGAAGATCTTTCGGACATAGTCTTCATTTTAGAACTTCATTTGTTTTTTAGTTTGGGAAGTCCATCACTGAGAGCTGAGCTTACGTGATAATTTGTATGTTAGATGTTATAAAAGTTTATTTATAAGACAGACTCCACCCGCATTTGAACTTGAAAATTATTTTCAGAACTTCCCTATGTTCTTTCTAAGGATGTGCTGACAATTGAATACAATAATTTTGGACGGAAATATAACTCAGTTTTCAGAAACCTGGGAATGTCGGAGAATGATATCTTATCGCTGTATTGTATAATGGCAATTTAATTGTTGATGTTTGTGAGTTAATTTATGTAAAGAATGAGTTATTTTTGCAATGCAGTTGATAACTGTCTATGACTATTTTTTAATTAAGTCTTATGATAAAATTGGCTACTTTATTATTGTATTTTAAGTAAAGTAAATGTGAGAATGCTTGTTTATATGATTTCATGTAACAAAATTGCATCTCATTACGATTTAATATTAATTCAGTTTTGACACTTTTTTTTTATTCTTCTGACAAAAATTTCCATTTAAAATAAATTAATAAACTATCTCAGATTTAAATGGATTGAATATCTAAATATATCCTTAACTTTAACATAATAGTTAAATTTGTGTCTATTTACCATTACAGTTCTATTCACATTTCAGTTGTTCAGCACATTCAGACAAGGAACAGATCTATACTGCTTGTATGACAATTATGCATTTTCTTATTTAATCATTCTGACCACAGGTATTTTGTGAGGGAATTTGGACGAAATATATTCAGTACATCTTACGGTGAACTGGTACATTATTTTAATATTATTTTAAGGTTGTATTTCAATTGTAATTTGAAATAAATGTCTCATTA
Organism: Periplaneta americana; assembly: GCF_040183065.1. Lineage (NCBI taxonomy): Eukaryota > Metazoa > Arthropoda > Insecta > Blattodea > Blattidae > Periplaneta > Periplaneta americana. Next base: position 14,201,733 of record NC_091120.1, read on the forward strand.
CACAATATTTATTTGATGTCTTAGGAATTGTTATTAATGTAACTACATATTAAGTCCAGTTCCCTTATAGAGTCAGGATTTCACTAAAAGTTTAAGAGTTAACTGTTAGCAATAAGAACAAAATTATTGCCATGTAGAATGTTCTTTACAGTTACCATAATTTTTTGCAACAAATCAGTATTTTGTCAAACTTGAAATCGAAAATTTTGGTTCAGTACACATACATACATATACACACGCTAGACTTCAACAAACAAAATTTGATAACTCAATCCCAAGGGAAAAAAAATGGAACTCTCTGCATCAAAATCCACAGTTAATTCCCGATTTACCACGAAAATCGTCTGTAGCTGCATTTAGATTGGCAACAGGCCATGATTGTTTGGCCAAACACCTGCATAGAATTGGAATATATCAGTCCCCTAACTGCCCATTGTGCAACTCAAACCAAGAAATGGATTTGGAACACCTCAAAATCTGTGCTTCAGTGGCTGGTCATGATAATACTTACTTACTTACTTACAAATGGCTTTTAAGGAACCCGAAGGTTCATTGCCGCCCTCATATAAGCCCGCCAGCGGTCCCTATCCTGTGCAAGATTAATCCAGTCTCTATCATCATACCCCACCTCCCTCAAATCCATTTTAATATTATCCTCCCATCTACGTCTCGGCCTCCCTAAAGGTCTTTTTCCCTCCAGTCTCCCAACTAACACTCTATATGCATTTCTGGATTCGCCCATACGTGCTACATGCCCTGCCCATCTCAAACGTCTGGATTTAATGTTCCTAATTATGTCAGGTGAAGAATACAATGCGTGCAGTTCTGTGTTGTGTAACTTTCTCCATTCTCCTGTAACTTCATCCCGCTTAGCCCCAAATATTTTCCTAAGCACCTTATTCTCAAACACCCTTAACCTATGTTCCTCGCTCAGAGTGAGAGTCCAAGTTTCAAAACCATACAGAAGAACCGGTAATATAACTGTTTTATAAATTCTAACTTTCAGATTTTTGGACAGCAGACTGGATGATAAGAGCTTCTCAACCGAATAATAACAGGCATTTCCCATATTTATTCTGTGTTTAATTTCCTCCCGAGTGTCATTTATATTTGTTACTGTTGCTCCAAGATATTTGAATTTTTCCACCTCTTCGAAGGATAAATCTCCAATTTTTATATTTCCATTTCGTACAATATTCTGGTCACGAGACATAATCATATACTTTGTCTTTTCGGGATTTACTTCCAAACCGATCGCTCTACTTGCTTCAAGTAAAATTTCCGTGTTTTCCCTAATCGTTTGTGTATTTTCTCCTAACATATTCACGTTATGATAATATCTTTGAAAAATATTGGAGTGCAAGAGGTCAAATGACTTTATTGTCAAAACACCTGGCATTAGGAAACAACAACAACAACATATACACACACGCACATGCACACACACAATAGCAATGCATTCAGCAGTGAGTTGAGTGTCAAAAAGTTGCCAACATTAACCTTTTGAGTGGGACGATAATTAGATAGAGCCTGATTGCAATCTCAGAGTCGTCCAAGAGTTTTGCTGGGGGGTTGGGGGGAGTGTTTGAACAGTACGCTTGATGAGTAAACAGTCGCTTAGAAACGGCTGCACACACAGAACTTCCCACTCCACTCCACTCACAGCAGAAGCCTCAGAAAGAAGCTCACGCAGTTAGTTGCCACAAGTTTGCGATTAGGCTCTACCAGTTACCTTGTTCTTCAAGTTAGTATGAATCTTGTGACTGCAGTTGTCTGGAGCTGTCACATATGGTCACTTATGTATACGTAAGTTTTCAACATCTCTTTCAGTCACATATTAGGCGGAAATGGCATTTTCTTTTAGCTGTGATTTTCGGACTACATTCATAGTAGGAACCAGTGACAAACCTGTCACAGTGACAAAATTACAGGTCTTCAAATCACACCCAATCTCTAGCTTGGGTATTTTGCGAGGTTTTTCCAACAGTAAAGTGATCTTTAAATATCCAGTAGCAATTCCTTGAATTCATCTAGCCGAATGCTATCTCGCTGTCATCAATTTTATTGACACTAGAGAATTGCATAATGGATAAAGCATCACTAAATAATGGATTAAACTATTGGTTTATTCTTTTTATATACCTTATATACTTAAATATTAATTTATAAATGAAATCGTAGAATGGCTTTACATAAATTATTGTGAACATGGAGTTCAAGTTGTTTGATTGTAATTGAAGTTGAATTGATTTTGTAGAGAAGATATATGTTATTTCACTTAAATTTTTAACAAAATGGTAACATATTAGAAATTGTGATTTATAGTAAACATTTAGGTACATTATTTGTGTATTTTTTATTAAAATAGAATTTGACAGTCTAGGTATGTTCTTTTGTTTTCTAAATCATAGACATGATTAAAATTAATTTTTATTATATTTATTTCACTGTACTACACTTTCAGTATTTACATAATAATAATAATAATAATAATAATAATAATCATCTGGAACAATAAAATTATTAATATGCGTAATAAATATTGAATGAACAATATTGATTTTGAATAATTTCAAGGGAAAAATTGTTCTGGGGCCGGGTATCGATCCCGGGACCTCTGGTTGAACGTACCAGCGCTCTGCCAACTGAGCTACCCGGGAACTCCACCCGACACCGTCTCAATCTTTCCCTTTATATCCACACAACTCGCGTGGACTGACGAAACGCCAGAGACCCACATCGAGTGCACACAAACTCTGTGTGACTTGCAATTGTGGTTTTCTGTTAACGTACACAGTGACGTATATATTATGCAAATCTAGTCATTGTGTGCACTCGATGTGGGTCTCTGGCGTTTCGTCAGTCCACGCGAGTTGTGTGGATATAAAGGGAAAGGTAGAGACGGTGTCGGGTGGAGTTCCCGGGTAGCTCAGTTGGCAGAGCGCTGGTACATTCAACCAGAGGTCCCGGGATCGATACCCGGCCCCGGAACAATTTTTCCCTTGAAATTATTCAAATCTGCTTTACAGGAAGCCTTACCTGAAAGACTAGATTTGCATAATATTGATTTTCATATTTATGCCTTTGTATCTTTTTGTTACACAATTCTTTCGTCTTTTTCATTGTTGTCTGAATGTAGTGTGGCTTGTCTAAAGTCCTTGTCCTTCTTGGCTATTCTGTTATTCTTGCCCAGACTGGAATGCCATATTAACCTTATTAACTAATTATACATTTGTTACATCTTAATGTAAGGATCAAAAGTAACACTATGAAAATAACATGATAAACTCTGGCTTGGGTTCAATTCTTGACGTCAGAAAACATTTTTGTGGTACAATATAAGACGTGAACAATTTTTCAGAATGCTTTGATTTGCTAGCCCATCATTCCATCTGCTGTCTCCCACGTCGTTATGACATTCCTATGAGGAAGTATTAAATCTTGCCAGTACCAGAACTTCAGACCGCAGTAGGAAATTTATTTGATAGGCTGTTTTGATAGGGATACAAATAGAAACACTACACTTGGTTGTAATACAATTATAAACTTCTTAGTGGCCAAATCCTTGTAAACCGTAGTACAAAGTCTTCAATTTTCTGTAGTGTGAAAGTCGAAAATGATACTGTCATTAATAAGGAGCAGATTTTTATGCGCTAAAAAATTTAAATATATTTATTTTTTATGTGCTAAAAAGTACGAAAATATTTGCTAAAAATAAAAAAAATATTTTCTTTAAATATGACAAAAATACCTTACTTAGCTTGAAAAAAATGTTTAGGTACTCACCAATCACACTTGAGTATCAGTTGCTAGTAGTTGTCCGAGAATTGCAGTGAACAACAAAGGTCATTTCCAAATTCTCCATCACAAATTATTGCCGATTATCTCTGAACGACGACTTATACTGTGAAAACGATCTTTCCACATCACAAAACGTCAGACATGCATATTTAAAGAGAGGTGTGTCACAAACACATACACCGTCAATTTCACCTACAGGCACACCCTCCAATACGTGAATATCCACTGTTTTGCCGTGAATGCACACGTGAAGCAGCGGCAATGTGCTTGTTTCCAGACAAATGTTGGGTTACCTGAGAGCTCTGATCTGCACTTACTGATTTACCACATGGTTGGCAAAATAGCACTTTTCCGTCGGTAGTAAAAATGTTTTTAAATTCATCTACATGTTGCTGAAGACGCGATCTTAAACTCGATTTGATTTTAGGCATCTTAAGAGGCTAATATACACATGTCTTATCGTAAATAGTGTTTCTAGCTACTGACTGACAATGTTGGAGAAAAGCTCCTATAGCAATGCCACTACATCTACACTATGCAGCTTATGCTTATGGCCAGATAACGGGGAATCACAACAACATGTATTTCCTCACTTCATAGGCATGAGCAAGAGGCGAGAGATTTGTTTAAATTAAATAATGTTTATACCCGAGCTCTTATCTGTTGTTTCACAAACAAAGCGCCCAATGAAATCATCTTCAGCAACAATAAACATTCCTAATTATCTGTTGCAAGATCTCTCCTCCTTGTCCTTGTTAATTTATTCTCTAATAATAACACTGATATGCTGCCTAGCAGTTCTCAGAACTTGAGGCGAAACTATTACAAAAATGGATCACGGATACACCACACAGTGCTTAGAAACACGAAGCAACCAAGAATTCTTAAAAAGATAACATATTTCTGAGTACTATAATTGATTTAGTTTTAAAATATTTAAAAGTTCTTGTAAAAAAATTATTTAAGTAAAAAAATCCAAGATTTATGTATTTATAATAGATGTCCTGAAAAATATGTATTTACATAAATTTTTTGTGAAAATATGTGTTTTTATGTGAAATAAAATTCGGGTTTTAAACTTGAAACTTGACATTCGGAATTTTTAACTTTGTTAATTGTGTTTTATCACATGCAAGAAAAATATTTAATTACATAGGAATCCGCTCCTTAGTCATTAACATTGTTGATCAGTATTTGGCGAAATTTTTTCTCTTGTGAGTTATGAGAATGCTTGTTCATCTTTTTATTGAAATTTAAAGGCGATAATTTATGTACTTTTAATTGTCTCCTTTTTCATTTCGTTTTGTTGCTAACAGTTAATTTCTTAAAAAAATATTCAGAGAATTCAAATGCATATGTTTATACACGTATACATACTGTATGGGGCTGATACTTATATTCATTTTGGTTTTTGTTTACAGCTTTTGAGTGACGATCCTTCCATGTCATTGCTGCTTTGTGATAATCGGTAAGCTTGCAGTTTATAGAGCTGTAGTATTTATTACGCACAACTGGAATTGCAAGTTCATTGCTAGCGGTTATATTTCTACAAAGTCTTAGGACAGGCATGTCAAATCTGAAACAAATATTAGTTCACTGTTGTGTACAAATGAAGAACAACAAACTCATAGTGTCTATTATTTTGAAGATAAATACATATTTATTTTGAACATTCTGTACATTTGTAATAAATATTGCAGGGAAGTTGTACATTAAAAATATTTATTACTGGAATTGTTGGTACTATTGTTACACGTTTAAAGTTAAATATAATATATGACTGAAGACATGTCTATTGTTATAGTGTAATTACATACAAACATATCTTTCCTATCATTAGACCAAAGAGTAATATTTGTCTCTGGTACACATTAGTGCATTATAGGTTACAGTTCACATCTTTTCAAGTTTAAGTTGTAAATACTTACAGTACGTCGGTTGCTTCACCTGTAGTTTAAGAGTATTGCACATTGGAAGCAGTTTTATTTGGACTTCTTTTATTGAAAGGTGTGTGTATATGTGTAAACGTTTTTAGTCTTGTAATTATAACAGATGGAGAACATCTTGCAATAATTATATTGTCGACATTTTGAGCTGAAACAGCATGTCCTCATAACAGTTTTGTATAAAAGAAACGTAAAATTGAAATTGACTTGTTGAAAATAAGGTATGTGTTTTGCACTAGCTTCTTAGCATGCGTATAAAAATGCTTTTGTTAGTACTCAATTCATAAATCATTTTTGAACACTTGTATATCTTTTTTTTTTGGGGGGGGGGGATGCTGCTGTTAACATTGTTCACAACAAAAATTATAATACAGTATTTAATCTATAATATAACAGATAATCAATTTTTAAATTTGTTTGTGAAGTTTTGTATTATAGTTTATGCTTTGAATGCATGCTAGATCCCCGAAATCCATTATTCACAAGGTTCCATCATTTCAAACAAGCTTTCCTTTGCTCTTTTTCTCTTTTGAGGGAAATGTCACGGAGACTGGAAATCCAATACTGTTGCAGAAGGTTATGTTCTGTTACTATAATAATTAGTGTTAATTGTAAATAATATTTAAATAAATTCAATTTGTCATCTCATTTTTCAATTCTAAATCAATTTCCAGGTTATATCAAAATTAGTTCATGTTATTCTCAGATTATATCAAGGTCAATGACATTATTGTTCCTCAGAAAAAAATCAGTACTTTCGCATCTGCGCACATCTCACAATTTACAGGCTATGCACAAGGTCACTTCTGCTCTTCAGTTAGATACGAATAAAATGAATACTTCTGAATAATTTCAAGTTAGAAATATGGTCGAGCATAAAAAGTCGTATGAAACTTGCCTATAATGGTAATTAAGACGCTCGTATGAAAATTATGAAACTCGCTTGCGCTCGTTTCATAAACAAACATACTCGCGTCTTAATTACTATCATTATAGGCTCGTTGCATAATGTACTATTTGCATTGATTACACTATAACATGAAGAAATGGTTTATACTCTATTGTTATGAACTATGAGTGAACAGGTTTCCGGTTTTGACATGTCTGTCCTGAAATGTATAATACTAATAAATGCATTCCAAGAATTTGTGAATGTTTGATATGACTGGATTTTACCTCCAGCTTTAAAATGATTGACCACATCATGTACAAAGCTCACATTATAACATTGTATCTTGAGTATATGTGTCACATCTTATTAAATTTGCACCAATCTTTTCTTGGATTTGATTTTTATTGAAATAAATTCTTTTCCAAATGATACTTGCTGCCATTTTCATCTAATAAAGGATATTCAGAATTGGAAGGAAGTTGTCAAACGAGAACTGAGTCGTACCTTATTGCTTTCATTTTGTCTTAAGGACATGGTGTACAATATTTATGACTACTGTTTTTCTAATAGTATAGATGTTTAATAAGACTAATTTATTTGTTGCATTAACTGTAATTTGACACTTCCAGTCCTGTTCTGTCGAATTAGTTGCCCACTTATTTGAGGTACTTCTATGTACTTCTGTGAGTGATGATTTCTTGTTCAAGATACAAATATGATAGGATACAGAGTTATGAAATTTTCCTGGGAGAATGATTATAGTTCCTTGTATAAAAGTTTAAGAAACTATGATGTCTTGAAGTTTTATTAAACATTTATCAATTTGTACGTTAATAAACATAGAATGAAACTGTTTTCTTATTTATTTTCGAAAATGATCTCCTAAAATCCTCAATTAACAGGAAATAAGTTCATATAAAAATTGAAAGTCTACAATGTCTGTCCTTGAATTCATCATCGTTGGGTTCGAAAATAAATTATTAGTCACTTTCAATTGTGCACATAGAAAAGTACCTTAAAAAGTGATCTGTAAAATAATCATTATATATAATAATTACTTCCTTAAATAAGCCAAAGGTCAGTAGGTAAGTTATAATTATTGTTCCTGTACATACATTAAATATTAATTGTATATGTTTTCTGTATATATTTTATAATACCTTTGGCTCTGCATATAAATATATAGATATCATTGTCATCCTCATCCTCATCCTCTTAAGGGGAGAGGATGGTATTTTTTGGTGAAAAATGAGTAAATTAAAAAAACACATTCTTTAAAATACTCTGTGATATGTGTGGAATGCATAGCATAACATTTTGTGGGTATTTGTGCCCTTATCGGATGTTGAGTCACCATTTTTAAACTTCCTGTGTTATGGATTTTTAAATCACTCGCCCACTTTTATTGTTGTTTCCGGTAAATTAAATAAAAAAAAATTGTTTTTCTTTAAAATACTCTTTGATATGTGTGTAATGCATTGCATAACATTTTGTGGGTATTTATGCCCTTATCGGATGTTGAGACGTCATTTTTAAACTTCCTGCGCTCTGGATTTTTAAATCACACTCCCGCTTTTATCGGTTTCCAGTAACTTCATTTTTTTTTTTTTTTGCTACATTGCCAGAAAAAAATGGATATAATTTCTGAACTATTAAAGATACATGCAAGAAATTTAGAACACACATTCTTTATACTATTAGGAAGCTTTTCTCTGTAACAGAATTTTGTTAATTGATTTCATTTTAAAAATACGTCCGTTTGTTTGCAAGAAAGGAAATCAGAAAATTATTAAATTTTAATTGTTTATTTTACAAACAGAGGGACTAATATCAAAATTCTGTTACAGACAGTTTGTAGAACATGCTTTTGCAAATACATTGCAAAAAATGGTTTGAATCTATCTTTAAAAACGGTTTAGATATGTCGGTTTTAGTACAATCCTGCATTGGGTATATTTTTTTAAAATTTGGGGCCCCAAATAATTTTTTTATATATATATATATTTTTTTTTTTTTATTTGGTTGAGTTGCCACAGCTATGAGCTCTCTACATACAAAAAATTAATATTTTACACCAAATAGGAAAAAAGTTTTAAAAAATACCATCCTCTCCCCTTAAGAATTGTACAGGACAGACTTCTGTTCCACAAACTTTTCGATCAGCTCATCTTAATTTGGATCCCCTAGTTTGCCTTTTTTCCCCAAAGGTTTTATTTTCTATGTTATCAGATTACTAGTTTGTATGTGGCTTATCCATTTATATGCAAGTAGTTAGCCTACATATTATGGCACCATTACAGTAATTTTCGAAAATATGTGTTTATTCGATTTTATCAAGGCTATAAAGTTGTCAAATTTAATATAACACTTGGCTTGAATTCTGATGCTTATTGTGTGGCATTCTCAATTAGACATGTTTTGCTTTATCTTTATAAATTTCAGAGATACATCTCATTTCAGTGTTTTCTTTTTGATCAGTTAGTTCAAGTCTGGAGTTCAGAATGCTGATTTACATTCATAGGTGTAGTGAATTACACTTCACTACACGTTTCCAGTAAATATATTTCCATTGTTGCTCTTGAGTAGGACAATTTTGTAACACTGTAATTTCTTAAATTTACGTTTTTCGTTATATTTCCTATTTGTCTAATAATGCATGAAACATTTAAGAATGCTTTTCTGGGAAAAAGACAAAACAAAAGATTTGTGTTATTTAGATACAATTTTATTATGTCATTCATTGCTTAGTTTTCTCGTTCATTTGCAGTGTATTGGATTGGTGCATAAGTTTTTTTCATAAGTTTATTAAACACTAGCCGTACCTGTGCGCTCCACTGCACCCGTTAGAAATAAATATAAATTAATTACATAATTAAAATAGGACATTTGATCCAGGGAACATTCGTGTTTGATAGAAGGATAAATCGTTTATTATGTTACTTAATTTAAATTTAATTTAAAAATTAAAATGCGACCATTTTGATCCAGAGACCACTCATTTGGTCATAAAAATTAGTTTAGGAAATACAGGAAACGAATATACAGAATAGCCTATCAAGTTTTCTGTGCATAAGAAGCTATTTTAATCTTACCTGTCCTCGATTCACTCAGAAGTTACTGTGATAACATTATAGCATTATGTCCATCTAGAGAAACTACACTTTCCAATGGTGAAATAATTAATTATACAAATCGGTTAATTTAGCTTCCGATATTACTTCATACAAACACAGAAACATTCTCTGTAGGCTATCTTTCATAGCTTTCGATTGTTGCTGTCCAAGGCCCCTTATAGACGAAGTCATTTGTTTTTTAATTCATTACACGGCCTTAGATGGCAGTTATTCTAATTTTAAAACTCATTTATCTCATTAAATATCAGTCCTATCAAAATTTTTCAAGGAATAAAACTTATCGCAAATTATTTTTAAAGAAACTTTTGTTATGTAACATTTTTCACAAAAATCAATAATAAGCGAGATATTTCGATTTATTTAATTCAGGCCCCCTTATAACCCCCCTTTTAAATAATGTATTTTGAATGCCATATAGCCTAAAATCTAAGTTACAACGAACTTAATTTATATTCCAATTTTCATCGAAATCCGTTCAGCCATTATCGCGTGAAAAGGTAACAAACATACAGACAGACAGACATACAAACAAAAATTTCAAAAAAGCGATTTTCGGTTTCAGGGTGGTTAATTATAAATGTTAGGACCAGTTATTTTTTGGAAAATCGAAAATTACCAGAAAAATTTCGGCTACAGATTTATTATTACTATAGATATCAGATACACGTCATAAGAGAGAAGTTAATCATCAACAATATATTCTCCTTCACTATTTACAACAGTCTGCCAATGCTGGAGTAGTTTTTCGATTCCACGTCTGTAGAAATCGGGTGGTTTTGAGTTAAAGAAGTTGTCAAGCCATGTTCGGAGCTCATTTTCAGGAAGTTCCTTGAAGGTTGTTCGATAGAGAGCAGAAAAGGTGAAAATCTGAGGGCGCAAGATCAAGTGAATAAGGTGGGTGCGGACTAACTTCCAATCCTAATTCCTGGATAGTGTTTTGTGTCAGGTTAGCAGAGTGCGGACTGGCATTATTGTGGAGTAGCATCACTTCACACAGTCTTATTGGTTCTTTTTTCTTGGATAGCATGTGCAAGACGTCTCAGTTGTTGGCAATAAATGTCGGCAGTGATGGTTACACCTCAGGGAAGCAATTCGTAGTACAGCACACCCTCGCATTTCCACCAGATGCATAACATTATCTTTTTTGGATGCGCACTGGGCTTTGTGCGGGGAGTTGCTTTTTTGTTCGGGCTCAACCATTCCTTTCTTTTCTTTATGTTAGCATAAAGACACGATTTCTCGTCACAAGTAATGATATTTGATAGGAATGCTCGATGTTGTTCACGAGCCAGTCGATGACGAGTAAGCAAAGATACACATATGACCACCTGCTGATTTTTGTGGTTTTGGCTTAGAGCATGTGGTACCCATAACCTGATTTTTTAACCTTGCCCATTGAATGCAAATGTAGCACGATGGTGGAATGGTCACAGTTCATCACATTTGCCAGTTTTCGGATACACTGACGTGAATCACTGTGGATTATTGTGTTTAAACAGTATTCATCAAATCAAATCCCGAAGGTGTTCCTGAATGTAGAGTGTTACTAATGTCAAAACGACCCTCCTTAAAACGAGAAAACCATTTCTTGCTGTGCTCCCTCTGATAGCATTGTCTCCATGAATGAATGAATGAATGAATGTTAGCCATGATGTCCCATGTTGGGCACAGGCCTCCTGTGTGTACTCGCTTGGTGAGCCAATCCAGGCGAGCTTGTCGTGTATACTACTTTTGTGACATGGTTAATAACCCTGTTAGACTTTAACTAGTTTCAGCACTCTGTTCTTTGTTCATTTTTTTTCTTGCACTACACATATTATACTGACACTGGCACTTTGACAAACACTGATTGCTATTTACACTATTTACCTGACACTTTCTCAACACTGACTTTACTATTTACAAAACTTATCTTACACTTTCACTAATACTGACTTTACTATTTACAATATCTTAACACTGATTACGTTATCTATTTACAATGACCTTCCCTAGTTCTTTCCTCAAAACTCTGTTCTTTGCTGTCCTCGACCACTGTTTCCCCGCCTCTTTGGTAAACATGTCAGACCATCTGAGCCTTGGTCTTCCCTGTCCTCTCTTTCCGACGTAGGGGTCCCACATCATGACTGCATGGGTCCATCTTGTCTGATGTAGTCTCACCACATGCATTGTCTCCATACACAGCGCAAGTGTTTCTGGCTGCCTCCACTGTTTTCGCCCCTTTATTGAACTCAAAAAGAAGAATATGTCGGAAGTGTCCCACTTTCTCCACTTGACACTCCGTTTTCTAGCATCCACGGCTCCACTCACTGTCTGCAAAACTGAAAACTTCAATATGTAAAGTCAGACACAACAATTGAACTTCAAATAAAAAATGACAATCGATAAATAAACCCATAGCAACCAGAGTACCAACACGTGAAACAAAAATGCTACAAACTTATGCACCAATTTAATATTATGTCTTCACGTAACTGTGAAGTCATTGACAGTGATTCAACAGTAACAGTATGGCATTAAGGATGATCTGTGTATATTCTATTGTATTATATAAGTTACACTAAATTTGTTGAATTTAGTTGACCTTTAACAACAACCTCTTGGCCATGGTAGTTGGTCTTAAAAATATCTGGGACCTGTTTCACAAAAGTATATAGTAATTATTAATGCTTTACATTTTAAACCAACATTTTAAATTTGCTTAGGAATAAAATATATGGTGATTACTTCCACGTGTTAATGTTTAAATTTGCTTTGTAATTCATTTAGAGATAGAATGAACAGACTGTTCTTAAACATTAGCCTTTTTGTGACATAAAATATACTGTAAGTTAGAATACTGTACAAGTAGAAGCAAAATGCCATCAGTTACTAACTACACTGCTTCTTATTCATCATGACACAAATATCCACAAAACATTTACTTTAAATTGTTTGGAATGTAAATAAGTGGATTAATTTTGACATCATTTGTAACTATCAATTAATAACAAATCATACAGTATTTGTTAATACAATAAAATCCCTCGTAACCAGTACCCAAATAACCGACAATACCAAAACAACGACACTTTTGGCTGGGTCAAAAAAAAGTTTAAATCTGCCACAATGTGGGCCATCAGTTTTGCCACATTAGGAAGTTCGCACGAACTTCCATTGTCAGTGAATATACGAACCTAAAATTAGTACATTATTTGTTTTGTGTGATGTGTTTTAATAAGGAAAATCGACACTGTTTTTACGTTTATTCATTTATAAGCAAGTGATAGAGAAATAAGCTTCATATGGCTGCAGTTTCAACATTTGGCACCATGAAATACGAACTTTTTTTTTGTATATACCGATATTTATTCAATTATCCGGCAAATCTCATATCCGGAACTAGCCTGGTCCCTTTGGTGCTGGTTAAGAGGCATTCTACTGCATGTACAAGACTTGTAAAATATTTTATGGAATGGAACATTACAACTCCATAGTTCTACGAAATAGACTGCTGGTCGTGGTTTTAAGGAATGAGGAAGTGATTCCAGCCATAAAGATAACTTAATCGAGTGCTGTGTTCTTGGTTCAAACTTTTTTATAATTTTGTACAAAGGTAGATAAGTCTGACGTGTAAGTTTGATACAAATGTCGGAAATATCTAATTTTATTGACACTTAAAGATACTGGTGGTAACTATGGTCATGGTGTATATGTATATTTATGTGTGCATTAAACCTCTTGTTGATTTTTACTATCTCATTTTGGATACTTCGAGTCTTTTCGTTTGTATATAAGTAACCAGAATCATAACGTACATGTTTTCATAATAATGTTAAATCTTAGAGCCCATGTGGGTTTTGTAAGTGTGCATAGAGTTTCAACATAACGACAGAGGTAAAAAATGATAAAGATAGAGCTCCATGCTTTGGATGGGCTTTTACCTTCGATAAAGGTCTGGTGCTCAATTTAACAGGTGACTGAAAGGATGCTGGTGCTATTTTGGAAGTGTTTGCAACGAAAATAATCCTGCCACTGCCTGTAATTGGACACGATCTTCCACTCCATAGCATTTGCTCTGTCGTTTGAGCTACCTGGCTGCCAATGATTTATGTCTACAGCATTAGTTTCACCAGGATATCACAGATGTGTGCTGTGAAGTAATGTTATGAAGAAGCTGACCTACAGTCCACCTACATTCTCAGTTTTAAGTTACTGTTAATATTATTAATTGATATGTGTTATGCATAGTAACAAGGAGATGTTGCCACATCAATACTACAGATCTTTATGGTAATTTTTTTGGTCTAATACCAAATTATATTTACTTAACGGCTACTGCTCTTGATCGAAAATTAATGTATCAATAAATCAGTGTGCTTCCATTGCAATACTGTAAGATTTACTGGTAAGGTGACAACATACTCGTAGATTCGAATACAGTGACCTTCTTTTGTTCTTTAATCTTTCTGATTCTTTATGTAGAAATTGCAGTATTACCAATAACAATTATATATACCATTTGTTGTAGATCGTGGTTTTTCCATATTGGCAAAAACTGAGTTTTATGCTAGAAATTAATATAATAGCAAGTTCAACAATATCTTATTTCAGACTGTAATTCAGCACGTTTTATTGCAGTTGAACGTAATTTTAAAGAAATCTGGAGCTCAGATATTAGTGCCACCAAACCATCTGCAAATGAGGAAGGGTCACACCAGTTACATAGTACCTATGAATACGTCATTCAGAGCAGTAAAAAGTATTCTGTATGTAAGTTGTAACACCATGACACTTGGTCCCTCTTTTTTTTATACTGCACCTATATCATCCAAAAAAAGTCTCAAAGTTCTGGATTAAAGGAAATGCATAAGTATAGAAATGGGTAATTTCAAGGGAAAAATTGTTCCGGGGCCGGGTATCGATCCCGGGACCTCTGGTTGAACGTACCAGCGCTCTACCACTGAGCTACCCGGGAACTCCACCCGACACCGTCTCAACTTTTCCCTTTATATCCACACAACTCGCGTGGGCTGACGAAACACCAGAGACCCACATCGAGTGCACACAATCTCTGTGTGACTTGGAATTGTGGTTTTCTGTTAACGTACACAGTAACATATATATTATGCAAATCTAGTCTTTCAGGTGAAGCTCCCTGTAAAGCAGATTTCAATAATTTCAAGGGAAAAATTGTTCCGGGGCCGGGTATCGATCCCGGGACCTCTGGTTGAACGTACCAGCGCTTGCATAATAGAAATGGGTACATGTATGCAATAACAAATCATGTATAATGGTGTTTCCATGAGACATGGCCCTTCATTTTTTTTGTATAATATTAAGAAAGAAAGTTCCGAGTTCCTAGATTAAAGTAAATGTGTGAGGATGAAATTGGGGAGTTGTGCAGAACTAGAAACTCTGTACAGTGATGATGTCATGATTTTTTTTTAAACAGTTATGTCCAATCTAAGTTGTATTAGCAAAAATATCAAGATATGTGTAATTTCCTTTTTATACACTATGTTATAATGCTCCAAGGCTCTGGATTAAAGGAAATGCCATTTTTTACCTGCATAAAATTCGAAAAAATTAGCCCAAATTGATTATTTTTCGGGAGGGAATTCCCAAATAAATCTGTGATGTCAGTCCTTGTTATAAGGCTATATTCTGATGCCATTTTGGATTATCTGAGTTGTTTGTAGTAAAGCTCTCCAGTGACAAGGTATTCTATATGATATCATATCAGATAGTAACATTTTTGTAACTTTTAGGTCAATGAAATGTCACCTGTTTTTATTAGTGTGTTGTAGTTGAAATTTTGTTCTAATTTAATAATAATTTAGATGGAACAGAAACAAGATATTGTATATTCGCTTTTATTCATTATTCTATGGTATATTCTGTTTCTGTATCACCAAATGCATTTGAAACATTTCTGTTGATACCCAGCCTGTTGTATGATTGTGAAGCTTTCACTTACACGTGTTAACAGTGGGCTGTAAATTGATGAGTAAGGATTTATAATTTTATTATGGTAATCGGAAACAGGAACTATTTATGCACCTATTCCATGCATTTCTTTTATACGATTAAATTTCTATCCACATGTTATCAGACTCACATATTATTGCATTAATACAGTACTGGTATTTAATTGCAATATCAGATGAGAACTGTACCTACTGCAAGAAAATGACGTTTCCTTAAAAAAAAAAAACACTATCAATTTATATAGCACATTAGAACTATTGTATGTCTATCTTAACATTGTTGCTTAGAGGTTAGTGAAGACGAAGTTAAGAAAAGGTGGAGGGGGGTGCGGTTTCCCCCCCCCCTTAATCTGCCAGTTACCATTTACACATATTGGACAAAAATTCTCCTTCCAAATATCTTGAGCTTATTTTATCTCATTTTTGTTGGAGCCCAGCTTTCACAGCCCTAGGTGACAACACTCTCAGAAAAGTTTTATATATATTTTAGTCTTTGTCTGGAGACTAAGGTACAGGGAACCAAATCGCTTTTTAAGCCCACAATAACCTCTATAGGCTAATATTCATATTCATATTCTTTATTTGCCTGAAGGTACAAGAATACAAGAGGCCTTGTCAATGTGATAATATAAAAAACAATGTGTCAATATTTAAGATTTTAAAAGAGTAAAAAATAATAAAATTTAACTAAAATACTACATCATTTTCAAAAAATTCATTCATATTATAAAAGGGATTATTTTGTAGCCATCTCTTAATCTGAAATTTAAATTGTGTTTCATTAAGTGCCTTTATATTTGTAGATATCTTATTATATACTTTTATTGCAGTAATTACATAGCTTGATTGTGTTTTTTGCAACCTGACATGTGGTACATTTAATTGATCATTATTTCTTGTTTCATAGCGATGCAGATCTACTATACTCGTATAATTAGTAATATTCTTGCTTACATACATTAAAAGTTCAAAAATATATAGATTGTAGACTGTCATAATCTTTTCATTTTTGAAAACAGATCTACATGATAGTCTGGGTGGTGACATTGTTATAATACGAACTGCCTTTTTCTGCAGTAACAAAATGTTTGGAAGGTCATAACTACTTCCATATAAAAGTAATCCATATCTAATAACACTTTCAAATAGTGCATAGTAAACTTGTTTTAAATAATGTTTGGGAATCTTGTACATGATACTTCTCAAGAGATAAATTACTCTAGAAATTCTTTTACATACATAACTGACATGGCTACTCCACCTTAGTTTAGGATCCAAATACATACCCAGCATCTTTATAGATTCATTTATCACATTATTTTGGGTTTGTTTCAAACTTAGAGTTAACACATGAGTTTTTTCATCATTAACAATAAATCCATTAATTGAAAACCATTTTCTTATTTCAGCAAATACAGTTTGCTTCATAAAATCTAACTCAGCATTATTATTATGTGTGATAACAAAAGTTGTATCGTCAGCATACATTATAGTTTTATCTGACACATTGTATGGCAAGTCATTTATCTTAATAAGAAACAAGAATGGACCAAGAATAGAGCCCTGAGGAATAGTAGTGTATAGTTAATTACCAGTATACTTTTCATTTTCATCTGTAATTATGTACCTAACAAGCTGGGGTTATCTCCAGGAGCTCTAGTTCCTTTTCCCCCTATGACATCCCAACAAATCTCATCTCATGTATAGCATAGGCCAGCCTCTTATGGCACATCCTGGATGATAACTGTCGGTTAATTGGTCTACACAACTGGTTTCATATGGGTAAATGGCGAAGTCATGTATCTGCCATTAGTAAACAAAACATATATATTGTGCCTAAATATTTAAATGCATTACTCTTTTCGAACTTGTATTTGTCCACAATGAAATGACTCGTGTTGCTTGATTGCTCTGTTATTTCTGTATATTTTGTTTTACCTTCGTTAATTTTTAGGCCAATATTTTATGCGGATTTTTAGAATTTTAGGAAAATCTCCTTAACTGTTTTTGGTGGTCTACCTATTCTGTCTAGCTCAGTTTGTAGAGCAGCTGGCTACGGACTGGAAGGTCCGGGGTTCGATCCCAGGTGGTGACAGGATTTTTTCTCGTTGCCAAACTTTCAGAACGGCCCCGAGGTTCACTCAGCCTCCTATAAAATTGAGTACCGTGTCTTTCCCAGGGGTAAAAGGCGGTCAGAGCGTGGTACCGACCACACCACCTCATTCTAGTGCCGAGGTCATGGAAAGCATGGGGCTCTACCTCCATGCCCCCCAAGTGCCTTCATGGCATGTTACAGGTATACCTTTACCTTTTTACCTAGTATGTCAATATCGTCAGTATAAGCTAATATTTAGCCTGATCTGTAGAATATTGTTCCCCTAGTGTCAAATTCTGCTCTGGTTATTACTTTTTCTAGGGCTACATTAAATATCAATAATGTTTATGTTAATATATCCCCTTGTCTTGGACCTTATTTGTAAAGAAAGTGTAGTTGGTCCAATACACAGCATGTAAAAAGCCTATCCCTGATAGAGGACTCAGCCGTTTCTCACTCATGTTGAATTTCGATGCCTGTGTAAAGACTTCATGACCACTTCCTGTTTCTTGAAAGTTCCCTTTATATTCTACAAATTGAAATCCTTGAGTGCATCTTTCGTAGAAATGCTAATAAAAACATTTGTCTTGCAGTGTAGGCTTTCACGGCCGGAGTCTATAGATCTAGATTCATTTTCCGGGCTGAGAGGCCGTGGTCTATTGGTTGGTTTCGTCTGCAACTGCGGCAGACATCTTTAGTGGAGTGGTATCCGAGGTCGCAAGACTCTTCTCGGCGTACCTGAGGCAACTGATCCTGTGGCTGGTTGTGCGGGCGTATTTATAGTGCGGCTTGCGGGCCGAGGCCTGTTGTCGCTGCGGTCCGCGCCGCTTTGTTCGCTGCTCCCGTTCTGGGTTCCGTCCTTTTGTTGTAGTGGCTTCTTATCTGTTCTGTTTAGGACCGGGTACCAACACTTGTTTAGCTTTACGCCTTCTTCCTTGCGATTAAAGTTGTTGTTATGTTTATGTATTTCGATCGCTTCTCTATGTAGACGGGGGAAGAAGTGCGTCGTCGTGCTCAAGATGTCCGTATCCTTGAATCTTATGTTGTGATCGCCCTCTTGATAGACATGTGCTGCCACTGCCGATTTGTCGATCTGTCCTAGGCGGCAATTCCTATTATGTTCTGTCAGTCTCGTCCTGACGCTCCACTGTGTAGTACCGATGTAGACCTTCCCACACGAACACGGAATCCTGTAAACTCCGGCGGACAGCAGCTTATCTCGTTTGTCCTTGGATGACCTAAGCATGTTCCGGATTTGCTTGGTCTGCAGGAAGGTCGTTTCCACTTCATGATGCCTCAGCACCCTGCTGATACTGTCCGTCACATTCCTTAAAATGTCACTTCAAACTCACCTTACATATCTCGCCCCAACTCACAATGGTATGTGGGAGAATAGACCAAGAGGACTCCATACTTTCGTGATCTCAGAACCAAGAAGAGATCAGCTTCATCCTTTGGTAACTTATACTTAAAGAAAAACTCTGACATTCATTCATTTAATTGATCTAGAACCAGTTTGTATATTACTGAGGAAAAAAAAATGGCTTTGTGCTCCTTTGTTCCCCTATAAATCAAGCTTATGCCTTCTTAGGTTATAACCAGTGGCGGCTCGTGGGTATTGAATTAAGGGGGGCTGCATACAAAAATAAACCAAGTAACTTACTTTATTTAAAGATTAGTTCCATGCGGCTTATCTTGTAAGGTGTGTTTAAATGAGACACGCTCATGTCAGTAGATATACTGGCATTTAAAAGAATCCTGCGGACAAAATTCCGGCACACCGGCGACACTGATATAACCCCTGCTGTTGCGAGTGTTGTTAAATAAACCATAATTTAATTTTTATATGCAGATTTGAACCTTAGAAATATCTAACTGGCGATGTTGTAGTTGGTTGTATAATATATATACATGATACATCAATAAATGAAAAAAATAACTGAGCCAGAAATTGAATTCAGGATCTTCAAGAGTACGCACCAGGGCGCTTGCCTCATTTATTGTGATGTTAGATGTTTCAGATTCCATTATGGTTTGAAAACATTCTAGTAATGGCTCCTTTTTCTCATGAACAACATTTACTGTTCTTATTTTAAATCCATCTTGTTGCCCCCAGCTGATGAAATTGTCTTTGAAACACATTTATCTAATACAGAGAAGAAAGCAGGGATACTGGATAAATTATCAAAAAATATGCGAGCCTTTGTATTTTGTTTAGCGGCTCTTTCCATTATGAGATTCAACTGATGGGCACTTAAATTCACATTTCTCCTGAATTGTTAAGGTACTGAGCTGAATAGACTGTAAATATTGTACAGAATTAAACATTGTTGCACTTGTTATACTCACAACATTAAAGAAAATGTATTTAAAACTGCGCGCTACTGACAAGCTGCTGCAAATTTTGCAGCGCCTGGAAACTCTGGATTCATGGCAAGGAGCTAGCAGGGGGAGGGGTAAAACTAACGTGCAAACCTTCCGAGACGAGACTGGCAGCTTCAGGGGGGGAAGTGGCTTCACCCTGTAGTCCTTGTCTCTGGTTTCGCTCCGGCAGCACCAGGGGAGGAAGTGACTTCACTAACGATTGCGTGCATGTCATTAAGAGCGAAATTGATTTAAAAATTCGAGCCGCTAAATAGAGACTGTATAATGATTGTATTTCACAACATAAAACGAGACAATAGCCACAAATGTCTGGGGGTGCTGCAGCTCCGCAGCCCCTCTTCGAAAGCCGCCCCTGATTATAACAGTTCAATAGTATTATACAAAAAAATGTATTGAAAGTAGAGTATTGTATTGCTTTACATTTTTTCAATATAAACTTTGCTGTAATATATTAATAAAGACTATTTTTTTATATCAAATTTGTTGACAACTTTCAAATGAATTTATAAGTTGTACTATATGTACCGTCAATGGCCAATGCACTTGAGACATTATTGTCACACAAAAAATCCTTCTTACAGTCTTACATTGTTCAATAAATAATAATCCATTAAAGCTGTTAGCAACAATTTTATTGAACGAATAATAGTATTATATTAGTTACGTTTTAATTCAAATACACTGTTAATATTAATTCAGTTTTGAAAAATATAACTATCACTACTCACATTCACTTACAGTAAGATCTCGATACACTTATTACGCTATTCCTTGTAGTACACTTTTTTTTTTTGTCCAGTTCCTGCACATTTCATATATAACATATTTGTAAAATACTTCGTTTGTTGCTATTTTTGTGGAATATAAGTCAAAATTAGTTTGCTCACCTAATACGCGGTTTAGACATGATCCCTTGAACAGCATCTCATCAGGGTTTTACTGTATGGCTAACATTTTAAATCTTGTGGTAATACTAATGTGCCTGGCATTTAAAGTGTCAAGAACAGCGGTAGTATGCCTGGCATTTAAAATACCAAGAACACAGTGGTAGTACTAGTATGCCTGGCATTTAAAGTGTCAAGAACACAGCGGTAGTATGCCTGGCATTTAAAATACCAAGAACACAGTGGTAGTACTAGTATGCCTGGCATTTAAAGTGTCAAGAACACAGCGGTAGTATGCCTGGCATTTAAAATACCAAGAACACAGTGGTAGTACTAGTATGCCTGGCATTTAAAATACCAAGAACACAGTGGTGGTAGTACTAGTATGCCTGGCATTTAAAGTGTCAAGAACACAGCGGTAGTATGCCTGGCATTTAAAATACCAAGAACACAGTGGTAGTACTAGTATGCCTGGGATTTAAAGTGCCAAGAACACAGTGGTAGTACTAGTATGCCTGGGATTTAAAGTGCCAAGAACACAGTGATAGTACTGGTATGCCTGGCATTTAAAGTGCCAAGAACACAGCGGTAGTATGCCTGGCATTTAAAATAGCAAGAGCGGTAGTATGCCTGGCATTTAAAATAGCAAGAACACAGTGGTAGTACTAGTATGCCTGGGATTTAAAGTGCCAAGAACACAGCGGTAGTATGCCTGACATTTAAAATACCAAGAACACAGTGGTAGTACTAGTATGCCTGGTATTTAAAGTGCCGAGAACACAGCAGTAGTACTAGTACTCCTGTCCACATGTTCGAATTTGCGATTTTTATCGAGAAAACCAACTGTAATACCAATGTGAATTTTTAATCATTCGATACTCCATTCATCTGATATTCATGGTAAGAAAAAAGATGTCCGGTTGCCAAAACACATCACATTATGCTGCCCCTTCAAGAACATTTTTCGTAGTGGGGGGCATTTGAAAGTGCCAGCACAGGGGTATGCTGGATATTTAAATACCTCCAGACTTGAAGTGTTAATGATATTAAAATTTAGAAAGGCTGTAATATAATAGAATAATAGAATAAATAAATAACATGTTATTTAGTAATAAGAACAGTTTACACAAGGCAGGCCTGTGTTAATATAGCTATGTTTAAGTAAACTTAATCCTGTACTCATGGTTACTATGATCTGAAAAAAGTTTGACAGTCTCTGGGAGAAGATTCATTAAAATATTTTTATGCATACAGTTTAACGAGGTTAATGCATTTGCACAATCTGTTTGGTTGTACAGCACATTCTGTTATGGAGTTAGTCCTGAGAGTTCCATTTAAACACGGAAAGTAATGCATGAACATGAAACCTTTTTAAACCTAGAAAAGGAACTACCAAAATTAAGGAGTTCTCTATGGCAACAGCCAAGGATCTTTATCTCCATTCAGAAAACAGTGACATCTTCCAGTCCTCACCCTGTGAGACACTCCACTGACCATTCTCAATTCTCTATGCTGCTAAGAAAAAAACATCGTCACATTTCGTAGTCATGCCAACAATTTCAAACGTATTTATTATAGATACCAATTACATAGAGATTTAAGGACCTATGATAATAAAAATATTTTCCTAATTTTGTTGTTGTTGTTGTTCCAATGCTTAGACATTTGACAATGAAGTCATTTGCCATCTTGCACTGCAGTATTTTTGTACAATGTTATCTTGTAGAAACAGCTCCACTTCAGAATCTTTGATTGCATGTTGTAATAGCTGTCATGTTATGAAGGATACCCAGAAGCCTAATTCTGATCATATTCACTGTGAAAGCCTAAAAATATTAAGACCAATACATGTTCAGAAGAATTTAATATATCATCTTAATTTCAATTGTGATCTTGATTTGTTACTGTGAACTTAAACTGGAAAAACAGTTGTTATTTTTTTCTGTAGAATAGCGCATATTATGTTAATGCATTGATACTCCATTTAAATTAGTGATAATTTTCTATTTAACAGAAATAAGATTATAATGAATGGTAGCACGATAAAAATTTGAAGGGCAGAATATGTGCTCTACTTCTTTTACATTTTTGCCTTAGGACAAAATGTGTTCTTTTATATTTGTCTATCTTCAAGCCTGTCCCTCTTCTCTCAAAAATAAGCCATTGTTTTCTGTCCTCTCCAGTGTATGAAAGACCATGAATTTACTGTATTGTTAGTAGGGAGCGGATTTTTATGTGCTAAAAAATGTAAATATATTTATTTTTTATGTGTTAAAAAGTACGAAAATATTTGCTAAAAATAAAAAAATATGTTTTTTTAAATATGACAAAAATACCTTACTTAGCTTGGAAAAAAAAAATGTTACTAGGTACTCACCAACCACACTTGAGAGCTAGTAGTTGGCTGAGAATTGCAGTGAACAACAAAGGTCATTTCCAAATTCTCCATCACAAATGCATGCCGATTATCTCTGAACAACGACTTATACTGTGAAAACGATCTTTCCACATCACAGGACGTCAGACGTGCATATTTAAAGAGAGGAATGTCACAAACACATACACCGTCAATTTCACCTACAGGCACACCCTCCAATACTTGAGCAACTTTACACATTTTTTATATCCACTGTTTTTCCCAACACATTCTGGAATTTGTCCCTTAGTACTTGTACTTCTGAACCTGGTAGCGAGTCTAGTTCAATTTTCACGGCATGCACGTCCCTGTTTCAGACAACAGGTTTTTGGATGTTTCGAGTTTTTTTTATGGTGTCACACAAAAAGCTTAAACTTGCTAATAGGAAGGCCAAATCGTTTTTTAAACAACCATCTTTCAGTATATCTTGAAGGATATCGATTGACCAAGCCCGATAACAGCGAATCACAACTAGACATATTTGCCTTACCTGATAGACATGAGCGAGAGGCGAGAGATTTGTTTAAATTAAATAATATTTATACAGGAGCTCTTATCTGTTTTGTTCCACAAACAATGCGTGGAATGAAATCATCTTCAACAATAAACATTCCTAATTATGTGTTACAAGATCTCTCCTCCTTGTCCATGTTAATTTATTCTCTAATAATAACACTGATATGCTGCCTAGCAGTTCTCAGAACTTGAGGTGATACTATTACAAAAATGGATCACGGATACACCACACAGCTCTTAGAAACACGAAGCAACCAAGAATTCTTAAAAAGATAACGTACGTCTCAATGATATAATTGAGTTAGTGTTAAAATATTTAAAAGTTCTTGTAAAAAAATTATTTAGGTAAAAAAACTCCAAGATTTATGTGTTTATAATAGATTTCCTGAAAATATGTATTTACATAATTTTTTTGTGAAAATATCTGTTTGTATTTGTATTCCTGGTGTTGTGGAAGAGAAGGCCTGATGGCCTTAACTACACCAGAATAAATAAATAAATAAATAAATAAATAAATAAAATTCGGGTTTTAAACTTGAAACTTCATGTTCGAAATTTTTAACTTTGTAAATTGTGTTTTATCACACAAAAAGAATATTTAATTAGATAGGAGTCCGCTCCTTAATTATTAGTGCCTGCTTGGTAAAACTTCTGCCGGGCATTATTGGAAATTTTGTGGAATATACCACTCAATTGAAGATACGCAAGGGGGAACTGGAAATGTGGGGACAAACTTCAGGAGATGATTTCCTGTCAGGAGAAGAAATGATGAAGGTCATAGGAACATTATGTTCAAAAACCAGAGTTTTCTATGGTATTGGCAATACTGTTATTCATGACTCCCATGTCAGAGCAATAATATCAATTACACCGATTTACATTTATTTTCAGTTGCAAATCAGCTCCATAGTGCACATTGTGAAGTGCTGTTAGAATGCCCAGTATTTATATCTGAAACAAGCAGAGATGGTATTTGCTTATGGACAAGCGAGTAGGAATGGTCGGGATGTCATACAGATCTACCATGAAAGATTCCCTTACAGATAGCAACTATATCATGAAACATTTGCAACTGTGTGAAACGGATCATTTGACGGAATGCATGCAGATAAAGGGTATACACCTGATCTTTTTTTTTTTTTTTAGATTACAAGATTTTTATTGCAAGCAAAAATTACATACAATAACAAAGATTTTACAATACTATTGTAATACTCGTATATGAATATTCTTCAAAATTCGAAATTGATTACAAATCTCATAGTCAAATAGTCTACATATTACAAATTATTGTATAAATACAAGGTAACTGGGTCACACCCGAAAAAGCAAGATGCTTGAGGTCGGGTGTGACCAAGAATGAAAACTGGATAGAAGAAAAAATAATAATAATAATCTGATTAAAACTGTTAAATGTAATTACACATGAAGTTTAAAAAGAATAAGAAAAAAAAAAACAAACAAAACGGTATCATAGCCTATACATAAACATACTAAGTTAAGAATACAACATTGTTAAAGTGACAGAAAAAAAATAAAGAATAAGAATTTACATGATTATAATTTTAGAAACAGTTCAAGCACTTGTTTTTTTAATAATGTATTGTTTAATAATTTTAATTTAGGATTCCTCTTTATAAAATCATTATATAATCTTGGACCTTAATTAGAACTGTGCCTTAGACCTGCTTCAGTCTTACATTTTGGTTCAATGAGGGGGAGCGAAATATTGTATTTTCTTGTGTTGTGGCCGTGATCGGATGATATGAATTTAGCTTGATATTTATGGTAGTGATTCAAAACAGTATACATATAAATTTGCTTGATATTTAAAACATTAAATTCTTTATATATGAGATGAGTTGGATGATCAAGTTTTCTCCTTAAACATATTTTAATAATTCTTTTATGTAGTAATATTAATGGACGAATGGTACTCTGTGATAATCCACCCCATCCTATAATTCCATACTGTATTATAGACTGAACTAGGGCTAAAAATATTGTTCTCAATAGTTTTACTGGCATAAAGCAACGCAGTTGAACAAATTTGTATAGAGTTTTATGTAATTTAAGACATAAGTAGTTAATATGAAAATTCCATTTTAAGTTTTGATCGATGAAGATACCTAAATATTTCACGTGGGTTGATGGGTGTAGTTTAGGACAATTGCAATTATTATAGATATTTGTACAGTTATTGTTGTTTTCCACTGTAGGGAGGCCTGTTTTATTTAAAGAAAAGGGAATGAAAGTTGTTTTATCTATGTTGAGTGCTAGCAGATTAAAATCTAACCGGTTTTTAATTGAATTTAAGCCAATATTAGCCTTTTTAAAAACATGTTCCCAGCAACATCCAGTAAATATGACAACTGTATCGTCTGCAAAGGAATAAACATTACCTTTAGTAAGAAGAACATGTTCTACAAGACATTGTGAATAACCCTTGTGTGAGCTCTAGACATGTGATCCTCCTATGTGGCGTAAGCTAGACCATTCTAACAGCACTTTACAATGTCCAATATGCAACTGAAAATAAGCGTGAACACACTGTAACTGATATTATTGCTGTTACGAGGGAGTGACGTCATGAATAACAGTATTGCCTTATCGTGGAAAACTTTCTTTTTTGATGGACATACCATTGCCATGCAGACGAAGATACATAACTCCAAATAATCGATTTTAGAGTTACACCTGTCTTGTATTCAAAACCAGCATATCACCAAAATCGATTTTTTGGAGTTACGTCTCTTCATCTGCAAGGCAACGATTTGTTCATATAACCTTTTTGTCCCTTCTTCTGTCAGGAATCATCTCCTGAAGTTTGTCTCCACATTTTAAGTTCACTCTGCAAAGATTTTTATTATACTGATAATTTGGATTTTCTAAAAATGTTAATGTTACAGGAATTGTTAATATGTATCATCTTAAACAAGAAGTGACTGGCAGCCATATGCCAAGTTCCCTTCAGAAGACTTTTGATTTCATGAGAGCTTAGGTTTACACGTGAACGAATTTCTTATGCAGCAGCAGAGATCCAATAATTTGTTGTCAACGTTTCAAATGATACCATTGTCTCGAACCCTGGTGTAGGGGTAACGTGGTTGTGTAGTAAACAAGAGGTTACAAGTTCAAGACTCCACTCTTCCCAGCCCCTTTTCTTCCCTCTCTGTTTATAGTTCAAGTGTTACAAATAATTTATAACAATGATGTCTATAAGGGGAAATTAGCTGCAACATAAAAATCCTCTATCTTCAAGGTTATAAGTACAACAGATCTTTCTTTGCATAACCAGGCACTGTCTGAAGCTGGACTAAGACAAATTCACACTACAGGAGATCGGTAATTTTTTGTGTCTAGGACTGTATTTACTAACCAAATATATCGTATTGTTTTCTTTACTCCCCAGAAACATATTGCAATTGAGTATAAAACTCAACACATGATTTGTTCCTTTATTTTATATGCTTTTCCTGTAAGGTTCTTATCGTTGGTTTTTATTTCTTTTTAAGGTGGATTGCTGTAGACTGAAATGCCTGCACATCAAGATGTGGAGTTACTCTGTGAGCAGCTGTAGAGAACTTCGATTTGATTATATTAACTGCATAGGATTCTAGGAACTTCATTCATTGAAGTCTTAAGGACATGTTTGACCAATATTTCAATGCTTCTTAAACGAATTGAGCAGCGAAACAAAATATGTGTGTTGTACGTTACGTATTTTATTTAATTGCTGTAGCTGCTTTGACATATCATTTTAGCCATTTTATTTGAGAAGTGTTGGAGTAAACTTGTTACGTTATGCAGGAACAAGTTCAACAACAGAAAACGAGCACAGCATCGCACTTTTTTTTTTTAATAATTTCCAGTAAGAAGTCTAATTGTTGACATTATATGACGTGTTCTGCTGAGGTGCTGGGTTTCGATCTTCAGTTATTTTGTGAATTAATTCTGCGTGCGGAGTGCTTCATCATGAAGAAGGTTCAGGGTGTTTTCTCGTCATTATGTGAAAAAGAAGTGAATCTTGTCTAGAACTGCACCTTTCCCTTGTGTATATAATAAACATGGTGTTCCTCTATGAAGACATTACGCTGTCATGCTAGTGTATATTTTCTTGAAAGAAGTTTAGTCGGTCAAGAATTCTGCTTTCTTCATTATACAAAATAATTACTGCTGTGCAGTGATAAAAAGAATATGCAACACCAGTAATAGACAGTGCTTCATAAATTTCATTATGTTGCACTAGATTTTGCATGCTATTAAAAATACTAGCCCGAACATTTTCAATGGGCTTTAATCAGGAACTTGTAGATAATTTGGCCTATAAGCGTGTAGTTCATCCATCCCAAACTCTTTGCGTTTCACTTTGTGAAGAATGGTAATTTGTGTTTGATATATCGGGTAGGTTTTTGTTTTGTGTTAAGATATAAAAGTTCACAGATATGTATTGAATTTATAGAAGATAAAAGGCCTATGTTTTGTTTATCTGTTTATATTTTTACTTGTTTGGGACTGTAAGTACTATTCTGATCGTGTATGTAACATCATTAATTTATTATGGAAATTGTGATTCAAACCTAAAGTGAGAGTCTACCCTTTTATATAATGTAGCTTTTTTATTTCCAATATTTTCCTCCATTGTTTCATTTCTCCGTATACCTTCCTTTTATTTCTCTCTCTGCCATTCTTTGTGCTTTTAATTTCTCTGGTGTTATCCCATCTTTCGAACTTCCTTTTCTCCCAGCTTTTCTCTTCCTCTTAAATCACTTTCGTTTGCACCTCAGTTACTTTCTCTGTTGTATTTTTTTTTTATTATTCTTGGCATTGAAAATAAGGAGTAGGATGTAAGGCTTACTTCAGTGATTTACAATGCACTTGAAGAATTTATATTCAGTATTTTTATACACCTGCATACAATAATATTATTAAAAGGGTTCCATTACTTGGATAAAGAACATTATGTACATGCACATTGGTGTTATGTGCGTGTATGCGTGTGTGTGTGTGCGTGCATTTGGTCTTGTTACGAACAACTGTGTGGGCGTGCATGCATGATCTGTAAATTTATGAGAATAAAATTTGTTTGTCTTTCAGGGGGGGTGGGTGTATTTTACACATTTGTTAATAAATACCATATTTTTCTTTATTTTTATATTATAAAATTATGTGCACTTTTCTGTATACAGTGGAAGTTCATAAAACCGAATTTTTAATTGAATTTCTCTTACTTAGAAATGCAAAAAGAATCTCTTGAGTGAGAAAGTAACTATATTACATTTATCATGCCTTTTTAAAAACGTGAAGATTAGAATTAGGCTTTAAGGTGCGTCTGTGGCTCTGCACTAGCGCACTGGTGTTCATCCAG
Source organism: Periplaneta americana (assembly GCF_040183065.1). Taxonomy (NCBI): domain Eukaryota; kingdom Metazoa; phylum Arthropoda; class Insecta; order Blattodea; family Blattidae; genus Periplaneta; species Periplaneta americana. Next base: position 14,231,139 of record NC_091120.1, read on the forward strand.
GCGGACCAGGTTCGATCCCCAGCCAGATCGTGATGGAATTTGCGTTTGACAAAGCAGACATGATGGAGAGTTTTTCTCGGAGTACTCCATTTTCCCCTTTCATCCCACCAACACTCTACCTCCCCCCTAATTTTGTCTATCATCTACAGTAGTTATTAATAGGTTAGTGTGAAATCTTGGGGAAGTACGGGTTTCTGAAGCTGATATGGTATTTAAGTGGTACTGGTCTAGGGTGAGACCTGGCTTTGTTGGGACTGAGACAGGATGGCTCACCCATCAGCATCAATTCATAAATGCCATAATGGTCGCATATAGAGTGCATAATGGGCCGATGTATTAAGCCCAAGTGCATGAATCCGTCCTGGACCGGGCCCTCGGAAACCCTAACCAAGATACCGCTGTGTCCTGGAACCTAATGTCTCCAGCATTTCGGAACTACATACAGATTCTATAATAGGCACAACTTGTAGAGCCATCTGCTCTGTTGGGCTCGCTGTGGTTGGCTGCACTGAACAACTAAGAAGGTGACTCACGTCATCTATTTGCTCTCATGATAGAACCTATATAGAGGAATGCAGTTACGAAACATTGGAAATGCCCAGTTCAAGGACACAGCGGTATACCTAAAAGTCTAATTCTGAACACAATCACCATGAAAGGCTAAAATCTCATATCCAAACACATTGGTTGTCTCTTAGTTGAATGGAGGTGAAATTTGAATTAAATGCTGCACTATTTTCATGCTTTTTGAAAGAAAAGTTTCAGAAATTTTTTCTCCCTTAAAGAGTGTGAATGACCCTCCATTCCATTCCTTTATGCTTTTTTGTTTAATTTCAATTTGATCTCATGGTAAATATTTTACGGTTCACTATTTTCTTTCAAGATAGGGATTATCACATGTATGGAACTGTACCTTTCACTGTTGTAAATTACGTTATTTCTTCTGTCTTAAATATTTCTGTTTGTCAGATGTTATACTCTTTTCATTGATATTTCTTCACTATACAACTGACTGGACTTTAGTTTAATTTTTAAGTGATACATGTACATTTTGATAATAGCATCTCTAAGCTTAAATAATAAATTCTTCTAAACTGTATAAATCTTCTCTAGTGTCAAAACTGTTTTCTTTTATTAAGACGTGTATGTGAATATAAATGTGAAAGATGTAAATAATTTTAAAGTTTTGCTTCCCACTTCTGAAACTCATCAGCATTCAAAATTAAACATTCTTAAGATTTGTAATTCCAACAAAGTAATTTGTTTATTAGTTGAAATTGTTGTAGTCAATTGCCTATTTAATTTTTACCCAACTGTATGATATATAGATGACAATAAATGTTATAAGGGAAGTATGTGAACTTATTAAATTGATGTTTTTATACCCCTACCATATGATACCAGACGATATTTACGGAGGTATCTTCCCTTAGGCTTAAAATATGTGAACAGAAGAGATAACAAGGAGATGGAAAAATAGATAATTCTTCATTTTCTCAGTTTATTTAATGACCCCGTACCCACTGTATTGAACTTTAAGGATTTTGGCGTCGATGATATACATTTACAAAAATTAATTGGCATAAAATGGTATCTTTGATATTGCTGGATATAATTATCATTATAATGCATCTATAATTAATGTCCTATATGAGTCATTGCAACTATACGTTGAAGTTGTATATTATAACGGACTGTAAACTCTACTAACATCCGCTCTTCATCGAAACGGATACCAGAATGAAAATAATGATAACATGATTTGTTATGGTAAAGGATTGAGAGGGCGGGTTATACCACCCTAGCGGGGGTGGGCCTTAGAACTAGTTTTGATGGTTTTCAACATCCGCCGCGATGTTTTCAGATGGCAGCACCATCGCCTGAAATGTGAGGCAGTGAAAATGGCGGATGAGCAGGTAAGAGTTGAAACAAAGAGAATAAGTGCTGTAATTTGTGTTAATTTTAACTAATAAGTGATGTAGATCGATGAATTATACATATATCTATGATCAACATAGTATGTATTGGTGTTTACTTTTGTACTTCAAATGTTTGTCGTAAAACATGCAAGTGCGACGCCAAGGGTTCGTCGCACACTCGTTCTTCACCGGAACAAATTGGCCTGAGTCAAATACACGTATCAAAACATTGTATATTAACACGTTTTTTCTTAATGACAGATCTTGTTTATGTGCTGCCTCTATAGTTCGTGTATTTGGATTGATGTTTTACAGTGTTTAATTCAAATTCTGCAACGCAGAAGACTACAATTATGTGAAATTTTCGCAGTTCAAAGCCGTTTTGTCCCATAGGCATACTAATGGCGTAACTAATGATTTTGTTATGATTTTTTTGATTAATTATAAGCGAAGGTATAAAGTGAGTTTGTTTTTGTCCGTATTATTTCTTCAAAGACCAAACAATAATGGTGATTGCGAATACTTATTCTATGTTCCATTCTTTGCTCCGAAATGAAAATAGGCTTAGTAATACTACGGGGTAAGAGTCGAATCAAAATAAATACATTTTACAGGAGGTGCGGCAGTTAGAGTTGCTTTGTAAACAACTCTACGAGTCTCAAGATTCCAGTCATAGGGCAGAAGCAGAAAAGGCACTGGTTGGTTTCCAAAATGCGCCAGACACACTTTCAAAATGCCAACTCCTTCTGGATCGAGGGGACTCCTGCTATGCCCAGCTGCTTGCTGCAACGACATTAACCAAACTTGTGTCCCGCAGCGCCCAAGGCCTCAGTCTGCAGCAAAGAGTTGATATCCGTAAGTTAAATTTTCTGCTTTAAAACGTGATTGTTTAGGTACCGGTACCTAAGTCAAGGTTTTTAGATGCATTTGCATTTTCCTCTTGTAACACTATTACTTCGTGTCTTTTAATGGAAAACATCTCTCTGCAGTTTTTAATTTTGTAGGTAATGAAACCATTTACAAAAATTAAAACTGTTCAGAGATAATTTCGAGTGTAATATTAAACACAAATCTCGTAAACATGTCTATATTAACTACTCATTTCGGAAGTAGCCAATGCGTCAGAGTTCTAAATCTTGTCCAGTCTTCGATATCTCCCTACACCACACACACGGGACTGACGTCTGATTTGCCTTTCGTTATGGATTAGGTGGATTAAGCAAGAGGATAGTTAAGTGACATGAGGCCGAAGTATGTGACAGAGTTAGTGGGTTAGTTGATGGGATAGATAAGTGACATGAGGCCGAGAAATGTAAAAAGGAAACAATCCTTGCATATTATTTTCCATATAATTACTGTCATCTCCTCACATTACACTCTGAAGAATGAACTTGAAGTTGTTTCTCGGCTTAATGGACAAATTGATGGGTTCCACAAAAGGTAAAATACTATCAGAATATTAGCTTGGTTTGAATTTCAAGTTGCACTGTTAATGGTCTAATCGGAAAAAAAATTGAGTTCTGCTGTTGTTAATAGATAACCAGTGTCAGTATAGCCTAGGCCTAATAAGATTTATTGTACAAAAGAGGTATTTTGTATTGTGAAATTTGAGGGTAAAACTGTAGCCCTTCATGACGGTCTCTTTTTGTTTTTCTTCTTTAAAAAAATGGCCATATTTCATAGCAACGAAAATTACTGAAAACAGTTTAAATTTGTAAAATCTCGTGAAATAATAGCAAACTCCAAATTTAGAAAAAAAATGGCAAAAATGGATAATTTATACCTACAAACTAGATCAGTTTTCACAAACGTAACACAATTAGGCTATATTTCTACTTATATACTATCCACCAACAACTGTATGCAAGACGTACGTGCCAAAAGCCCGAACAAACCAAATCTAACCTGTCACTGATCCTCGATCTTACGAAAAGTCGCTTTTTCACAGTTCCATAATTTTCACACATTTAGCAGATAATATGTGATGCCTTAACAAAAATAAGATTGCTGTTCTTCAGTCTTAACTTCAACAATGACCTCTTTGAAAATACAAAAACAGTTCTTTGACAACCGTCGCACAAACCATGCACTTTGGGTCCTACTTTCTCCATAATTGTTAACCATAAACAATGATATGATTAATTTCGTGGAATGTAATCAAATCTAACAGTTGTATTACCAGTTCTGTATGGTTGTGAAATTTGGACTCTCACTTTGAAAGAGGAACAGAGGTTAAGGGTGTTTGAGAATAAGGTGCTTAGGAAAATATTTTGGGCTAAGAGGGATGAAATTACAGGAGAATGGAGAAAGTTACACAACGCAGAACTGCACGCATTGTATTCTTCACCTGACATAAGTAATTAGGAACATTAAATCTAGACGTTTGAGATGGGCAGGGCACATAGCACACATGGGCGAATCTGGAAATGCATATAGAGTGTTAGTTGGGAAGCCGGAGGGAAAAAGACCTTTGGGGATGCTGAGGCATAGATGGGAGGATAATATTGAAATGGATTTGAGGGAGGTGTATATGATGGTAGAAACTGGATTAATCTTGCTCAGGATAGGGACCAATGACAGGCTTATGTGAGGGCAGCAATGAACCTCCCGGTTCTCTAAAAAGCCTTAAGTAAGTAATTAAATCTATCATATATAAGAACGCCATCTAGTGTAAAATCCGTACACTATCACACATTACGAAAAAAACATTGCCACGGTAATTTCACAATCTTAGAAGCATACAATCCTGTGGTCGTTGGGGGTCCTGGGTTCGATCCCCCGTGCCGGAGCAAATTTTTCTCCACTAATTACCAGTATGAATAAATACACTCTACCAGACATTAACTTCGAAAATATTTTTATGTTTTATCGGTGTTGTCATGATGGTAACACTATTACCACATTGAGCAGAGGAGCTACAGGTAATGAAGGTTAAGAAAACACGTACTAGTGAGAGATCCAATTCAGAGGAAATTGCTCATGTGACCAATTTACCTTTACACATAAACAAACCTACAGTAATGGTTAGCATGAGTGAGTTTTCTATAACAACTATGACCCCTATACTCAAGACTAGATAACCTGATTTTATGTGTAGGGCGAATTTTGTTGTATATGTCTATTGAATTTTGCAGAGTCTCAGAAAAATTATTTGGTATTTGTTTACTTTAGCGGTATCAGTTGTAACCAGATGTGCTATCCTTACATTTAACCCACTCCAACCTTGTCACAGTTTTCTGTCACTTAGATATCTCAACTAACCTACTCCAACTTTGTCACTGTCTTCTGTCACTTAGATATCTCCTTAGATATGGTCCCCACATTGAGATGCAACCTCTATTATGTACCAGATATAGTAAATTCATGGTGCCGTTAAAATAAATTATTACGAATTACACCAATAATTGCATGTAATAATATAGAAACACATAATATATGCACTTATTGAATAACTAGCCGTACCCATGCGCTCTACTGCACCCGTTAGAAATAAATATAAAGTAATTACATAATTAAAATAGGACATTTGATCCCGGGAACATTCGTGTTTGATAGAAGGATAAATCGTTTATTATGGTATTTAATTTAAATTGTATTAAAAAAATTAAACTGCGATCATTTTGATCTGGAGACCACTCATTTGGTCATAAAACTTATTTTAGGAAATACAGGAAACGAATGCCTGTCAAGTTTTCTGTGCACGAGAAGCTATTTTAATCTTACCTGTCCGCGATTCACTCACAAGTTACTGTAATAACATTATAGCATTATGTCCATCTAGAGAAACTACACTTTCCTATGGTGAATTAATATTTAATTATACAAATCAGTTTAGCTTCCAATATTACTTCATACAAACACAGAAACATTCTCTGTAGGCTACCGTATGTTTCATAGCTTTTGATTGTTGTTGTCCAAGGCCCCTTATAGACGAAGTCATTTGTTTTTTATTTCATTACACCGCCTTAGATGGCGTTGTTATTGTAATTTTTAAACTCATTTATCTCATTAAATATCAGTCCTATCAAAATTTTGCATGGAATAAAACTTGTCGGAAATTATTTTTAAAGAAACTTTTGTTATGTAATATTTTTTATGAAAATTAATAATAAGGGAGATATTTCGATTTATTTAATTCAAGCCCCCTTATAACCCCCCTTTTAAATAAAATATTTTGAATGCCATATAGCCTAAATTCTAAGTTACAACGAACTTAATTTATATTCTAATTTTCATATAAATCGGTTCAGCCATTATTGCATGAAAAGGTAACAAACATCCAGACAGACAGACATACAAACAAAAATTTAAAAAAAGCGATTTTCGGTTTCAGGGCAGTTAATTATATATGTTAGGACCAATTATTTTTGGAAAATCGAAAATTACCAGAAAAATTTCGGCTACAAATTTATTATTAGTATAGATTGCTAAATCCAAAGGGCATATATATATATTGCTAATGGCGGGTATTTGACTGTTCATCGTTTACCCCTATGAAGCCAATTGTGTAGACAATTTACTGACAGAGTCATTGCCCAGGGTGCACCATAGGAAGCTGGTCCACACTACGCCCATGATATGAAATGATTAAGATTTTTTTGGGATGCCATAGGGGAACCAGAGCTCTCAGAAAATCTCTTTGTTACCTGAACCACAAGATTACCCAACTCAAGTTATAAATTGGGGGTACTCTGGCGATCGAACCCAGGTCTTCAAGATTATAAGTACAATACTCTAGATTATTCTAAATATTGTAAGCATGAGTAAAAAATGTAATCTAGAGGACAAATTAAAATCCTAGCTAGGAGTTTGATAAGTGGGGAGACATTTAGATTATTTATCAGTAATTTGTACAATATACTATTATTTCTCTTTTATTTCATTTAATAACAGATTCAGAATTGTCTTTGGACAATTGAATAAACAACAAGAACAATAATTTTGCTGAGCAAAACAATAATTTTTCACTTATAATATTACGCCATTCACTCTTAGAATGAAGAATGAGTCCTAATGTAAACATTAACGAAGTACCAGTGACCGCAAGACATTCTACTCACAGAGAAGTAGTGCTTAGTCTGAATTCACGTACAAATGGAAAACAAACTTATTGGTCTGGTGTTTACAGGTCTGATTTTTGGCGGATGGATATAGCTTGTTTTGTTTACATTGGGGCCCAGTCTAAGAGTGGCTGAATTATGTAAATATTATGACTCATTTATGGATTTGATCATTAACAAAGAAAAAGAACTGTATTCTTTTGTTTCTAGCTGATTGGAAAAGAAGACCTGATGACCTTAACTCTGCCAGAATAAATAAGTAAATAATATGGCAGTATGATGCTATGAAAAAAAGTAAATGTAGTTTTCTCTCCCCCTTTCCCCGTTAGTGTCTTAAAATTTGTACACTACGCCATTGTTTCACCTCGATTTTATTTAATAACCTAGGTTGTAGTTTTGCTGAGGAAAACTGTACTTTTTCACAAAAGGGGATAAATCTTTATGAGGCTGAATTTGTAAATATGGGCAAGTTTTTGATTTGACAATCAACAAAGGAAGAAAGACAGTATGTGCTTTGAAAGAAAAGTGAATGTAGTGTTTTTGTGTCATCAGTACCTCAACATTAATTTTGAATCGTTTCATAATTGCTACTTTAACGTAGCACCAACATATGCGTTTCCTGAAGTTAATTGATCCCACTTCATTTTTCTTTAACGTAGGTCTATAAAAACTATTTTTTTCTCAGGACAAACAAAGCATTGGTTATTCTAACATATGTTATCTGATACTGGTCTCTTTATGCACAGTCTTTAATTTCTCGTTATTTGGTTTGTTTAAGTCTTGGACGTCTGGCAAATTTGAAAGCTTCCATGTTCGTGTGCACGAAGTTTTTATATTTTTAATTTTCATTCCCATCACTTCATTTTAGTGCCGAGGTCATGAAAGCATGGATCCCTACCTCCATACTCTCCATTTGCTTTCTTCATAATATATAAAGGGTTACTTCTACCTTTTACTTATCCATGACAGATTAATAATAATTCCTCTCATCCCACCTTATAAAGCAGACATATAGGGCTATTTAGTATGCTGAGTCTTTTGACAACCCTTACTCAAGGGTAGCTACACTTGAGTATATATGTAGACCTCAACTTCAGTGAGTATTTGGCTAATGTTGAGGTGATATTTAGCTGATGTTGAAATACGATGAAAGAGTAATGGAACGGAGAAAAATTCTCTCCGGCGCCAGGATTTGAACCCGGGTTTTCAGCTCTACGTGCTGATGCTTTATCCACTAAGCCACACCGGATACAACCCCGGCGTCGGATAGAATCGTCTCAGATTAAGCTCCAACTCTTGGGTTCCCTCTAGTGGCCGCCCTCTGCACTACGTCATAGATGTCTATGAACATAGGACCGAAGTCCACACATGTGCTGAGGTGCACTCGTTATGAGTGACTAGTTGGCTGGGATCCAACGGAACCCAAGAGTTGGAGCTTAATCTGAGACGATTCTATCCGACGCCGGGGTTGTATCTGATGTGGCTTAGTGGATAAAGCATCAGCACGTAGAGCTGAAAACCCGGGTTCAAATCCCGGCGCCGAAGAGAATTTTTCTCCGTTCCATTACTCTTTCATCGTATGATGACGCAGAATATCTGCATGGAAATATCATATGTACTTCGGTGCGTTAAAATAATATATATGATATGCGTAAATCACTTCGTGATTTAAGACGGCGCTTATTCTGTCGGATCCCGGCCAACTAGTCACTCATAACGAGTGCACCTCAGCACATGTGTGGACTTCGGTCCTACGTTCATAGACATCTATGACGTAGTGCAGAGGGCGGCCACTAGAGGGAACCCAAGAGTTGGAGCTTAATCTGAGACGATTCTATCCGATGCCGGGGTTGTATCCGGTGTGGCTTAGTGGATAAAGCATCAGCACGTAGAGCTGAAAACCCGGGTTCAAATCCCGGCGCCGAAGAGAATTTTTCTCCGTTCCATTACTCTTTCATCGTATGATGACGCAGAATATCTGCATGGAAATATCATATGTACTTCGGTACTTTAAAATAATATATATGATGTTGAAATGCTTATGAAATTGAAAGCAAAAAGGGATCTATATTTGTTCTGTATAAGCCAGCTATGGGTACTATACTATACTATTTGGAATGTTATGCAGTTACGGAAGAAATATCTGGCAAACTATACATTGATTTAAATCGTTTATACAGGTAAAAAAAATTAAGTATAATAAATGAGGCAGTAGAGCAAGTGAAGAACTTCAGATACTTGGGGTGTACTATAAATAGCAACATGAACTGCTATCAGGAAGTCAAAAGGAGGATAGCAATGGCAAAGGAAGCTTTTAATAGAAAAAGTAGCATCTGAGCACCTCTGGAGAAAGAACTAAGTAAGAGACTAGTGAAGTGCTTTGTGTGGAGTGTGACATTGTATGAAGCAGAAACATGAACATTACGACGAAGTGAAGAGAAGCAAATAGAAGTATTTGAAATGTGGATATGGAGAAGAATGGAGCGTATGAAGTGGACAGACAGAATAAGAAACGTAGCTGTGTTGGAAAGAGTGGATGAAGAAAGACTGATGCTGAAACTAATCAAAAAGAGGGATGCACTGGAAGGAATGATGAATGGGAGAAGAGTTTGAGGCAGAAGAAGATATCAAATGATAGCATTAAGATATATGGATCATATGAGGAGACAAAGAAGAAGGCAGAAAATAGAAAAGACTGGAGAATGCTGGGTTTTCAGTGAACACTATGAATGAATGAATACATTAGGAACATATAGTGTTATTTTTCTGATAGAAATGTGTCACTGAAAGATACAGTCTTAGACAAAAAGATGACCAACTGCCATACGCTAAGTCCCCTTTGGAAGACTTTCATTGATTCCATGAGAGCTTAGATTTACACATGAAGGAACTTCTTATGCACAACTTCGCTTTGTTTTTCATTTGTTTTGTTTGTTTGTTGCTTGTCTGTCTGTTTATAGATCAAGTATTATGAATAATCTGTAACGAAGATTTATTCAAGGAGTAAATTAGGTGCAAAATAAACATCCTTTTCCTACTCGTGTGAACCAGGCGCTGCCCAGAGTGGACTTAGACAAATTCATGCTACAGAGATCGGTCATTTTTTATGTCTAAGGCTATACAAAGGAAAAAGAAAGATGTAATTTTATGTTGGAAAGTAATAGAGGATACAAGAAAGGTCAGAATAAGAAATACACAAATTAGAAAAGAACTAGGACAGCAACCTTCAGTCAAAGTGATGAATAGAAACGAGCTGAGATGGTTTCGGCTTGTTATGAGACACAGAAAACAGAAAGCTTAGACAGCTGCTGAAAGCACAACCAGAAGTGTAAAGAGGTAGAGGAAGACCAAGGGTAGAGTAGAGGAATGTGTGGAGAAGTTAGCAGGAAAAAAAAGAGAAAAAACATCCAAAAAGCGAGTAGACTGCCAAGGGACAGGATAGAGCATAGAAGATTGCTAGGAAGACCTGATGCCTGAGAACTAAAGAAGCGGTTTTTTTTGTGCGTGTGCGTGTGTGTGTTTGTTTTTTTTTTGGAGGTGGGGTGTGGGGGTGGAGTGTGTGTGTGAAGGGTGGGGATGGGTGTGTGGGGGTGGAGGTGGGTTGGTGGGGATGAGTGGGGGTGGCAGTGGAGTGGATTTGTGGGGGTGGGGGGTGGAGTGGGTGTGTATGGGGTTGGGTGCGTGGCTTTGGGTGGAGTGGGTGTGTGGGGATGGGGGTGGAGTGGGTGTGTGGGGATGGGTGCGTGTGTATGGGGGGGTGCGTGTGTTGGGGTGGGTGGGGGTGGAGTGGGTGTGTGGGGATGGGTGCGTGTGTGGGGGTAGGGTGGGTGTGGTGGAGTGGGTGTGTATGGGGGTGGGTGCGTATGTTGGGTGTGTGGGGGTGGCAGTGGAGTGGATGTGGGGGTTGTGGATGCGTGTGTGGGGGTGGAGTGGGTGTGTGGGGATGGGTGCGTGTGTGGGGGTAGGGTAGGTGGGGTGGAGTGGGTGTGTATGGGAGTGGGTGCGTGTGTTGGGGTGGCAGTGTGGGGGTTGTGGGTGCGTGTGTGGGGATGGGGGTGTTGTGGGTGTGTATGGGGGTGGGTGCGTGTTTTGGGGTGGTGGGGATGGATGCGTGTGTGGGGGTGGGGGTGGAGTGGGTGTGTATGGGGGGTGGGTGCGTGTGTTGGGGTGTGTGGGGGTTGTGGGGGTTGTGGATGTGTGTGTGGGGGTGGGATGAGTGGGTGTGGGGTATGTGTGTGTGGTGGGTGGCCACAATTCAGAGGATCATTATTTCCAACAATATAAGATATCTTGGTATGGTGAAACTTTTTCTAAGGAACTTAAATTAGTAATACCCGCAGATAAGAGACTGCACTAGGGTGCATCTGTGGCTGCTGGTGGGTATGTTCTCCCTCTTCCAGCTGCACAATGGGACATATTACAATGCATTGCTTACCTGCTAGCCATTTCAGCGAGTGCTGACAACCACTGTTCTAATTATTCCTTGTGGCCATGTCAATTTTGATCTTACCCTTTTCCTTCATTTTTACACATTCTTCAGCAGTCTATCTTCTTTCGTCCTATTCATATGACCAAACCATCGTAGTCGTTTAGTAAACTCGTATACTTGAAGTTATATGTGAGATATAGGCAAATTATTGCTAATATCATTATTGCAAGCTCGTAGCCATAAGTATAATCATGCTTTCACAAGTCCTAGCAGATGATGTATTAAGTTAGTAATTTACGATAATGTTCTTATTTCGTAGGTAGTATTTTTCCTTTATTCCTTCAATATTACAAACAGCCAATCATAAATCCTACTTTCCTATTAAACTATAATGCATTACGCTATTGATTTATAACTACTTTTTTTTTTCTTCCTTCAGGTAATTACGTTCTGAATTACCTGGCAACTCGACCCAAACTTCCAAATTTTGTTATTCAGGCCTTGGTGACACTTTTTGCTCGAATAAGCAAACTTGGGTGGTTCGATAGTGACAAGGATGAGTTCGTCTTCAGAAATGTTGTCACTGATATTACAAAATTCTTGCAGGTAAGTGTTTATTGAAAAGAAACTGAAGATATTGCACTTTTCTTTTTCTAGAAAAAGAACTGAATTACAGTTGAGAGATATTTCTGTACCAAAGCAGCATCATATCTTTTAAGATAAGTGAGAGCACATACTTCTGCTTGTTACTGAATATCAAATATCAGCTTATTATATAATTGACAAATGAAGTGATGCAGTATTTTGCCTCAACTTCAAGTAGTCGGAGTGAGGGTAACCATGCAGCAATGCAGCATGAACTGTGGTATCTGCGGGTACACTTGACTGTCTGACTTCACTAAATATGTGGATGGTTGATTGCAAATACTTCTGAACTCTGCTAGTCTGCCATTATGAAGAATTCCATTTCTGGATTGGGAACATGGCAAGACAAAGTTATTACCTCCTCCCATTGATAGGTGAGGGTGACAACTACCAAAGTTAATTAACTGAGAAATGGTCAATAAATTTTGCTTTGAAGTCTCTCCTTAAGAACAGTATTCTTTCACATGCTGTTATTTTATGATAAAACCCTCCCAACTACACTTCCTTTGAAAACAAACACTTATTAAGGATTTTTATTCTTAAAAATCCATTGTTAATCTGGTTCTAATGGCAGTCCATGTTCACCATTAACCATTGAGGACAGCTTAAATATGTTGTGTGGTAATTAAATGAGCTAAACTCGTTTTTCATTATACAGTGTAAGTAAAGGGAAATTGGGCCATAGGCCTATTTTCATAACATTTTTACCAGTCTAGTATATACAGTCACGAAGCTCAATACTTAATAAATATGCATCCATAGATAGTTGCTAGCCACCAGGATCGCTACTATCGCCTCATCACACCCTTTCCCCAGTAGACAATAAAATGCATTGTACTTTCGATATTGTGTTCTTTTGAAAAAATTAACACCTTCCTTCCACTATTGAAATATGAAATACATAAGGTTTATATATTATTTTCATAAAATATATATTATATTTTATAAACTCACCTTCCTGGATCTTTCGGAAGAAGGATAACTCTAACCTCTTTTTCTTACAATTTATAGTGCTATAAACGTCACTTTGTCTCATGTTATTATTCAAATTATTGTATTTTAGTCAATTACATTTATTACAACAGATAATGAACATTTCACAGTTTACACAACTTTTCATAACAGTGCGAAATACGGCACAGTCAATGCCTTTTCGATCTAGACCAGGCCGTAATGTTTGTTCGGGTTTTTTGTTTCAATGTATGGAGCTCGGTGAAATATTATATTATAACTTTATTGCGTATCATTGCTAAGTTTTATTTAGTGTAATGTGTCCGTAAGTTCCTTTTACTTCTTGTTACATAATATGTTGCAGAAGTAATTACAAAACTGTTATTTTAATGTGAAGAGAATTTTACATGTTAACATAATCTGTTCGCATCAACATTTTAAGTTCAGAATGGAAGCTATTTTGAGGTTTCATAAAAAGGAATATAAGTTAAATATAGTAAACATAACCTATAATTTCCTTGTAACATAACATACATATGTAGTGGCAGGGCATTGGAGACCAATAAAATTAGACAGAAAGGGGCAACTGGGACAGTAAACATAACCTTTAATTTCAACATATCAAAATATTCGTGCAGTGGAACTGAAAATTATTGAATTGTGCATAAATGAATGTACAAGAATATCGCAATATTTAATCGAAATAATGGCAGGTATTACACATACGAACAACGTAATTGTCACACCAAAAATAATATTACACCTTAACTCGCAAGTGAATTATGTCTGAAGTGTCTCATGATCATTGTTTTAAATTTTGTTAATGCAATTACACTACATTTTAGAGAAATATACGTTATTGTTACTCTTTATACATTCCAACTAATTTATATGGTTGAAATGCCGCTCTTCGTGATCGTGTTGTGAGTCACATGGCCTGCCTTACGGCCTGTATTAGATCACAATGTCAGTGACACAGTCTATTGTTCCTAGTACTCACAGCGCTCCAAGCAGCTAACAACTATCGCGAGAAATGCAAAAAAAGCATCTCAAGCTTCGCGACTATATATACAAGACTGTTTTTACTGTGTAATGGAGATATTTATTTCTTTGTGTTGGCAACACTTACCCATTTCAAGTTCTGAAACAACAAACATCTAATGATTGCCCAACTTACAGATGATTGTTCAGTGACAGTCCAAAGCAATTGCGGCTATTTTTCTGATATCCTTCACATTCACATCCTGCCATGTTTTAGTCCTAAAAGAACTATTACAGTCTGAGAAAAGGATTTTCATACCATCTTTTCATGAGACAACCCAGTGAGCATTTGCCATTGAACAATACTGCATTATTGCCTTCTGGGAATCTGACTGAATCCATTCTCAAGATATGCTCCTTCCAGTTATTTTCTTATTGTTCGTGAGTCATCTTTAAAATGATTCCTCTGGCTTTTTCCTTTATCAGGTTTGAAAGGAAAGGTGCCTCTTTCACTTGCAACTCCTAAATAAACAGTCATTTTAAAATTATGGGGGGTTGGAGGAATTCCTAAATTGATGACAACTCTGTGGTTTAGTTACCCAGAAAAAAATTGCAAGTACAGAGAGAAAGAAGTGGGGCAGTTCCATTACCTCAAAATTCTGGAGAACTGGGCCACTTAGGTATTGGAAAGAAAAAAACTAAATCAACAAGAGGATAATTTGAAAAATAAGTGTTTACTAAAGTTAAGCTTAGACAGATATTAAAAATATTCCAATTTAAACATAGTAAGGAACTATATTTATATGGCTTTCACCTGGAGGTATAAAACAATGGTGCAATCACCCCAATCTACCTTGTCTTCACAACTAAATCCTCCAGTGTTTAATAAAAGCTTAAAAATTATTAGTTTCATACATACGAAGGTGAGAATTTATAGATGTAACGTTTGCATTTTTTTCAAATGCTGTTTTTCATGCTTCAGATTTTCAGTTTAGTGACAGTCAAATTTAAGCTTTTGTCCTCCATGGCCAAATGACTTTGTTCTAATTATATCATACTTGGATTGGAATATACAAATTGTTTAATCCCATTTATCCTACTATGCCTTCCATCTTTTACATCAAAAGAGCGAAATTAATTAAATAGTCCTAAAATCTCAATCAGTTTGAAGAACTGTCTTACAGTCTCCTTCAAAAGCATTTTCTACCCCTGAATTTATAATACCAAACAAATTATTTCCTCTAAGACTTCAGTTATTCAAATTCAAAGATAATATGGTCAGACAGCTTCTTCTAGCTGAAAAAGTCTGCACTTCGGGTTTCATTTGTAGAGTTCTATCTGTGTTTGTGTTTTCTAAGGAAACAGTGCCCTCTTGCTAAGCAGATATAAAATATGGGTACTTAATTAAGAAGGTAAGTATGGCATTGTGTAAGTAGACAGTTACACAATTGGACACTGGTCTATGCAGTGAGATTATTTAAACAGGTATCTCCTGCTTGTAATAATCTTATGTGAAGCTACTCATGCTTGTGACTTCTATTATGATGGCATAACTTATGCCATAAAATTAATATTATGAAACAATTTACCATCCAGTAATATTTACAGCACTGTTGTAGCAACCTCTTTCTTCATATACAATGATACAAATTTCATAATTATATTATTTTTATTAATTGTTTTATAATGCTGATGAACAAAAAATAGCATATGAAACAAGATTATAATGTTATACAGCTATTACATTCGTCAGAATTAGGAAATTCGCTTTGCTTGTTCCCTAAACATGTAATAAAGTAGAATATTATAAACTAGTTTCATAACATACGTGTTCACAAAAGAATGGTGGAGTTTCAAACCATTGTATTTTCTGTATTTTTTAATAGTACATTATGCAACGAGCTTATAATGAAGATAATTAAGAAGTGAGTATGGATATTTATGAAACGAGTGCGAGTTTCATAATTTTCATACGAGCTTCTTAATTACCATTATAGGCTAGTTTCATACGACTTTTTATGCTCGACCATATTTCTAACTTGAAATTATTAATTTTAATTGTATCTGACCTTCAGCAATGTTCTGTATGTTGTGAGATGTGCGCAGACGCGAAAGTATTGATTTTTTCCGAGGAACAGATATCCACATTGACCTTGCTA
Source organism: Periplaneta americana (assembly GCF_040183065.1). NCBI lineage: Eukaryota > Metazoa > Arthropoda > Insecta > Blattodea > Blattidae > Periplaneta > Periplaneta americana. The sequence goes on from NC_091120.1 coordinate 14,247,283, forward strand.
GGCCATAAGAACCTACAGAGATAACATTGAAATTAAATTAGACATTGAAAGACGAGATGACAAATTGAATTTATTTGAATATTATTTACAATTAACGCTAATTATTATAGTAACAGAACATAACCTTCTGCAACAGTATTGGATTTTTCAGCCTCCGTGACTTTTCGCTAATTCTCTTTCGATTGCATATCCGAGAATAATCGATACTTGCGGTTTTATAACGGTAGAAAGCTGACCTGTCATTGGCTGAACAGTTGTAACCTGAGTCGTCATTGGCTGAAAGACCTGACCTTTAATGAGTAGGTGTACTTTAATGACATGCATTAAAGGTCTGCTACCAGGTGTATAATTACTACGTTTCGGCATGGTCGAGCATAAATTTATAAATGAATGACTAGCTTCAATCGGAAGAAGAATTGTCCAAGTTTGGTGTACATCACTCAAAGTCTCTCAATGTGCACACCTCTGGTCACCTGGCACACATCTAAATGTTAGTAAAATTCCTGCCATACCCGATCGAGCATGTCTGATGTAATGGTATCCTCAACCCTCTGTGGAGATGCCATAGGGAGCGAGGCATTTCGAGTGCATAAACTCTGTCTTTCACATACCCCCAATAGAAGAAATCACATGGTGTTAGATCTGGGTACTGTGACGGCTATCATAGGAGATGGTATCCGCATCTATAGCACGTCCAATCCAGCACTGTGGAATAACATGAAGTGGAGTCTCCCATCATGATGGAAATGAAGGGGGGCTCCATCCTATTTGTTATAATCACTATTCAGATCTCCTGCGATGGTCGCCGTGGTTCCTGCATCTAACACTGTGATTTCTTCTATTGGGGGTATGTGAAAGACAGACTTTACATACCCCAAATGCCTCGTTCCCTACAGGATCTCCAGGGACAGATCACTCGTGCTTGATCGGGTATGGCAGGAATTTGACTACTGCTTAGATGTACGCATATAGAGGGATTTTGAGTGATGTACACCAAACTTGGACAGTTGTTCTTCCAATTGAAGCTTGTCATTAATTTATAAATTAAAAAATACAGAAAATATAATGGTTTGAAACCCCTTGTGAACACCGTGTACTATTAATGCAAAAACTTGTATGAAAACTTAATAATCCAGATTCATTACACAGTATGAAGTTCTTTGTTAAAATGTTCGTTAAATATGAAAATTGTTTGGTTTGTTATAAGCTTTTTACAGAGTTGGAACATATATTGTAGTATGTTTTCATTATCTTTTTCACAATCAGTAGATAACTCACTTTACTGGATCTTTTCAAAGTAACAAGAAAAATAGAGCTCTTGTTCCAGTGATACAAGTTTGTTGTATTATTATTTAAAAATGTATTAACCGAGAATATCCATTGTCTCATTTTATGCATGTTTGTAGAAAATAAAATTATTTAGTCACATGCTTTGGAACAGTATTACTTACCATCATGATAAATAGTTACTCAGGCACTTCCTGAGATAAAATGACTGGAGCACGATCCTGACCACTTGTACTTCCTCGTAATACCGAAGTTATGAAAGATCTCTAATTTCTGCTTCCTACAAACCGTTATGAACTGTGTTCAGAATACCCGATGTAATTTCCTGTTCATTTAAAGTGCTCTGAAGGATCAAGGATACCATTTGCAGCACCAGAATCAAGACTTCTTTATGTAGATTGTGTTTCATGCATTTTATAAAACTAAAATAATTTCTGAGTGGTAAGTATTCTCAGGAATTAAAAATTATTTTGTTAAAAAATGTTTAATTTTATAGAATCTTATGTTACAATAGTACATTATGCAACGAGCCTATAATGGTAGTAATTAAGACGCGAGAATGTTTATGAAACGAGCGCAAGCTTGTTTCATAATTTTCATACAAGTGTCTTAATTACCATTATAGGCAAGTTTCATATGACTTTTTATGCTCGACCATATTTCTAACTTGAAATTATTCATAAGTATTCATGTTATTGTTATGTGAGTGAGTGCAATAGCCTACCTCATAACTTATGAGATGTGCGCAGACACGAAAGTATTGATTTTTTCCAGGAAACGAATGTCGACGACCTTGATATAATCTAGAGAGTAAAATAAACATTAATCTTGATATAACCTGGAAATTGATTTAGAATTGAAAAACGAGATAACAGATTGAATTTATTTGAATATTATTTACAATTAACGCTAATTATTATAGTAACAGAACATAACCTTCTGTGACAGTATTGGATTTCCAGCCTCCATGACGTTTCGATAGTAGTCTTTCGTTTGCATATCCGAGAATAATCGAAAACCTGAACTTTAATGAATAGGTGTACTTTAATGACATGCATTAAAAGACTGCTACCAGGTGTATAATTACTACATTTCGGCATGGTCGAGCATAAATAACTTTAAATGACAATATAAAAGCAGGGGAATTATACATGTTATGGAATATATTGACCTCAGGTTTGGTGTGAAAACTCAAGATTGGTTAATATGTTTGTCATTTTATTGCACTACATTTTATTTTTGAAAATCTTGGGTTGTATTTCAGATGGCACAGAGCTTCTGTGAAATAAAATTTACTTTAATATGTTACTCTGATCGTGAGGAAAGAACCAACTTCTGATATCTCTAGTAAAGCACGTGGAAAGTACAGGGCTAGTGCACAGATTGCAACTAGCAACATTCTCCCTTCCCTCACACCAGTGACAGATAGCTGGCAGAGATTTTGTGTCTATTACTGATAAGCATGAGAAAAAAGTTAGGGAATATATGCAGAACCTTAGTCAAATTTGTTTAATATTGTGGTAGACACAGTGGGATAGGTGGCATAACTTACCTAGAGTTTCTAGAAGAGGTCTCGTTGGTGACATCACACTAAAGGTAAGCGTTCACTCTATCGTATCGCACTCCTCGTACGAATCGCATGCAACAGATATTTTAAGTGCAGTGCGTTCACTGTAACGGCTTCACCTCATCGCTTCATCAGATTCCCCTATCAGCTGTTTAAAACATGACGTCGTACAATATTGACAATACTGAAAGCAGAGGAATTGAGGTTAGGTCTATTAATTACGTCTGTTAGCGAATAAGAATTTGTAATTGCTTCGTGCGTCTTAATTGAAGAGGAAGAAACGAAAGAAATACTGGTTACATAATATATTTGCAAGAAATGACTTGATTACTGTAATGGGAATGTCTCAAATTATATAATTCTTCGCAATTTTCTACACGCGAAATAAGTTTTCCGACTGCCATTTTGGCGCGACACTGAACATGGCACAACATAATAGTAACAGTTGAGCAATTAAAATTGATTTATTAAAGAAGGCCATGATCGCACGCATCGGGAAAGTTGCCCATCCGAGAAACGTGGACAGATTTACCAATAGGCAATGCGTCCGATACGATGGAGTGAACGCGGTTACATAACAATTACAGCAAAGATAATCTTTTTCCGATCCGTGCGATTCGTCTGATGCGTGCGATACGATGTAGTGAACACTTACCTTAATATTCCTTTTCTTGCTTCCTCAGCTCTTTTCCAGTTTTAATGACAGTTGACGAAATTGTTTTTAGGTTATCACTATACTATCCACGATCTTATTTGTATATTTTCAAGCATATCTTTATTTTTTCTTTCCCACAAAAAATATTCTGGTACCAAGTACAACATTTCACGTTCTTGTCTGCAGGTTGTGGCACCTATTCCAAATTTTGGTACCTTAGCCTGCCTTCTTATGGTATTCTCTCTGCTCTTAAGATTTTGTCCACATTGCAACATTTACAGTAAGCAGCGTATGCCTGTCTACAAACTAACTAGAATGAAACTGTATAAATTTAAACCACATTAAACCGAAACTATACAAAATAAACACAAATTATAAACTTGACACTTTGACAATGCGATGACAACTGAACAAAGGGATCTATTTGACAGTGCCATTGTTATTTCCTGTGTGGTGCCAGAAGTGACGAATTTAGTTCCTAATGACTGACTGATCTTGGGAGTGATTGGAAGGGGTTCAAAAGTAGACTTTACGGAGTTGTCAGAAGTCGCTTCTTTGGTTGCGAAAGGTAGTCAGTAATTTCTTTTCGTTCTTTAATTTGCCTAATCAAAATTAGAGAGTAATTAATTTTTCTGTTTTGCATCCATGTGTATAATGAGGAAATTTATTTGTGTGTAGAATCTACATATAGCTTACTGTATTTGTCGGTTTATAAGATGCTCTCTTGTATAAGACGTACCTCAGAAATTGAAAGAAAATTTCTAGAAAAAAACTCAAATTTAAAAAAAATTATAACTAATGTTAAGAATTATTCACTGACCTTCAAAGCCATTAATTCACTGCCATTGCTGTCATCAGAAGTTTCTTCTTCATTGGCGCCATTGAACTTGCAATCAGAACAAGATTCTTCATCTCCAGATTCATAGAGAAAGTGATTTTCACTTCCATCTAGAGCATTGCTGACTTCACAGCAGTGTTATCACTGACTTTGGTCCAGGATATTTTGACCCATTTACAAACCTGAGTGAGTGTAGGCTGTTAAGCTGAGTTAGCTGATGCTCACCATCCACTTATTCCACTCTTCTCACATGAATGGTTTGTTTAACAAAATGTCAAGAGGCTGTAGTTGTGAAGTTAGTCCTCCTGGTATGACAGCTAATCCAGTGTTACGATCTTGGAATTTTTGTTTGATCTTGGAAGGGAAAAACTAGAGTGCAGGCAGCTATGAAAAATAACAGTACATGTAGGCCTACCTTCGTTGTATAAGACAGCCTAATTTTAAGGCCTTTTTGAGAACAAAAAAGTGCGTCATATACACTGACAAATATGGTATATGTTTTCGTTTTTACTTGAATCTACTCTCATTTGAGAGTGTACATAATAGTTAAAAATTTAAAAAATATTGTTTCTTTTACTGCTTAATAAAATGAACATCAGTAACATTACGTAGAAATCAGAACCAAGATGTATTTTTTATGACGTCACATTTTTCTTTGTCATATACAGGAATATTACAGTTCATAAATCGAGAAATGTCTTACTTACTTTTCTCTTCAGATGTACAACTTTTTCTATGTTATGCTAGTAGAGCATATGCAGAAGAACAATAGCTGATGCATATGTAAAAATATTTCATAATTAGTCTAAATTATAAGTTTTTATTTTATTGTCAGAACATCTTATGATCCATTTTATTTTACAAAGTTGTACTGTTACTATCAGTAGTTCAAATACTAATTATTTGTTTATATTACTGTAACATTCCATGATATAAAGTTATTTATTAGGATTTGGGTACATATAAAATAAATCAGTATTCATTTATGATAGAGTTGCATGAATTTTGAAATACAGTAGTACTCAAATTCCTGAAGTGTTGCTGTTCAACTGGTTGATTGTTTAATGTGCTTCAAATCTGTTTAATATTTGCAGCATATTGTGAGGAAATAAAAACATAAATAGGACTGTTGAGTGATGCAAATCTATTAAGAATTTATTAAGGCTATGAACTGTTCTATAAATTTGAGGTATCTTATTATAATTCTTAAATTATAATTAATTTTTTTGTGTAGACATTGTATCACAATGTTTATTCACATTTAATTGTATTCTAAGACATAAGGTGATCACATTTGAATTTGGTTATTTTGGTAGAATCAGTTATTATTGATGTCAGTTATAAGGTATTTTATAGTCGTCGTTCGTATTGTTAAAATATAACAAAATAGCTCACCTGTGATGGTAAATATTGAACACGAATAGTTTTTGCTGTGGTTCAAAAACTCTATATGACATGACATGTAATAATTTTTAGTTTCAATAAATTATGACTGTCTATTAAAGATGGCCTTTTTACCCATTATTCTTCCTTAATATTTAGAGTAAAAACCTGGAAACAAATGTGACGTAAAGTGACACTTTCTAGAGCAATTGCTTTTGAGACATTGTTAAGTCAACAATTCTCGATATCATTGTTTGGTAAGTGTTCTTTAAATTTATCATTCATTATTTGTAGCTCTCATCTCATTGTCTCGTATTTGTTTTGTAGCTTTCATCTCAGAATCAGCAAGAGTTTGTGGCGCCAATACTCTCAAGTGTGACTTCCTTGACCATGCCCCATTTTCCTTCCTTTGGTTAAAGTTTGTTGCTCAGTGTTTGTGTGCAATTAATTTGGTACATTTTTGTAGAGTTAATATTGTATTTCACTTTTCAGAACTTCGAGTTATTGATGTCAATTTCATTACTATATTAATATTTATAAGAAGACATCCTCGAGTGAGATGATAGGGCATGTTTGACATCTTTCTGTTCACCTGTTGTGTATGAAGTTTGTATTTATTCAGAAAGTTCACAGTTACGAAGTCTTTGAAAAGTAGAAAAACAAGCTAATACCTACTCATACTTTTTTCAAATCATGTGATATTTAACATAAATGTGAACTAATCAAAATATCTACGAGATGTCAAACATTTGAGTATTCTGGTAAAATGTCGTTAGTTTGTGAGAGAATATGTTTGTCTCTTCCTGCTTTCTATTTTATTTATGGTGTACATACATACATTTCACTTCATTGCAAGAAGAATACTAAATTGTAAAATATTTTAAGCTTACTTCATCTTCTGTCAGTCACTTTCAGGTTACACTTTCTATACATAATTTTAGGAATGATTCTAGAATACAGGTAAGTAGCTAAAAACCGTGCTGTAACATTGTGAGAAATCAAGACCAACTATACAGAAAAGTTTGCAAAGTAATTATTATAGGGAAAACACTTGCCTATCATTTATTTAATTATTTACTTATTTTATGCAAGGAAAAGTACTGTTTTTTGGTCCAGGGAAGTACTCGGCTTTGTCTTTGTTTTCTGATCGACATTACTCATTTTAACTTTATATTTTGCAACATCTACTAAGCTAGCCAAAGTCTTTGGTTCAGGGATAATTATTATTCGGAATACATTGCACAGCCATCTTTACTCATCTTCACTTGTTTCTCTTCTTTTGTTCGAGGCTCAACATGGCACAGTCACTAATGCTGGAACAGTTTTCTTACCTATATTCTAGAGTTTGGCGTAATTTTAAATGTTAAATATTTCTTGTAGAAAAGTAATGAAAATACATTATTCCAGTTTTCTCCATTTCTTCATGCTAGTTGCTTTTGTGTTTATGAACTCGTATTCTGGAAATTTCATTTGAACACAGAATGAGTGAGATGTTGTGCAGACTGGAAAAGAAATTGAAGATGAAAATTTACACAGTATGAGCTTCATGTTTATGTATTACATTTAGCAGTGATTCAGAAAAAATGGAAGAAGTCATGAGGAAAATAATAAATGGTTGAAATGTGTATATATAAAAGTTGAATTCTAAGGAAATTAAATGGGTAGGAACAGATCCTTAAATAATTCAGTTAATTCAGTTTAAGACCTGTTTTCATTGTACTTATTCTTGAACTGTTTCTTTAAATATTACCAAATCCTTAAAACAACAAATCACATTACTTACGGTTGTTAGAAGAATTCTTCTTTTGTTTCCCCCCATTTTTTTTTTTTTCTTAATTTTGTTCTGTAAGTACTCAATAAGGAAGATTTGTTGCATATCAGTAATTTACATTGTAAAATTATATGAAAGAAGCATTGTTGAACAGATTGCTGTATATATTATATTATTTTGTTAATTATAATAATTTTGTAATAAATTAAAAATGTTGGTACAACAAGCTAAACATTCCTTACATATGGTATACAGCACTATTATGAGTTGAACCTTATAAATAATGTATCATTTTAGTTTTTTCAATACGTCTTTCATAATTATAAAGTATAACTCCATTCCTTTCAATCTCTTAGTCAATAAGCAGCATTCTAGAAGAATTTACATTATTTAAATAAATTATAATATAATAGGTTTTATTTTTATAGGAATTTCTGAAGTTAATGTAGATATGTAGCTAGTGTTTTTGAACATGTAATTTACATTGTGTTCATAAAGGATACTGAGTATAGTAAATACATTTGTTTAATAAACTGTACGAAGACAGGTTTGAACCTCAAGTGACACCAATAAGGCAGCACTCATGAGGCATCTAAGCCAGGACATAATGGGATAGAGTGGCCAGTTCCTTTCCCCCTCCATTATGTACATCGCTCACTAGTAACATATTTCACTAATCAGACTTTAAATGTATACAAACAGTTCTTCTTCTTCAGACACATTGTACATTCAACCAGAACCTCAGTCAGAGGTGTAAATACACTTCTCTAAGTTATAAAGTAAGATGCATTGCTTCTAGAACTTAATTTACATTTTTTATGAATAGCTTTTAGATCACATTGGTACTTCGTCCCCCCTCAACCAATATTGCTGTATATTTGCAAATAATGCAGATGATCCAGAAATACAAAACAAAAATCTTCATTGCTGCTATATTAACTTCATAGCTGATAGACTTTTTTTTTTTAAGAATATCAGTTATCAGTTCGCTTGATGGTTTTACTTAAATTAGAAGAAATTTTTGTTCATATTAATTATAATTGCCTTGTATTAACTGAATTATACAAGTTATTAAAAGTGTGATCTTTCGTTGTAATGTAAAATAAATAAAAAATTGATGGAGCAATACAATTTATATACAGATTCTGATTAAGTAGATCTCAGAAATTTGAGATGACTTTGGTCTGAAAATATTTTCAATAATGTTCTCAAAATTATAGTAAGTTGTGTAAATTTTTAATATATATATAATTTATTTATTTATTTATTATTTTTTTTTTTGCGAATAATTTTTCAATTTGCATCATATATTGTGTTTTCCTTTTGTGGAAAAAAAAATGCAAAAGCATATATTTATAGTTAATTTTGATCTGCTTTGTTAATTTTTTTTTACCAAACAACTTCAATTGAAGTACCTATCATTCTGCTAAATAAACACAAAATCTATGTTAAAAATAGCATTTAGAAAAAAAAATGAATGGGGAAAGGACGAAAAAAAAATATCAAATGAAAGAAATTATTTGAATCAGTGGACTTGAAACTCAAGGATTCTTCATAATGCTGTAGCATACTGTGATTTTAAATCTTCAAAGTTTTAAAAATGTCATCTGCATATTTTTTGATTAACTTGTTCTAATGCCTAACATTTGATGACAAAATCGTTACTTTTCTTGTACTCCAATATTTTTTAGGGGTGGTATCGTGCATCTGTTACGATGGTTCAGGTCCTTTACTGCATTTGAATTGCACAGAATACAATTTGCTATGTTGTAAATTGCTATTCTGTGGAGGTGGTCTGCTAAGTAACCATGGCCAACCATAATCTGAACATTGCAACTGTAGATTTTCATGGTTTTTAGAAGTATTACTCCAGCATTAAAAAAATAATCTTCCATTTCGTGTCTTGTTAATTTAATAGGCATATTTCCGTTAAATTAAGATGCTCATATTAAATGTAGAAGAAAAGAAATGTATACAGAGATGTGAGATATCAAAAACACTACCAGGAATGCTGGAGAAATTTCCAAAAAGATGTTTTATAGTCTCATATTAGCTCCTCTGTTTTAAAATGCTGTGTTCAGCACAATTCATTTTTTATGTTCACATACGAATTAGGAATTATATGGTGTTTTAATGAAGGTACTCTCTTCAGTTAAATATTAAGTGATCATTTGGACTGTTCTTAGGTGTGTATACTTTCAGACTCAGCTTTGAAGTCTCATGGTTGAAAATTGTTGAAGACATAAATGCTATTTTCTATTCCTGCCTGTTGATATTACTCATTACCTTGTCACTTAAATTCCATTTTGTGTCTGTGTATCATCAGGTTGATTTGCAGATGCATTCAGTATGTTATTGTGAAATTAAGGTTTCTACACAATATAAATCCAGTCATTATTATTAAATAACAGAATTTCTCTTACTTTTATTGCATAAGTTTTAATACCATATGTCAGGTATGCTCATTCTCAGACTCCTGATTACATTCTGTAGTCACAACCTTCGAATGCAGAGTGTGCTGTTCCTCGTTCAAAGCTCGACAGATGACTGCGGAACAATGACAGAGTCAAAACCTTCTGTAAGCAAACGACCATTCCGTACAGTGTGGGAGAAAGACTATTAATTGTTTTACATTCGGTAAAGTGTTTACTATATGGTAAGGCACTGTCAGGAATACTACTGAGCAACATAAAATGACATACACTCTGCCATCCAGAACATGCCGAAGTAACAGCGAAGCTGTTTTCTGTAATATGTATTCATATACCAACGTTGCTATTATTATTATTATTATTATTATTATTATTATTATTATTATTATTAGTAGTAGTAGTAGTAGTAGTAGTAGTAGTATTGTTATTACTATTGTTAGATCTATTACAATTATATTATTATTATTATTATTATTATTATTATTATTATTATTATTATTATGGTGATTTTATTCCAACAGAAATATATATTATGATAAAATAATTTTTCAGAGGCACTACAGTTTCAAGAATTGAAAGCACTTAATGAAAGGCCAAACATTGAAGAGAGCCGAACAATTCAAGAGTCTATGTTTAGGAGCAAGTTATGTAGTGTGTTGGGAATTAGCTAAGGCACTAAATCCCTTCACGGATGGTAAACTTGTAAATAGATGTATGGTGCCTGAACAAAATATAGTTAATTATATATCTGTACTGGGACAACTCAAATTTTAATTCACAGAACATAGATTTGGTGATTTTAGACGTATGGAAAGTGATATTAGTCTTTTTGCTAATCCTTTCGTAGTAAATTTAGTACAATCCGTGAGAGTGCAGTTCCAGGACGAGTTAATTGATTTACAAAGTAACGTAGAATTCAGAACTAAATGCAGATAATATGGCTTCACAAGCATAAAAGTATTAAAAAATTAACAAAACGAAATATCCCAAGATGAGCTTATTCGCTGCCACTATGTTAGCTACCTTCGCCTCGACATACATGTGCGAAGAATTATTTTAGAGAATGAAAGTTGCTAAATCCAAACATAGATTCTGATTAACAGATAAGCATCTTTTGAGCCAGCTACGCATTGAGTAAATTAGTTGGAAATAGATTTCCGACTACTTGCAGAAAAGAATCCACATGTTGAACAGACCGCAATGTATGGTGGAATATGAAAATAACATTATCTATGATATAATAATATCATAACTATATTAAATATAATACACAATGTAATAACTCAATATTACAGTGTATATTCTTTCCTCTTTCAAATTCAGTTTATTATCCATATTTGTAAGAGTATGAAAGCGATGCCACAGGCGGTGCTGCAATGTAGTTGCGGAGCCCAGCTCGTATACTGTGTGTGTTATGCAGTGCAGCATCATCCGTGTAATCGGAGCTTTTACAATTTTGAGCATACCTGCCATATGTATTACAATACTTATTGCAATGGAAGATTCTAAATAGTGTTTTCTTGTTACACTAGGTAAGTTCTTTATATTAGAATGTTATGGATTTAAGTATGTGTTCATTATATTCGAATTTGCGCTTTTTTTTTTTTTTAAGAAAGTTACTCTGACTTAAAATCAAATATAAAAATTACTGATATACAGAATTGTCCAATTAGATTTGTAACATGAATGAAAGATTTGTTGTTACAGGAACATCTTAACATAGACTCTGCTGTGTTTCATCAGATTATTCTTTCAAGAAAAATCTGCCAGTCTCAGAAGGTTATTTAATAGTGCTGCTGTTCTGTGAAAGATATAGAACTGTGATTCAAGAATATTATGCAGTACTTCAAACCACTGAGTGACATTCACCAGTTGTGGTTATTATTTTGTATTATTCTTAAACAAGTGATGATTGTTTTGTTTATATACTTGAAGGGCTCTGTGGAGCATTGCATGATCGGCGTGCAGCTTTTGTCACAGCTGACTTGTGAGATGAATCAGATATCGGAGGCAGATGCAAATCGCTCATTGACTAAACATCGTAAAATTGCATCATCATTCCGGGATACGCAGTTGTTTGAGATTTTCCGCCTTTCCTGCTCGCTGCTTGGGACTGCCCGTGAAAACTGCAAGAGTCTAAATTTCAATGATGAAGGACAGGTATAGTAACACTGTAGTCTATAGTAATGTGTTAATTAACTCTTAGACAGTGGTCGAATTGGAAATAAATTACTGCCAGTGTGCACAGACTTGTCTTATGATACAACTATTTTGAGGATTTCTTAAACAAGACATTGCTTCTGCTCCCAAACTAAATAATGTACTATATAAAACATCATGCACTACTGCAGGAATGTCTAAGAGAAGGTACAGTGTATAATGACATTATTGGTTAGCATTATTGATTGTGTGATCTGCTTCACTAAATAACAGCCAATTTTACATTTTTACTGCTTGTATGAGTTTTGGCATCTTATTTTATATATTATTTTAATGTACCGAAGTACATATGATATTTCCATGCAGATACTCTGCGTCATCATACGATGAAAGAATAATGGAACGGAGAAAAACTCTCTCCGGCGCCGGGATTTGAACCCAGGTTTTCAGCTCTACGTGCTGATGCTTTATCCACTAAGCATCATAGACATCTATGACGTAGTGCAGAGGGTGGCCACTAGAGGGAACCCAAGAGTTGGAACTTAATCTGAGATGACTCTGTCCGGCGCCGGTGTGGGTATCTGGTGTGGCTTAGTGGATAAAGCATCAGCACATAGAGCTGAAAACCCGGGTTCAAATCCCTGCGCCGGAGAGAGTTTTTCTCCGTTTCATTACTCTTTCATCGTATGATGACGCAGAGTATCTGCATGGAAATATCATATGTACTTTGGTACATTAAAATAATATATATGATATGCGTAAATCACTTCGTGATTTAAGACGGTGCTTATTCCGTCGGATCCTAGCCAACTAGTCACTCATAACGAGTGCACCTCAGCACATGTATGGACTTCAGTCCTACGTTCATAGACATCTATGATGTAGTGCAGAGGGCGGCCACTAGAGGGAACCCAAGAGTTGGAACTTAATCTGAGACGATTCTATCCGGTGCCGGGGTGGGTATCCAGTGTGGCTTAGTGGATAAAGCATCAGCACGTAGAGCTGAAAACCCAGGTTCAAATCCCGGTGCCGGAAAGAGTTTTTCTCCATTCCGTTACTCTTTCATCGTATGATGACGCAGAGTATCTGCATGGAAATATCATATGTACTTCGGTACATTAAAATAATATATATGATATGCGTAAATCACTCGTGATTTAAGACGGCGCTTATTCCGTCGGATCCCGGCCAACTAGTCACTCATAACGAGTGCACCTCAGCACATGTGTGGACTTCGGTCCTATGTTCATAGACATCTATGACGTAGTGCAGAGGGCGGCCACTAGAGGGAACCCAAGAGTTGGAACTCAATCAGAGACAACTCTGTCTGGCGCCGGGGTGGGTATCTGGTGTGGCTTAGTGGATAAAGCATCAGCACGTAGAGCTGAAAACCCGGGTTCAAATCCTGGCACCCGAGAGAGTTTTTCTCCGTTCCATTACTCTTTCATCGTATCTTATTTTACTTCTGGTATGGCATTCTGGCCCAGTTCGACCACTGCTGTTAGAGTAATGAATAGAATCAGCAGAATCGCAGTATAGTACATATTTTGTGTGTTCTGATTTCATTGCTACCAACTGAGAGAATGTGATATTTTACTTAAAAACTTTTTTAGAAATAACAGAAAACATTCAGACTGAACCAGCTGTCCCTTATAATTCTAGAAGATATGAAACTCTCATTCATTCATACATAGTTTTCTACCCAAGGGCACATCTTTCACTGCAAATCCAGCATCCTCCAATCTTTCCTATCTTCTATTTTCTTCTTAGTCTCTGCTTACAATCCATATATCTTAATGTCGTCTATCATCTGATATCTTCTTCTGCCCCGAACTTTTCTCCTGTTCACCATTTCTTCCAGTGCATCCTTCAGTAGACTGTTTCTTCTCAGCCAGTGATCCAACCAATTTCTTTTTCTCTTCCTAATCAGTTTCTGTATTATTTTTTCTTCATGCACTCTTTCTAGCACAACTTCATTTCTTATTCTGTCTGTCCATTTCACACACTCCATTCTTTTCCCTATTCACATGTCATATGTTTCCATTCATTTCTCTTCACTTCGTCGTAATGTCCATATTTTTGCCCTATACAGTACCACAATCCATACAAAGCACTTCAGTCTCTTTCTTAGTTCTTTCTCCAGAGGTCAACAGAAAATGCTCCTTTCCCTGTCAAAAGCTTTGTTTGGCATTGTTATCCTTCTTTTCCTGACTGCAGCTCATACACTCCAAGTATGTGAAGCTGTCTACTTGTTCTACTGCATCATTTCGAATTTGCACATTTACATTCTTTATTTATGCAATCCTTTAAGACAGAAATGACGCGATTGTTGTTGATTTTCCTCTGTTTGTCCCATATATTGTATAGTAACAGTTCAATTCACATCTTAAGAATAAGACCATTTCAAAAACGTCATTTTTTCATACAATGGAGTTAAAATGTGCTAAATGATATGGTATAGTAGAATATAATATGATATGATATATGATAATTATGATATGATATGATATATCGTTAAGCACTTACTTTCAGTGAGATGACACTCCACATATTTTGTCTACAGTGCCAGCCCACCTTATTACATAACAAATTTATGCAAGTCTCCCATCTCTCTTCCACTTATGTTCTCTTTAAATGTATCTTGTCATCTCTTGTTCACCGGTCTATCCATCTACACTTCCCCACATATTCACTACTGACCCCCACACATATCCTTCCCTCACTTCACTTCACTTCCTATTGATTCCTTGTCCCCCCTACTATTTTCTTGTATTTTTCCCCACTACACCAACATTCTTAGATCATAATATTTCTTTTTACTATTCACCTTTATTCCTCCATCGCTGCTCACTGAATCCATTTCAGTTTTCTTCACTTGCCTTGTTTTTCCCTGACTCTGCAACTCACGTACTCACCTTGGAATCGCCTCGAAATGCTAATTGCAGGAATTTCATGTGTTTGTAGATTTCTGCTATGTGTTGATATGTCCTCCTCAGATGACGTCATAGGCTTCTCTCGATCGCTTAAAGTTACTTCTTTCCGCATTCCATGTCTGTCTGATGAACTCCATAGTAGAATATGTAATTAATGTTTGAAGAAAGTTACAGCACTTGGTTGCATTGTAGGCCTACATTTCTGATGTACAAAGGTTTCTTAGTAATTTATTACATACCAGCAGGCACCAGTATTTTTACCAGGTCTATAAACTGCGGATTTCATAAAACTAAATTATAAGGGACAGCTAGTTCAAACTTTATAAGTACACATTCATCGACCTAGACCAATTTTTAATACATCAGAACCATTTTCTATAATATCCATTGTGCCTTTAGAAAGGATTGTGCACATTCAAAATTCCTAAATTTAGATTTCTATTTTGTAATTTTTATATTTCCTATTCTCCGTTACACATGTTTTTAATAAACCTGTTCCTGTGTTAATGACCATATTCATCACTATTTATAATTTTCGAAACATTAGAAATAGTGATGAATATGGTGACTGTCTAAACATTTGAAGAAACGTCCACACGCTTATTGTCTCTCTTGTTTTCAGCATGGTTTAATGACGCAGTTACTTCGATTGGCTCACAACTGCCTCACCTTTGATTTTATTGGTACGTCAACAGATGAATCATCTGATGACTTATGCACAGTACAGATCCCCACCAGCTGGAGACCCGCATTCCTTGACTTTTCAACATTGAAGCTCTTCTTTGATCTCTATCATTCCTTACCAAATACATTGTCTCCATTGGTAAGTCACATCTATACCTTGTATGTAATTCTACGTTATTTTATACTTACTTAGTAATAGATGAATCCTGCTTTATTTGCTAAGCATCATGATGTCCCTTGTACAACTATAGTCGTGCCGCTGTTATTTCCGGCGTGACTCCTCCTCTTTGCTTACGTCTTAGGAAGTGAAAGCTCTATAAAGTCTAAGTAGGTAATATCGTTCGCCATTTTTGTTCTTTCGTTTCCAAGCTACCATACGAGGAATCTATTTGCCGCACTGTTAAACATTATCATGTCATAGGTCCTATGATAAAAAATCAAATGCACTGTAATTCAGCAAATAATTGAGCGGCAAATAACGTCCTCGTGTGTTTTCTACGAAAGGGGACGAAAGAGCCAAAATGGCGGGCGATTATATTAAGTATTTATTGAGCCTTAGGAAGTGAATTACATCATCACCAGCGAATGACAAGACGCACACGTTTAAATGTAGCCGACCTGCAACGTGATTGGCTGCCGGAAATAAGAGCGACGGGACTATAGTGTCCAGAAGATTTTGTTAGTCAGAATTTTGTGTACATTATTTATAACTGAATTCATCATGTGCATAGATATTTATAGTGAATGCCGGCGAAACAAGTGTATTTTATTTTTGTTCTCATTAATCTATGAAATTAAATGTACAATTGCTGTTGAGTGATGTTATGGTCTCATTTTAGTGAAAGTGCTGTGTATTGAGTAAGTTTGATTTCCTTCACCATTACCTTCTTAAAAGCTCTGTCTTCTGTGATTTATGTAGTCATAGAATATTTGAACCATATGAACAATTTTCATGTCTTTCTTCTTTCAGGCATTATCTTGTCTTGTACAGATTGCATCAGTCCGTCGTTCCTTATTTAGCAATACTGAAAGAGCCAAATTTCTCACACATCTGGTCAATGGAGTCAAACACATACTTCAAAATCCACAGGTAAAATTACGTTATCTGGTAATGGAAAATTAGTGTTACATCTCAGCATTGAAACCATATTATATTAACTCTGTCAGTAGAGTGAGAGTACTTACTGGAAGGGCCTCGGTTCAGTTTTGGGTGGTGGCAGGATTTTTTGCCTTGCCATAACTTCCAGAATGTCTCTAGGGTTCACTCATTCTCTTATAAATTTAGTATGGCGAGAGAATGACGTTGAAATTATGACTTTCTAGTGCCAGAATGGAATAAGTATGGCAATTCAACGTGCACGCCCCATCTTAAACTTCGACATTTACAGGGTCCTTCACCATTTTATTTTTCATTAAAGGAAGTATTGTGGCACTTCGAATCCAAAACATGGTAATCTGAGAACATACTGGGCTAATAATTTAATTTTTATTTTATTTATATCTTAGTTCGTTCCATAATGTGTCCTAAACATTCCTTGCACACGAATTAGAAATTTTGTTTCTGCAAGCCACACAGCATATTGAACTGTTTCCTGTGCTGAAGCCACTTTCAAAAGTGACAGCACTCCTAGTGGTGAAAGTGATGTACAGAACACACCTATACAAAACTTTACGAGTGCTCAAGTTTACCTGCAACAAAAAAATCTTCAGTTACTGTCATGAATAAAATACTATAAACTGGTGATCATTTGTGGACACCCTGCAGATTCAAGTGTTTTATGCATTAATACTTAATTTTATCATTTTTTGAAGTGAGTTATATGTATGGAAAAGATATATTGCATTTATTTTGTGTATGTGCCCCCCCCCCCCTTGAACAACTTAATTCTCACTAAACCGAATTTTTGTTGTTACTCTATTCACAATGGAATGAGCATGTATCTCGAATGGGAGAGGATAGAATTGCGAGAATCGCCAGGGATAACTACCCATTCGGAAGAAGATCCCCAGGAAGACCATTAAGTAGATGGAGAGATACTCTGGATTAACAGGCTGGAAGCCTAGAGAGAAGAGAAGAAGAAGAAGAAGAAGACTGAGACTCTATTCACAAAACTATTGACAAAATTTAAGTCCCATCTAATCACTTACGCTGCCATCTTGTCATAAAAGGAATTAGTTTATTTAATAGCTTTAGAGTCTGGGAAATAGACACAGATACCATGCCATGTATTTTACATAGTTAAGCTACAAATCATTTAGATGAAATCATTTTGGGGCTAAATATAATAAATATGTACGTATTTTTCTCTTATTCTTTTATTAATTTGCAAGTACTGAGTTTCAGTGAAGCTGATAGCGATAACAGTACATAGCACACACATTTCTTTCTTCATCTATTTCTGTATATTTCAGGGTTTAAGTGATCCAAGCAATTATCATGAATTCTGTCGGCTGTTGGCAAGACTGAAGTCTAACTACCAACTGGGTGAGCTAGTCATGGTTGAAAATTATCCAGAAGCTATCCAACTAATAGCAAAATTTACAGTGCAGAGCCTACAGGTGTGTATTGTAGTTTTTAATCATAGTGTAATAATAGAAATGTTTGAA
The DNA here is from genome assembly GCF_040183065.1 of Periplaneta americana. Lineage (NCBI taxonomy): Eukaryota > Metazoa > Arthropoda > Insecta > Blattodea > Blattidae > Periplaneta > Periplaneta americana. The sequence goes on from NC_091120.1 coordinate 14,265,600, forward strand.
TAATTTCAAGGGAAAAATTGTTCCAGGGCCAGGTATCGATCCCGGGACCCTTCACTTAGAGCACGAATGCTCTACTAACTGAGCTACCCAGGAACTACACCCAACACCGTCTCAATTTTTTCCTTTATATCCACACACCTCAAGTGGGCTGACAAGGTGCCAGAAACCCAACTTTGAGTGCACACAAACTCTGTGTGACTTGAATTGTGGTTTTCTGTTAACGTACCTACAGTGACGTATATATTATGCAAGTCTGACTTCCAGGTATAACTCTCTGTGAAGCAGACTTGAATAATTTCAAGGGAAAAATTTGTTCCAAGGCTGGGTATCAATCCTGGGACCTTTGCTTAGCGCATGAATGCTCTACTGACTGATCTACCCAGGAACTACACCCGACAATGTCTCAATTTTTCTCTTTATATCCACACATCTCAAGTGGGCTGACAAGGCACCAGAAACCTACCTTTGAGTGCACACGAACTCTGTGTGACTTGAATTGTGGCTTTCTGTTAACTTACCTCTGTTATTCTTACAAACTGGCAAAAGCAGTATAGGTTGAATGTCAAAATATAAAACAGAGAATGTAGCCTTTAAACACAAACCTAGTGGGCTCCAACTCATGTAATGTTCAGTCAACATTCTGAAGACTGGTTGGAACCTCATAGGGGAAACCAATAAGGTATCACTCATGAGGCAACTGAGCCAGATGATAATGGGATCAGGGGCCAGTTCCTTCCCCCCCTCCCTCACATACAGTGCACCAGCTCATGGAGTATTATTATTATTATTATCAACAACAGTAATCTCACTAGAGGTTTTGATTTTATCGATAAATCTGCGAGTGGAACATGAGCAGATTTATCTAGAGAAAATCAAAACTTGAGTGGGATTTAATTGACTATTACACGATTAGAAGAAAGTGTATAAAGATTAGAAGTAACGAAGTACTCCAATACAATAAAATATTAATTGACTTACGAAAATACAACTGTCTTCAAATGTATTATTGCACCATTACGCTAGATGGCAGTTGTGCCAACTATGGAATCTTCATTGAATTCTGTAGACGGTTACTAGTCAAGAAGGCTTTGTTGATTCAGTTTCGTTTTTATTAAAACATTTACATTCCACTTCAATCATCCGGATCCCAGTAATCAACGTCGCTTGACAGGTGATTTTCAATAAATCTTAGTATTAAACAATCTCTGATACTTGACTATCCATAATATCATATAGCAGAAGCTATAACATAACCTAAATAATATAAACGAGTGTTAGAAAAGTTTTAATTAGGGATGATGAAATAAACAAGAAAAGTTTCAATTAACGATGATGAAATAAAAAATAAACATGAATAATTTTAAAAGAAACAATTATTGAAAGTACAGTTTTCAAATTTGAGTGTTTTAGTGGTTGGTGGTTCAGTTGATGTTATATTGGACGTGTGCTTAAAAGAAGTGAATTCGTTCATGTACATGGTGTATCCCTCAACTTATTCAGGATTTCCGAATGGTGCTCTTCATTTATTTGTAAATAGGGTTTCAGGGAAGATGCATAGCTATGACCAGTGATCTTTATTAATTCTTGTTATTGAATGCCAATGCGAGTCATATTTGAAACTGCTGTGCATCGACTGGAGTGGTTTGTAATTTTCTGTTTTTTGACGTCCAGACCAGTGCAGTTTGAAATGTTGGCAAACAAAAAAAAAATGCTAGGGACATGATAAAATTAAACAAATGCTAGGGACACGATAAAATTGTGCGATAAGCAGCCATGATCGGTTGAAATACGTCCTTTCGTACCGTTTTATTGGTCAAAAGTAGTATGATGCTCCGAAAAGTGTAATAGTCATTATAAAATCATCACGCCTAAAGAAACAACTGGAGACATTGGTTATAAAAATTTTTTATGCTGATCATGATTCAGTGCCATAGTGTATTATGAAAGGCTTGAAATTTAATGGCTATTCGAAATATATGTTTGCATGTGTTGGATTACTTTGAATCTTGTACTTGGGTGTTACAGATGTGGCAATTTGCACCAAATAGTGTTCACTATCTTTTGAGTCTCTGGCAGAGAATGGTCGCTTCTGTACCTTACGTGAAGGCTACAGAACCTCATCTACTAGAAACATACACACCTGAAGTTTCTAATGCTTACATCACATCCAGATTGGAATCGGTGGCTGTGGTTGTTAGGTACTGTAAATGTGTGAAATAATCTAGATACAGCCATCTCTCAATACTTCTGATTTGTAGTGATAAGTGTTTTATAAATATATAATAGTATTATGCATGTGAAGGTAACTTGTGTAATAAATTCCAGACATGCATTTTGTTTTGACAGTTGAAGCAGAGCTGTATTAAACAGTTCTGTTACCTAGGACCATTAAAAAATGTGCTCCCTCAACATAAATATCAGTATATGAAAATTTAATTTCAGCAAAAGAAAATAAATTAATACCCTCCTTGATGAAAACAAAATAGCTTTTGTAAAGGTCAATCCCAATGTGATGGACACTTCTCAGTAAAATCATTAATTGAAAAACATAGTATTTAACATAAAAACTCATCTTGCCTTTATTGATTTCAAAAAAGCCTTCGATAAAGTCAGTAGGAATGAATTGTTACAAATCTTAGCACATAATCTTTGTCTCAACAGTACATTTCAAATAATATAATATCTACAAAAAAAAATTATTGCACTTAGAATCAACAATGTAACAAACAGATTGGCTCGAAATTAACACTGGAATAAGACAAAAATACGGCCTTTTCCCATTAATACAAGGATAAATTTATCCAAGAGTGGCACAAGATGCGATATGGCTATTTTCAATTAAATAGAACATTACAAATAGACTTCCTGATTTTTGCAGATGATTTAGTTTTAATAGCACCCACAGCAAAAATGATCTGCAGTGTTCTGTATGTAATTTTAATATAATCGGAAAGCAACATAATATGGAAATTAATACAAACAAGACAAAAGTGATGGCCTTCTGTGGAAAATACCCTGTACTGACTATACAAAACTTTTCCGCTTACAAAATTTGTATAGAACATTAGAAAGTTCCTTGTCAGTGTTAAAACAGTTATACTCGCATTCAGGAGGTTCTGGGTTCATATTCTGAGGTCTGCAAATCTGATTGGTTGTTCAGTGGTTTTTTTAATCATAAATGAATAATAACCTAGTTATTTCGAGGTTTGCAAATCTGATTGGGTTGTTCAGTGTTTCCTTTATCTTAAATAAATAATAATAAAGTTATTTCAAAGGCAAATGCTGAATTGCTTCCCACTTCCACTACATCCGTAATTGTGCATGGGCATCCATAGATAACATAGTAGAAAGCCAATGTATCAACAGATAGTCGTTTATGACCTCGTAGTTGAAACAGTTCTGCATAAAACCTAAATAAAAACGTACTTTGTTAATCACTTCTGTCTTTTAGATTCCGATATTTGTGCTTTGCATGAGGATAACTTTTATGAGTAATTTAAACACCTAATATTTTGATTTGTGATTTATTCAGGGAAGGTCTAGAAGATCCGCTCGATGATCTTGGCATGGTTCAACAACAGCTTGAACAGTTGTCAGTTATTGGACGCTGTGAATATCAGAAAACTTGTACACTGCTTGTCCAGCTATTTGATCAAGCAGCGAGAGCATATCAGGAACTTATGGCAAGTCCAAATGCTCAGCAACTCGACATTACAATACAGGAAGGTATGTGTTGACTTCTCCGTCATCATTATTATACGCCTTTTGTACAGTCGAGAAGATTGAAAGCTCATAGTTTTATTTGAATGTATATCAAATAAATTCATTTAAGGACACTGTGTAGTGCTATTTAAAGTATTTTCGAGTATAAATATGAATATAGCTTTTATCATCCAGTCTTCTGTCAAAAAATCTGAAAGTTAGAATTTATACAACATTTATATTACCGGTTGTTCTTTATGGTTGTGAAACTTGGACTCTCACTTTGAGAGAGGAACATAGGTTAAGGGTGTTTGAGAATAAGGTGCTCAAGAAAATATTTGGGGCTAAGAGGGATGAAGTTACAGGAGAATGGAGAAAGTTACACAACACAGAACTGCACGCATTGTATTCTTCAGCTGACATAATTAGGAACATTAAATCCAGACGTTTGAGATGGGGAGGGCATGTAGCACGTATGATTCAATCCAGAAATGCATATAGAGAGTTAGTTGGGAGGCCAGAGGGAAAAAGACCTTTGGAGAGGCCGAGATGTAGATGGGAAGATAACATTAAAATGGATTTGAGGGAGGTGGGATATGATGATAGAGATGGATTAATCTTGCTCAGGATAGGGACCAATGGCAGGCTTTATGGGAGGGCGGCAGTGAACCTCCGGGTTCCCTAAAAGCCAGTAATTAGTATAAATATGTGTATATAAAATATTTTTTTCCTCTAGTTTTATCAAACACAGATTAATGTCCTTTGCACAGTGTGATAAACAAATGTTGGTGAGTTGTGAGCTGGCCACAGGAATAAAATTATACTTCATTGTTTTAATATAGGCATGGCAAAAAGAAAAGTCTATTGAAAAAAGAAAATTTGCGATTGTCAACAGTTAGGAACACCTATACAAAAAGTTTTAATCTCACACTTTTCAAACTTTCCACCCCATGTCAAAAACATTTTATTTGAGAAAATGATTGGAATAAAAACAGTAATTTTTCAATTACACAAGCACAATGTGGCAAATCCCCATACGTTTATCTTGTCATATGAAAATATGACATGTCTCTCCATATTTTCACTACTTGAATTAAATATTTTAAAATAGTAATCCATTAATTTTAGAGAACTACATATATATTTTACATTAGCATACAAAATTTCAGCCCTTGATCTTGAGTAGTTTCTGAGTAAATGGTTCCTGAAATTAGAAGAATAAAAATTATTATATTTTCAGTAATTTTTTTTTTTTCCTGCCACTCCTGCATTAAAACAAGATAATTTGTTTCTGTGGACAGCTCACAACTCACATACCTTTGTTTATCACACTGTATAATGTTCAAAGAACATTATTCTGTGTTTGATAGAAACAAAGGAAAAAAAATTATATATTCATTTATACACGAAAATACTGTAATCAGCACTACCCAGTATTGTCGGACCCTCGGATCTATGCCCCTTCAGCGCTGTTGTCGTTCTTGGAAAACTTAACGCCTGTACTCACTCCATTCCACCCGCTTTCCTCCCACCACGTTAAACAGCAGGCCAAGAACCTTGCCGAATAGGGATGTTGCCAAACTTCCGTTAAACGGTGTCATAAATAACTGGTCCTCCATGCTACAATATTATTTCTTTCAATCAAAATGCATCTTGTATTTCTACATTTTTTTAAACCTAAATCCCATGTCTCGAATCACTTTCCGTAGTTTTTCTCTCCAACCTTGGAAATTATTACTTCTCTCGCAAGCTTCAGTAATTTCTTCAATGTTGAAACTTCTTTCTTAACGGTATAAAATTCTTGTATCTTTCTTCTTAAAATACATCGGTTCATATCATCTACAATAATTAAAAGTTCCCTTGGTCTGTTCTTTCTGGTGATTCTGGCTTTTCATCTCCTGCACAGACTCCCTCTCTCCTGATTTTCTTTATTAGGAGTTCTGACCTGTCGGTATAAATTACATAAAATGTTGTGTTATAGTATTAGTTAAGTAAGTAATTTTAATACATAATCAATTGAAATAAAATAAGCCTCACCTGTGATATCAGTTGCTCTTTTCGTTGCCTGATTTATAGGAAACGATATTGATCCGTTTGTTTCTCTTCATCGTAAAATGCTATTACATACTTGCTTAATAATATTTCTTTCGCCACTCCGTGCTACAGTATTCATGTTGAGTTGACAACACTGGACTGCAAGTGCAAATATTGTAAACTGTCACGCAACAAGGCCAAAATTGTGAGTAGTGGGGGACAGAAAGGGAGAGAGATAGGGATGCAGGGAGAGAAATGAATTACCAAGGCTGAGAAGGAATTAAGGTTCAGTTCGCATATCTTACCTGGGCACAGATCCAATGGTCCGACTATACCCTTAAGTAAGTTTTTTTAATAATAGTCAAGGTAATACATGTTTTCTCTGGGTACTCTGGTTCCCCTGTGATATCCCAACAATTCACCATTATCATTATGAGTGTAATGTGGATCCATTATCCATGATGCACTGCGCATGATCTCTGACAAACTGAATGGTGTACACTTCTCAGCACTAGCGAGGGGAATAATAGCAAGTTAAGGGTCATGCGGTTGTACAGCAGATATGTATATTGTGGCATCAGATGAACGTAGCATTGTAAGAAAAAATTTATATTGCAGAAAATTTTGGTTTTCAAGTTCATTGACAACAATCATTCATTCGTTCATAGTTTTCTGTCCAAGGGCAGGTCTCTCACTGCAAATCCAGCATTCTCCAATTTTCTCTGTTTCCCGCCATCCTCTTAATCTCCACATATGATCCATGTATCTTAATGTTGTCTACCATCTGATATGTTCTTTACCCCAAACTTTTTTCCCATTCACCATTCCTTCCACTGCATCCTTCACTAAGCAGTTTCTTCTTAGCCAGTGGCCCAGCCAATTTCTTTTTCTCTTCCTCAACATATTCAGCATTTGAATAATTTCAAGCGAAAAATTGTTCCGGGGCCGGGCATCGATCCCGGGACCTCTGGTTGAACGTACCAGCACTCTACCAACTGAGCTACCCGGGAACTCCACCCGACACCATCTCAACTTTTCCCTTTACATCCACACAACTCGCATGGGCTGACGAAACGCCAGAGACCCACATCGAGTGCACACAATCTCTGTGTGACTTGGAATTGTGAAAGACTAGATTTGCATACTATATATACGTCACTGTGTACGTTAACAGAAAACCACAATTCCAAGTCACACAGAGATTGTGTGCACTTGATGTGGGTCTCTGGTGTTTCGTCAGCCCACGTGAGTTGTGTGGATGTAAAGGGAAAAGTTGAGACAGTGTCGGGTGGAGTTCCCGGGTAGCTCAGTTGGTAGAGCGCTGGTACATTCAACCAGAGGTCCCGGGATCGATACCCGGCCCCGGAACAATTTTTCCCTTGAAATTATTCAAATCTGCTTTACAGGGAGCTTTACCTGAAAGACTAGATTGGCATAATATGCAGCATTATTCTTTCTTCACCCAGTCTTTCTAGCACAGCTCCATTTCTTACTGGTCCATTTCATAGTACTATCCATATCTGCATTTCAAATACTTCGAGTTGTTTCTCTTCACTTCGTCGTAATGTCCATGTTTCTACTCCATGCAATGATACACACTACACAAAGCACTTTCCTAGTTCCTTCCTTAGTTCTTTTTCCAAAGATCCACAGAAAATGCTCTTTTTCCTATTGAAAGTTCATTTTGCGATTCCTGGCAGCAGCTCATGTTACTACTTATAGTACACCCCAAGTATTTGAAGCTGTCCACTTGTTCCGCTGACTCATTTCGATTTCGCAAGTTTACCTTCGTTAAACTATAACCATAGTCTTTGTCTTGTTTGCATTTATCTTCTTCCTATACTGCTCACAGCTATCATTTAGCAGCAGTAGCATATTCCTTAGTATCGTCTCATCTTGACTGACGTCATGCACTTTATTCTTCTTCCTCCTACTAACATCTCTCACGTGTTCTGAAAATAGTTCTTCACTAAATCATCCAAGTAGATGTTGAAGAGGATAGTTGATGAAAGGCATCTTTGCCACACCTCCTGCCTGTTCAACTTGTCTCTCACATTTTTCTCCTGTCTTGACCTTGACTTGTTATTTCAAACAAAGATTACTGAATAGCCTCCTCTCTTTCCAGTCCACACTTATTTTCTTCACATCCCCTATCATTCATTCCACTTTGTCGAAATCCTTTTCCAAGTCTACAAATATTACCCATACTTCTTTTGGCTATAATATATTAAAATAAAATTAATTTTCTCATTAATACCGATATTGTTTGTAGAGAGAATGAGAATGCAGTTGATGAAATCAACTTAGGATTTCAGTGGCTGCGTGTCCAGTAAATTTCCATTTACATTGTTCGCAGTTGTGGTTATATTGTACAGTTAATGTATGTTTGAATCTGTTCAGGTCGGCTAACTTGGCTGGTGTATATAATTGGATCAGCAATTGGTGGCAGAGTCTCATTTAACAGCAATGACGAACATGACGCAATGGATGGGGAATTAGTATGCAGGTGAATTATAGTTAGAATACTGACATTTGCAAATAGAATAAGTTAACATGAACAGAATTTTATACACTAATATTTTTATATGACACGTTTTGAGATAAGCATTCTGTATTCAGATTAGCAGTGACACTAAATATTTTTAATTAAGGGGAGAGAACGATATTTTGTGGTAAAAAGTGAGTAAATTAAAAAAATGTCTTTAAAATACTCTGTGATGTGATATATGTGGAATACATTTCATAATATTTTGTGGGTATTTGTGCTCTTAGCAGATCTTGAGACGCCATTTTTAAAGTTCCTGCGCTCTGGGTTTTTAAATCATATGTCCCCTTTGATTGTTGTTTCCAGTAACTTCAGTCTTTTGCTACATTGCCAGACAAAAATGGATATAATTTCTGAACTATTAAAGATACATGCATGAAATTTAGAACACACATTTCTCTAGACTATTAGAAAACTTTTCTCTGTAACAGAATTTTGCTACTTGATTTTATTTTAAAATTATGTCTGTCTGTTTGCAAGAAAGGAAATAAAAAGGCGTTATTAAATTTTAATTGTTTATTTTACAAAATGTCGGGACTAATATCAAAATTCTGTTACAGACAGTTTATAAAAGCATGCTTTTACAAGTAAAATGTAAAGAACTGTTTGAATTTATCTTTAAAAATGGCTTAGATATATCTTGTATTGGGTACATTTTTATCGAAATTTGGGCCCCAACACTTTTTTTTTTTTTGCAAAATATTTATGTATTTGGTTGAGTTACTATAGCCATGAGCTCTCTACATACAAAAAATTAATATTTTGCACCAAATAGGAAAAAGTTTAAAAAAATGTCGTCTCCTCCCTTTAAGGCATGAATCACCAACACACATGGAGTGGTCTGAATTAATATTCTTCAATACAACACGAGAAATTGTATTGAACTGATGTGTCACGAATGCTATCACCATACTCATTTGTATTTATTATCTATAAACATCAGAATATCTTCTTTTGACTTTAATTTTCTGCCCTTACATTAATGAAGATAGAAAACTTCTGAAAATATTCAATGAATTATCAAGATGTGTGTCTGTTTCCTTGCAGAGTCCTACAGCTGATGAATTTAACTGATTCCAGGCTAGCTCAAGGAGGTTGTGAGAAGTTAGAGCTGGCCATGCTTAGTTTCTTTGAACAGTTCAGAAAAATCTATGTTGGTGATCAGGTTAGAGTTTTTACTAGTACAATTCTAATGCCATTGAAAGTATCAGACATATTTAACTTATGAAGTGAAAAGTCATAAATGAGGTGGATAAAATATGTTTACCATTTTTACTCACTCAGAAAGGTCTTTGTTTTTTCATGAACTTAAAGGAATACTATATGTTTATTAATTCGTAAAGACCAGATGAAACATAATTGTGCTAATATAGCTTGAAACAGGTTATAATTAGTGTATTACATGAAATTGTATTGAAACTAAAAGGAGAACATAAAACATGAACGACATCAAATGTACAGTGTGGGTGGAAAGTAACTAGGTATTATTAAATTTCTGTAAATTTTTTAATATCGATGGAATCATAATGAAAATAGTGTGTACATATAGGTCATTAAACAGGATTTAAACTTTCGTGCGTCGGTAGTACAAACGGTGACCATGAGAGGAAGTGTGCGCAACAATAGCAAAGTCCATCTATTTGCGAGTGAGCGCAGATTGCTGGACTCTATGAAGTGTCGAATTCCGTTGTTCTTGTACAGAGATGGTGGCGTATGGTGATGAGAAGGAATGCCACAATCTGTTCAGATAGTAAAGAATTGTCATAGGAAGCTAATGACCACAGGTTCGATTAAGGATGCAGGAAGAACTGACCTTCTATCCATGTCTCGTTCTGAGGAGAATGTGGCAATTGTGTAGGAAATGTTCAATTGTAGCCCGACTAAATCAACACATCAGGCAGCTCATGAAAGCAGACTCACAAGGTATGCGGTACGTCAGATGTTGCAGAAAGATTTTAATTACTGCCCATGGAAACCGCATTATGTACAGAAGACTGCGATTGGAGAGTGGGGATTGATGCTGGGTTGGCACGAGGATTGTCCTCAACTGTTTGAAAATATCCTCTGTAGTGAGGAGGCTGTATTTCATGTGGTTTCATCAATCGACACAATTGCCATTATTGAGCGACACAAGATTCCAAATGATAGTGGAGAAGATGCAGTCTCGTCCAAAAGTAGTAGTAGTAGGTTTATTTTGCCTGGCAGAGTTAAGGCCATGAGGCCTTCTCTTCCACTCAACCAGGTTTCAATAATATACATGAAATACAAAATTAGATTACAAAACAACACAAAAGAAAATACCTTAGAAATTACAAAAAATATAGTAGAAAATTACAATAGTCAAGATCAGTTACATAATATAAAATTACAAATAGTCAAGATCGGTTACATAATATATAAAATAAAGTAGAAAATTACACATAATCAAAATCGGTTACATAACATAAGGGGAATATACACACTCACACACACACACAATTTATAAGACCTAAAATGCTCGAGATAAATTCGACGATTAATTCACTTGAGATATATTATACAGTTTATTTTATTTTATTTTAGTAGGTTATTTTACGACGCTGTATCAACATCTAGGTTATTTAGCGTCTGAATGATATGAAGGTGATAATGCCGGTGAAATGAGTCTGGGGTCCAGCACCGAAAGTTACCCAGCATTTGCTCATCTTGGGTTGAGGGAAAACCCCGGAAAAAACCTCAACCAGGTAACTTGCCCCGACCGGGAATCGAACCCGGGCCACCTGGTTTCGCGGCCAGACGCGCTGACCGTTACTCCACAGGTGTGGACATTATACAGTTAATATACTAATAGGAAAATACATGTGGGTTACAAGACATAAAATGTTGATTAGCAAAGTCGTACTAAATGGCATACAAATACAAATGATTAAGTAATACATCAAGATAATAAAAAAAAAAGAAAAGAAAAAAAAAAAGAAGAGAGAGGAGAAAAAAATAACAACTTTGTCATTTAAGACTATTTAGAAACTTCTGCAAGAGTCTAGTTCTGTCCATTAAAAACATTTCTAAGTAGAGTGTACTTAAAAGATTTTAGACTCCGACTGCTCCTGATTTCCTGTGACAAGGAATTCCAGGAATGAGCTGTGTGTATTGTGAAGGAAGCAGAGCAGAGAGATGTTTGATGAAATGGAATTAATAGAACAAGGTTATGCTGTGAACGGATGTCACGGTTGTGGTGGGATGCTAAAAGTGTGAAGCGAGGAACTAGGTAAATAGGTGTGGAATTATTTAAAATCTGATACAGCAAACAGAGTGAATGAACTGAACGTCTCTCCCGTAAACGAAGCCAAGATAATTGAAAGAAATACTCGGAGACATGATCATAGCAACTGCTGTTAAAAATGAAACGGATACAAGCATTATGAACACGCTGAAGCCTCAATGACAATTCAACACTGAGATCACTATACAAAACGTCGCAATAGTCAAAGTAAGGCATCACCAGGGTCTGTGACCGTGTGGTGTGAAATGACAGCCACAGATATCATTGAGTCATAAATCCTATGTGATACCATGAACGCAGAACACTACCATGAGTGCTTGAAGATTACGTTTGGTCCATGGTATCTGGATGGGAAAACATCAACATTATCTTCATCCAGGACATTGGCTGGGGCAACACGGAATGAATTGCTTGCAAGAAATCCTGACCTGACACTCTGTGATTTTCTTTTTATTGGGCTGGGCAAAAGATAATATGTACTCGCCTATTGGAAGAATTGGAAGCACGGTTTTGGAGCATTATCACCAATGTTCCACCCAACTTCCTCCAGAAGACTGTAGATTCCATTTCCAGTCACTTGAGAAAATTGGTTGATCCCACAGGTTTCTACATTGAATTTTGAGGTGTGCATCTGTATTCCCATTCAGTAATATACACATAAAATTAATTTCAATAAATTAGCATTGTAAATGTAGATTTTATAAGCGTTTTTAATAGCTAGTTACTTTCCACTAACGCTATATAATTATCACCATTTATTTAATTAGAGGGAATATTAATTACCATATTTTCTCGAATACATGTGCCTTCAAATAAGCCACACACCACACTTTTGAAAGACGGGAAATAAAACAAACAGAAATTATAAAAACGCTCAGTCACTTATCGTATTTATTTGGTAATGGCATTTATATATAAGATTTCTTTTCTTTTCCAGGTCCAGAAAAATTCGAAGGTGTATAGACGGTTGTCTGAAGTATTGGGATTAAGTGACGAATCTATGGTTCTTAGCGTTTTTATTAGAAAAATGTAAGAATAATTTGTTTACTTCCTAACATTTGAATTTTTTTTTGTAACGTTTTCCAGTAGAATTATCACTCATAATGCTAGAATTACATCATTTTAAATATGTGTGACAAATGGAAGTTTATTTTTCAGTTTTATAATTAGTAGATGTACAGATACGGAAATAAACTTTGGAGGTCCCTTATTGTATAAGTTTCGCTTACAACACACTCTGCAAGTGCAGTAAACAAGAGCCCCTGTATATATGCTACTTGTGAACAGTCGTGTGAAATTGTTGCCTACATACAGGTGGACTCCCATCACGACTCTCTCCAAATTGTAATTTCGTATCTATACATCACTAGGTTTGTGTAGGTTCACATAAATGTCTGTTCTTATGTTTGTCTTTTAAGTGACAGTTCAGCAAAATAAACTATAGGCCTATATCATCTATACTAATAATAAATCTGTAGCCGAAATTTTTCTGGTAATTTTCGATTTTACAAAAATAATTGGTCCTAACATATATAATTAACCACCCTGAAACCGAAAATCGCTTTTTGAAATTTTTGTTTGTCTGTCTGTCTGTCTGGATGTTTGTTACCTTTTCACGCGATAATGGCTGAACCGATTTATATGAAAATTGAAATATAAATTAAGTTCGTTGTAACTTAGATTTTAGGCTATATGACATTCAAAATACGTTATTTAAAAGGGGGATTATAAGGGGGCTTGAATTAAATAAATCGAAATATCTCGCTTATTATTGATTTTTGTGAAATATGTTACATAACAAAAGTTTCTTTAAACATTATTTCCGATAAGTTTTATTTCTTGCGATGTAATGAAATGAAAATGACTATGTCTATAAGGGGCCTTGGACAACAATCGAAAGCTATGAAAGATAGCCTACAGAGAATGTTTCTGTGTTTGTATGAAGTAATATCGAAAGCTAAATTAACCGAGTTGTATAATTAATTATTATTTCACCATTGGAAAGTGTAGTTTCTCTAGATGGACATAATGCTATAATGTTATTACAGTAACTTCTGAGTGCTCTCTGGACCAAAATGACCGCATTTTAATTATTTAAATACAATTTAAATTAAGTAACATATTAAACGATTTATCCTTCTATCAAACACGAATGTTCCCTGGATCAAACGTCCTATTTTAATTATGTAATTACTTTATATTTATTTCTAACGGGTGCAGCGGAGCGCATGAGTATGGCTAGTTCGCAATAAGATAAATTACTGCATTGTTGTGAAATACGTAAAACATGATGAGACTGTGTCATCCTTGTAACACTGGTCTTTAAAGCTATTCATAAAATTGGAGGGCTGCAACTGACTTCAACATTGTACAAGATAAATTTCTTCTTCTTTCATTAGAAAGTAATTGTGTATTCCTGGTGTTATTTTGTTTCCGTCTTCTGAAGATGGAAACAGACAGTTAAAGTCGATATAGTCAATCTGTGCAAGCACAAAAATAACAGAAGAATGTAAAAGCAGTAGATGACAGTGACTACAACTGATGATAGTGATGGTGATGGTGATTGGTTAGTCTGAAAATCCACATGATTCAGTTTACTAGCACTAAATAATGTATATGAAAAGTGAGGAAAGAAAGATGGCGTCCTCTTCTCTCACCTGTTGGTGATTACAGCGAACTCTCGATTATGTGGGTTAATCACTAGGAAAATGCTCATGGTTAATTGAAAACACGGATAATACAATTTTTGCTTTTTATTGCAGAACGAACCTTTTCATATCCTAATATTCTGTGTTCGGATATTTAACATGTTAAGAGTAAGAGAGTTAATGGCTTTATTACGAAGAACTCAGGATTAATTAACTGCAACATTTAACACATTCAAGTATCACTTTTTAACAGTAGCTTTGGAGTGTGTTGCTACTGCTACCAATGGGATTTTAATTATATTAATACTGTTGCATTTCGTAACATTCGTACTTATATTCATTATTGTACATAACCAGAGAGAACGTTAAGGATAAAACAAATTGTTATAACCAATTACAACAAATGTTCAACCACTCGATTTTGTCTGGTCGTCAGTTAAGTAATATACAGAGCGTTCGCCTACGGGTGGGGCCAGGAAAGTGGCCTGCCTGCGGTGTCGCTTGCGGGAATTGTCTATCCGTAAGCTTCTGCTTTCTATACTATACTCTGTAGGGTTTTAATTTTAAAAGTTTAGCAGCAGTAAAGACTAATGTTTTTGAAACACTAACTTCCTGTGAAACACGTCTTAGAGATTTATTAGGAGAGCGTGTAAATGATGCACTGATTTCATCAATTTTTTCTCCTGTCAATACTCTTCGTTTTCGCTTAGGAATTGTATCATTTATCGATCCTGTTGTCCTTTATTTGTTAACAAGACGTCTAACAGTTTCTCTACCCTGAATTGGAGCACCCGGATATTTCACTTCAAATTGTCTACGCACCTCTCTACATGACTCTGTTTTCACATATGCATCATACATAAAAACTCTCTGTTCAAGCGTGAATTTTGCGTTTTGCATTGTTAACAAATTTTACACAACGCTGAATATTTAAGCAACTGTGTAAAGAAACTGCACTGTACGTGTTAAATACTGCAGCATCTGGCTCACAACTGATAACTTGTCGACCTTGATTGTCGAGCGTGTCTCAACAACTGCGCGCACAAAGCGGCGTATCAGTACATGCCGCTTTCCTGGCCTCACCCGTAGGCGAACGCTCTGTACATATAAGCCTTGTAAATCTGTTACAATTTTTTTTACAATTGAAAGCATTGAAATGTGGATATAGAGAAGAATAGAGTGTATGAAAGGGACAGATGGAATAAGAAAATATGCTGTGTTAGAAGGAGTGGGTGAGGAAAAAATGCTGAAAGAGAGAAAAAAAATTGGCAGGTCACTTGCTAAGAAGAAACTGTCTACTGAAAGATGCATTGGAAGGAATGGTGAACAGGAGAAAAGCTCTATTCTTTGAAATGATTTTTTTCTGTAATTGTGAAGTCTCTATTTCATTTCTTCCCTCACCATCTCCAAAACGAGAATGATGACCTGAAAATATTTTGACAGTGAGTAAAGAGAAAGCAGAGCAAAGCTGCGAACTTAGTATTTCAGAAAGCATGTAATTTGGTGTATGTTTTTTTTCTTACACTTAAGATATATTTATTGAATAGAATTTGTACCTAATAAAATTACGTTTTTCTCGTTACAATTTCAGAATAACAAACTTGAAATACTGGGGTCGTAGTGAACAAATTATTTCGAAGACCTTGCAGCTGTTGAATGATCTCTCAGTTGGATATAGTTGTGTTCGCAAACTTGTGAAACTAGAGGAAGTGCAGTTCATGCTCAACAATCACACGGTAACGAGTTTCTTCCATTTCTAACTAGTTGAAAGCAAGTTTTACTTTTATATTTTACTTAGAATATCATATGGAAGTATTTTTCACATCTCTTTAACACTTTGTAATTATAAAATGTAGTTCTCATATTTCAACAGTGAGTATCTGTGTTTCAGTTATGTGCATGTCTCTTTGTTTGTTTCCTTTTGTCTATCTGGAATGTATTTATTTTTATTTATTTATTTAATCTGGCAGAGCTAAGGCCAGTAGGCCTTCTCTTTTGCCCAGCCAGACTCTAATTCTAATATAAGTCTTGTGTTCATAATGACTTAAAGAATAGGCCAATTGATCTAATCCTTGTAACACTTACTCTTCAGCTTTAATGTTTGGAATATGTAGAACTGATTAGTTTTTTATAAATGTATGAGGGGCAATTTATTTGTAGGCATATTGCATTGTTTATGCTAATGGGCCTGGAATCTATTAAAACTACAATTTTAATAAAAATTCTTCAAACTCTTTTTGGAAATATAAGAACATTATCTATACTTCGTTAAAATGCATAAAAATTAAAGTAATTCCAAGAGGCTTATACTGTAAAAAAAAAATGACTGAGAGATTTGATTGTGTAATGGGTTGTGTGCTGTGCCATATTACACTAATTTGGCAAGGATATTTGGATTAATTTCTGAAATCATTTTATGTTTTTTTTGAAAATTTTCCTCCTACATATTTTTGAATACACAAAAACATTAACTCATTGATTAAAGTTCACGTTAACACTTTGTTTGTTAAAAACATAAAATTACTTAGTCATACGTTAAAAAGTGTTAAAATTTAAAAAAAAAGGTATATACCTTCGACAGACGGCCCTTTTCGACGTTATGTCACATCTTCTTCAGTGTCTCCTGAACTACTGGCGATCTTGAATTCTGCGATGTGCATTTGTCGATGGTAGGGGTGGGGGTGTGTTGCTCTTATGGTGGGGGCTGGTTGTTATGATGTATCATGACGTCGAATAATGTGTGGGTATTGAACTGTAATTGTGTGTTAAGTATATGTTGTGGGTATGTTATTGTATGTTTATATATTTCATATTGTTCTAGGATGTTTAACTGTGAACTTTTTGGTGTGATGTGTAAAATTTCCATACCTGTTTCTATATTATTGTAGTCATGATTATTGTTGATAATGTGGTCTGCATATAAAAACTATAACCAAACCCTACATCACATCAAATTATGCAGACCACATTATCAACAATAATCATGACTACAATAATATAGAAACAGATATAGAAATTTTACATATCACACCAAAAAGTTCACAGTTAAACATCCTAGAACAATACGAAATATATAAACATACAACAACATACCCACAACACAATTACAGTTCAATACCCACACATTATTCGACGTCATGATACGTCGTAACCCACAAACAACCAGCCCCCACCACACACCCACCCCTACCATCGACAAATGCACATCGCAGAATTCAAGATCACCAGTAGTTTAAGAGACACATGAAGACGTAACATCACGTCGAAACGGGCCGTATGTCGAATGTATATACCTTTTTTAAAAATTCTAATGGCTGGTTTTTCCAAGTATTGTTAGAAAATTTAACGACTGTTAAACTCTAAACAGTTTGTTAATTAATAAAATTGTATGTTTTCAACACCAGTTTGGTTTAACAGATTGTTAGCGGTTTGTTAATTTTAAATGTAGGATTTCCGCCAGTTACCTCGTTTAACAGTTAGTTAAATATGACCGATGTCTCCACAGCTGTTCGAACAGAAGTTGCGAAATTAATATTTTGTGTCTCTCTGTAGGGAATGTTTAGCATATGACTGGTAATGTAACATTTAAAAAATACTTTGGGCTGTTTAAATACATCAGTGTTATTTCATTTCTTTCGTATTTCGTATCCATAATAGCAATGAGGAAATATAACCTTACTTTGTAATTATTATTCAGCACATCACCTACAACTTTCATTTGTCAACTGTTTGTTTATGGAGCGTGGCCTACTATAACAGGTTGTCATTTTATGCAATTTTCATGACTCACTCTATAATATGGAATTTAAAGATTAATTTTAGCCAATCAAAAATTGTCTTACATGTGTAGAATCATTACCAACTGCTGTTGAGTAGTTGAAATAGTGCTAACAGACGTTATAGTTAAGTGTTGGTTATCTTAAACAAAATTATGTTGAACAAATGGAAAATACATTAACAAAGCGTTAAAAATAAACAGACTGTTAATTTAACATTTGTTAAGCAAAATTAAACATTACTTGGACAAACTGGCCATAACACTTTTTAATGTATGACTAAGTAATTTTATGTTTTTAAACATTAATTGTTTCATGGTAAGAGAGGAATGTGCACCTGAGAGGTAGTGAGAACGGTGTTGACTTCTTTACAGAGAGATTTCCCACGCAAAATGTTGATTGCACTACTCTACACACAATAGTTTTGGAGACAGTGTAGGAAAAGAAAACATGTAACAGCAGTTAATTCGTGTGTCGTTAAATTATTACTGCTGTACTCCTAAGTAATTATCCAAATCTTGCTTAAGTCTCGTAATTTAAGGAGGGACTATAGAGAATATGAAATTTTCTCCATTTTTTTAAGGCAGACCTTCCATTTTTGGTACACATATGTATCATATCAGTGTAACAGAACTGCTGAAGTTTCATTTCCATTATGCCCTTATTTTTTTGAGTTATTCAATTTTTAAGAAAATATAAATGCAAATTTTTAAAATTCTACTCCTTGTACAAATTTCATTCAATTTGTCTAAAAAAAATTTATATGACACCACTTCTATATTAAGAAGAGAAATATGCATCTATTTTTAAAGGTAATATCGCATTAAAGAGAAAAAATATATTTTGTAACATAACCGTTACATTTCTTTAACTTATTTTGTTAATGTCACACACATATATTTTTTTTTCTGTTAAAATCTAGACACTCAGAAAGAAAATCAAAACATAACTTCGTTTAGCATGGCATAATGACTGTACAGAAAATAATTTAGCTTCATAGCTGTAAAATTATAGAATCTTTAGTAATTTTAATGAAGAGAAATGCATAAATTTATACATCAGAGAAAAACGACTTTGAAGAAGTTTGGCATCCAAAAAATGATTACAAACTGTTATAAAAACCTTATATGAAGTTTCCAGCCATATATGTGGGCCCTTCCTTATAGGCCTAATTTTACAATGTTATTCTGTATCCTGTTGCCTAAGATTTCTAGTTGGAGTGTTTTCATGGTCAGTACGATAATTTGAATTTAGACCTACTACTTCAGGGTTGCTGGAATTATTTAGGCCTACATCACTATTTACATAATTAATTTTTCACCTTTTATTAGCTATTTCTATGCTATGTTTTCTTACCACTTTCGCCCTAGACATGTTGACACAGAATTTACACTAGATATATGGTATATTATAAAAAGACTACCTGACATTAAATTAATCTATGTAGGCTACACAGGAACTTTATTTACATACTAAGAAAGCTAAATGCATGATAATTCACAACTGAAACATGAATTATACTGTTCGTTCGCACAAGAAATATGCATTTCACATTGAATCAAAACAACAACATAGGAGGTGATTTCTAAAACTCATATGTAACAGGTATAACATTTTGAAACACACAAAAAATCACATCGTGTACCTTTAATTATGACGTCATTATTAAGGGTTTTAATCGACTTTGGCTGTTGAAACTTTTCAAACACATAGAGTATATTATTGAGAACCATTTTCAGAATAAATTGAAAAATAGATTTTATCCATGACCATAACGAAAAACATGCCTTTACTAAAGACTTTTGCGTTTGTAAAGTAGGCTTTTATTCAACATTACTTTACTGGATAAAGATTTTACCTCACAGTTTGAACTTTATCTCACAGTTCATTAGTATTTTCCTAGTACCCGGGTACACACGTATACTTTTCCATTCAACTATTACTCAAGAAGTTAATATATTAGTTACTAGATGTCACCTCTACTTCTTTATTACCATTTCTTAAATATACATACACTCAATCTCCTTCTCTTTTCTCTATCTACTACGTCGTAATTTGTGCATTGCATCCATATCTAATATGTATTTTTTTTTTAATTTTGTAATGATTTACCTTTTGGGATGCGAGGAGACTTGAACCTGCGAAGTTGGGATTATAGGATTTTAAAACAACACGTGTTAGTCAACTGAGCTAAACAGACACAATGATAAATTACGTTTTAATATTCCTCTTAAGTTTACAGAAGTAAAATGTGAAATTATTTTAACCACATTAGTCCCGTGAAATAATCCCTGAAACTTCAAAAAGACGAAAATACACGTCTAAAATGAAAAAAATATATATATATTAAAATCATATAATTAATTATAATTTGATATTTATCCAACGCCTTAGATACCATTCTTCACTATTCATGGCCTCCTACATCATGACCTACCTAATACACATATATATTCTAAAATCCATGTCATGATATGTGATTATATGAGGACTTATTTTCAACAAATTTTCTTTTATAAAACAGAATTTTTCGTTATGGTCATGGATAAAATTACGTATGGTACTTGTGAGCGTGATCTTTATTGCGCTCGTGTAATTTAAGCATTCGGCAGACACCTCGTGCTTAAATCTTTCCACTCGCGCAATAAAGATGCACTTACCTCACAAGTACCATAAAAAACTATTTTTGTACAAAAATGGTTGATGCTTAATTTTATATTATTTTTCCATTACTTTAAGGGCATTTTAATGATCATTTTAAACTGATTTTTAGGCCATCAACATCTGCCTCTTACTGATCATTAGACTTCGTGGAATTGCCACGAGAATCGTAAGGTTTACTACGCACGCGGTATAGACTGTATGAGAAGGGGACGTTCAAAGGATGGAGTATGCCTCTAATGTAAACACTGAGCAGTATACTGCG
The DNA here is from genome assembly GCF_040183065.1 of Periplaneta americana. Classification (NCBI taxonomy): domain Eukaryota; kingdom Metazoa; phylum Arthropoda; class Insecta; order Blattodea; family Blattidae; genus Periplaneta; species Periplaneta americana. The sequence goes on from NC_091120.1 coordinate 14,286,493, forward strand.
GTTACAATAAAACCTGTATCCTGCATTCAAGAAATATAATGAATGATCATTGAAGTAGGAAATGTCTAAACATGTAAATACACAATTATTTTGTAGTGAGATATATTAACTCTTAAAATGTATTGTAATATAGGCCTACTCACATCATCCTTGAATATGTGCATTGCAGTGAACAGTTACGTACATTTTGAGCGACTGCAAAGTGAACCTCCTCCGATGGTCACTCAAACAGTTTTTATATTGGAAAAATGTACGTTCAACATCACACGATGTAATAGGTGCATATTTGAAGAACGGAAAGTCACTACTTTTTAGTACACCAACTTCAGACGTCTTGTCGTGACCTGATAGTACATCATTTATAATACGAAGTTGTGAATAGGCAGAATTTTCAGCAATAATGTTTCTCAACTTAGATTTAACTTTTTCTGAAATTAGTGAATTGTTATTTTGGATAACGGTTTGTGATACTTCATACACTATATTAAGATCTTATGAGAGTAGCTTAGACGATTCTAACAGGGTGATGATTTTGGACACGACTGGCTGCGGGGGTAAGGGTATTCCAGAGGCAATTGTTTGGAACAGCAACACTCTCATTGTAGTATGTTTGATTGAATTCTTGTCTGCACTGAACAAATGTTAAGCTTTGACTATTCCAACCACAGTAATGCAAAAACAAGTTCTTACATAGGTATACATTAGCTGTAGCTGCTCCATCTATTTCGACCGGTCACAACTCTTAACATGAACTGCTTATACTACGAGACCGGGCGGTCGCTCACCTCCTCTATACTACCGTACATCGGCAACCTGATTGCATGCTGCTTGTGGCAATTCAACGAAGTCTACTGATCATACTTCATTACTATGTGGCAGCAAAGTCTCAACACATAATGACAGCAATCACTTCTGATTGAGTATTTTCAAACACCTAACACAAGCATGGAACTTTATAATAGCCCAAGTGGTAGTGATTATTTCAATTGATGCATGTGTGTTGTTGCTTGACGCAGAGTGAACACTTCCCATTCCTGGGTAACAGTGTAGCTGTGAGTGAGATGAGGTGTCGCTCCATGTTCTACACTTCACTAGGTCGACTGCTAATGGTAGACCTAGGAGAAGACGAAGATAGATTTGATAGCTTCATGTTGCCCCTGACAGGTATAGTGTTACCATATAATCAGATTTTATATGTGTATATGCTATTGAAATAATTATTTTTATATCTGTTAAAAGTTATGGTAATGCAATTTAGTGTGTGTTTTGCAGCTGCATTTGAGTCCATTGGTACGATGCTGGCATCTGCTGAGACTCCTGTATTTGCTGCTGAAGAGGCAAAGAAAGCTCTTATAGGATTGGCACGAGATCTTAGGGGGCTTGCTTTTGCCTTCAATACAAAGACTTCATATATGATGCTCTTTGATTGGATGTATCCTTCACTTCAGTATCCATTTTATCAGAAGAGTTTCTTTTTATGCTATGAAACTACAGTAGAACTTGGTTATAACGACATCCAAGGGACCTTGAAAATTATGTTGTTATAAATAAGTGTCGTAGTAACCGAGATTCATATTATCAGTCTAGTGAGGTGGAAAATGAAAAATAATAAACATAATTAGGCTTATTTTAGATCGAGTATTGACTTTTAAGCATATCATGAACACAATAAAATACATGTACAATTATAAATACAGTATTCTGTATTAAAACAGTTTGTTCATTATCACCAAACTTATTTACTGAGGAGTGAAATAATCAGTCATTTTACTCTGTTGTCTCCTACTTGCCCAATATACACTTTCTAAATTAAATTCTATGTTCATTATTTCAGTTGCAATTTCACTGCTCCCTCCTCTAGCTTCATAGAAATGTTCACAATTCTAATGGCTTCTATAGTATCACTCACTTCTTTTAGTGGCCATACTGCGTTAAAATGCGTGCACTTAGTGAAAACTTCCTGTCGAAACTGACCGCATGCAGGTACCATTAATACCGTATGAATTCAGGCAGGTTACAATGGGATGGGGAATCTGCCTGCATTCCAGAGGTCTACAATAGAAGGGAACAGTAAAGGATTTGCCAGATTTCAGCAAAATACTTTGGTTCTTAGAAAATTGTATTCCAAACTGAGGTTGAAAATGACATTATATCCGAGGTAGACGCATATACGTTTGTCGTATTAAGCAAGGTAGAAAAGCATATGTCTTACGGGGAATTAGTTGGGACCACAGAATATTTGACGTTATAGGTGAAGTATTGCACAAAACGAGGTCGCTATAACCAAGTTCTACTGTATTAAGAAACTGTTATTAATTTCAGGGGGTTATTCTTTGAGATATTTCAAAAATAAAAGTTTAATACAATGTTTCTCTGCGGTAGCTGAATGGTCAGACCTTCAGACTGTCATGCAGGCGGCCCGGGTTCGATTCCCAGTCAGGTCTGGGATTTTTTCATTGAAAAATCCATAGTGACACGTGGCGGACAAGGTCGCAGTTGGAGTTTTTCCTGGGATTCTCCCCAAATTAGGCATTTACATCATTCCGTCACCATTTCTCCATTTCGTTTTCATTCTGTCGCATTCCTCTAATGCCGGCTGGCAACACATGGAGGGTACAGGTTTAGGGACGAGTGGGGTTGCCTGCTCGAAACCCAGGCACACAGAACCTTAGTGTGGTCAGCTGTTGTAGGTTTGAGAATGCGTCACCAGAGGGTCAGCACAATAGATCTTAATAGGTCCATTACATTTTTTACGTCCTTTTCGAGATAAAAATTGTTTCATATGAAACATTTCATAACGTGTTTTGGGAAAGGTTACATTCCCTGTAGATCAAAGAGGACGAAAAATTGGAGCTATTTTCAGAATAACCCCACTTTATGGTAAGTAAAATGTAGTCACCCAGTCAGTCGAAAATAGTACTCAGCCTCCAGTTCGACAAAGCTACACAGAGAGTTACATTTTTGAGAGATAATGACATTGTGCACGAATTAGTATTGATGACATACCGTAGTTAAAGAATGAATGAAGATTGTTACCAAGTTGTATTCTTTCAACATGCAACCAGGATTAATTTTAGTAACCAATGCAAGTCCTCTTGCAGGTAGTTGATATTGTGTAGTTTAATAACTGGAAAAATAAGAGAGGAGAAAAAAATCCAGAGTGAGCAAAAACGGACGAATGTGACATTCCTTAACTGTTATATAGCTATCCCAATTATACACCAATTTTGCTACATGCAGTTGATCTGTGGTACCACGACCCTCAGGTTACAACGCCAGTCTTGAAACTGTTTGCAGAACTAGTACAGAATCGATCACAAAGGCTACAGTTTGATGTATCCTCTCCGAATGGAATATTATTATTTCGAGAAGCCAGTAAAGTCATATGCAGCTATGGTAAGTTAATATTTATCTGTGTTAAAAAAAATCATCTTGATTATTTTTTCTGTTGTAAAAAAATGCAATTTTTTATTGAAGCCAGGAAATTACTATTGGTCTTACAGAGGTAAGATGTGGACTCCATACTATTTCAAGTTACAGATAGCAGAAGTTAAAGAAGGTGGTCCTTACTGATCACTTTTACTATGTTTCTAAAATACGTAGATATGGGGTCAATCTATCTAACATTACACTGTGTGAGAAATATTGAAGGAAAAGAGAGGTAATGGCTTTACTGCCAAGGACTCAGCATTAGTTAACAACATTACACTGAAACACCATTCATAGTTTTCTGCCCAAGGCCAAGTATTTCACTGCAAGCTCAACATTCTTCAATCTTTCCTCTTTTCTGCTTCCTTTTAGTCTACACATATGATCCATATATATTAATGTTGTCTATCATCTGATATCTTCTTCTGCTGCAAATTTTTCTCCCAGTCACCATTCTTTGCAGTGCATCCTTCAGGAGGCAGTTTTCTTATTAGCCAGTGACCCAGCCAGTTTCTTTTTCTCTTCCTGATCAGTTTCATCATTATTCATTCTTCATCCACTCTTTCCAGCACAGCTTTATGTGTTATTCTGTCTATCCATTTCACACACTCCATTCTTCTCCATATCCACATTTCAAATGCTTCCAGTCGTTTCTTGTCACTTTGTCATAAAGTCCATGTTTCTGCCCCATACAATGCCACACTCCACATTAAGCACTTCACTAGTCTCTTAGTTCTTTTCCAGAGGTCCGCAGAAGATGCTCCTTTTCTATTAAAAGCTTCCTTGGCCATTGCTATCCTCTTTTGACTTCCTGGCAGCAGCCCATGTTCCAAATTACAGTACATGCAAGTATTTTAAGCTGTTCACTTGTTCTACTATCTCATATTTAGAATTCTTACGTTTACCTTTTTTATTTTTCTTCTGATGACCATTGTCTTCGTCTTGTTTCCATTTATCTTCATCTCATATTGCTGACAGCTGTCATTTAGCTCTAGTAGCATCTTCTATCACTCCCCCCCCCCCCCCCAAATGTTCTGAAAACGAAAACCCATTAGACATTTAATTGTATTTAGAGTAAAATTATTTGTAATAATCTGAAACTTTGAGCAAATTAGATGAAGTTTTGAAGGAAGAAGATTCCTGAAGTATAGAATTCAGATTATTATTTATTACTAGCCGTACCCGTGCGCTCCGCTGCACCCGTTAGAAATAAATATAAAGTAATTACATAATTAAAATAGGACATTTGATCCAGGGAACATTCATGTTTGATAGAAGGATAAATCGTTTAATATGTTACTTAATTTAAATTGTATTTAAAATATTAAAATGCGATCATTTTGATCCAGAGACCACTCATTTGGTGCAATGACAATTCCTTTAACATGTTTCTTAATTGTTATTATCAATTATTTTTGGAAAAGCGAAAATTAACAGAAAAATTATGGCTACAGATTTATTATTATGTTTATATTATATTATATTATGAAAAAGTGTGTTGATAACGGATGTACTCGAATTAGAAAGTTTTTAATTTGTTGTGGGAGCTCTTGAATCTCAGGAGGAACAACTTTTACAACAGCGCAACATAATCTGCTTGGCTCATTACCCAATTTTTTTGCATTGCATTTATTGCATATGTATTTTAACACGATTCAATTGAGCATAGTTAAAATTTGAATTATAAAATAATGGATTGCTAAGCTAACGTACTATTACTGCATAATAAATCAATACACTCTCGTTGTTCGTTAATTCTCTGAGATAAAAATGAATATGTTCATAAACATTATTATAAGAAATACAGGAAATGAATATACAGAATGACCTATCAAGTTTTCTGTGCATAAGAAGCTATTTTAATATTACCTGTCCTCAATTCACTCACAAGTTACTGTAATAACATTATAGCATTATGTCCATCCAGAGAAACTACACTTTCCAATGATGAAATAATAATTAATTATACAAATCGGTTAATTTAGCTTCCGATATTACTTCATAAAACACAGAAACATTGTCTGTAGGCTATGTTTCATAGCTTTCGATTGTTGTGTCCAAGGCCCCTTATAGACGAAGTCATTTGTTTTTTATTTCAATACACCGCCTTAGATGGCAGTTATTTTAATTTTAAACTCATTTATCTTATTAAATATCAGTCCTATCAAAATTTTTCAGAGAATAAAACTTATCAGAAATCATTTTTAAAGAAACTTTTGTTATGTAACATATTTCACAAAAATCAATAATAAGCCAGATATTTCGATTTATTTAATTCAGGCCCCCTTATAACCCCCCCCCCCTTTAAATAACGTCTTTTGAATGCCATATAGCCTATAATCTAAGTTACAACGAACTTAATTTATATTCCAATTTTCATCGAAATCGGTTCAGCCATTATCACGTGAAAAGGTAACAAACATACAGACAGACAGACAGACAGACAGACAGACAGACATACAAACAAAAATTTCAAAAAAGCGATTTTCGGTTTAAGGGTGGTTAATTATATATGTTAGGACCAATTATTTTTGGAAAATCGAAAATTACCAGAAAAATTTCGGCTACAGATTTATTATTAGTATAGATTGTATAAAATTTCAGTTTTTTGAGTGTGACTCATGTTACACCAGAATAAACCCTTTTTTACATTTACTAAGACTGTTCTGTAATAATACTGTTAGGATATCCCCCCCCCCCTCAAGTACAAAGTTTTATAGTCTTTATTACGTCTGTCTCATATTGCACTTTTCTCGGCCTCAGCTTGTTATCACCAATCCCATCAATGCTAAATAACCGAGTAGTTGATACTGCGTCATTAAATAAACAATTTTAAAAAATTATTCATTTATTCATTCATTCATTTCTTTTTAATCTGAAGGTACAAAAAGTAGTCTTAATTTTTTCCATTGTTTTCAAAATTGTCATATATTCATATTCTTGCCTTGATGGCATTAAAATTCACGGTTGATGAAACACTGCCACTCTCCTGATTTATGAAGAGACCGAGGAGAGAGAATCATGGCTTGTTAGTAGCTATAGCATGACCAACTTCTAATTATTATTAATGGTACTATCACAGTTTAGTATATACAGTTGCGAAGCTCAATACTTACTAAATATGCAAACATAGACAGTTGAAATATGCATCCATAGATAGTTGCTAGCCACCAAAATCGCTACTATCGCCTCATCACAGACTGTTTCTCTAGCAGACGATAAAATGTATTGTACCGGTACTTTTGATATCGTGTTCTTTTGAAAAATTAACACCTTCCTTCCACTATTGAAATACGAAATACATAAGGTTTATATATTATATTTTATAAACTCACCTTCCTGGATCTTTCGGAAGGGTAACTCTGACCTCTTTTTCTTAGAATTTATAGTGCAACAAACGTCTCCTTGTCCCATATTATTACTCAAATTATTGTATTTTAGCCATTTACAGTTATTACAATCGATAACGAACATTTCACAGTTTACACAACTTTTCACAACAATGCAAAATACGACACAGTCAATGCCTTTTCGATCTAGACCAGATAATTCAATACTCAATTGTAGTATTAAAATACAGACAAATTGAATGTGCGGAGTATCATACATGACATTATGCTTAATTATAATGTATAATTGCGAATTTAGGAATATAAGATATTGTAAACATAACCTATAATATTTCCATATGAATGGCAGGGCATTGGAGACCACTATAATTAGACAGAAAGGGGCAACTGGGACAGTAAACATAACCTATAATTTCAACATATTTAAATATTCGTGCGTTGCAACTGAAAATTATTGAATCGTGCATAAATGAATGTACAATAATTTCGCAATATTTAATCGAAATAAAGGCAGGTAGGTCTATACACATATGAAGAACGTAATTTTCACACCAAAAATAATATTACACCTTAACTCGCAAGGAATTATGTCTGAAGTGTCTCCTAATCATTGTTTTAAATGTTATTAATGCAATTACACTACATTTTAGAGAAATATATGTTACTCTTTATGCATTCCAATTAATTTATATGGTTGAAATGCCGCCCTTCGTGATCGGGTTAAGCGAGTCACATGGTCTGCCTTCGGCCTGTATTAGATCACGATGCCAGTGACACAGTCTATTGTTCCTAGTACACACAGCGCTCCAAGCGGCTAGCAACTATCGCGAGAAATGCAAAAAATCACCCCAAGCTTTGCGACTGTATATACTAGACTGTGGTACTATGTTTCCAGTAGATACAATGGACTCCTTCTTAAGTTATCTTTGTACAGAATTCTTTTATGATACACTGATGTGTTCTTGAAATCTTCCTGGTGCAGTTCTTAAAGATGTTTTGTTAAGTTTCGTCCTCAATTTTTTTAATTTCTGTGAGAGAGCAGTTGTATCTCATAATCATAATATTTGGGAACAAAATAATTCTAGTACTACATGACCAAGGTGGGAACCGTTTTGTTTGGTGGTGCTGTGATTCGCTTCACAACACAGGCCGTGTTGTAAAGTCTGCATCAGATGCAAAATGAAGCACATGCTGAACTGTGCTCTTGCTTATTATTAACACGCTTTATATGTTATATGTTCGTATATATAGTTAACTTTATTGTTTAGTTTTATTTTATAATATGCTTAAACACATAGGAATCTATTCAGAAAACACACCACAATATCGGTGTTCATAAAGGAGGGAACATGAATCGAAAGTAGCGTGAACTAGTGTAGGTACTGTAATCTATACAATATTGCATTTGATATACATTTCTTACATTAGCACTTTAAAGTAGCCAGACTCCGGACATCATATATGAGGAAAGCACCTGGTATAAAACCATCACTACCTCCAGCAAGTCGTTAACTTGCACTGCTATTTGTATAAACTCCTGACAAGTTTACGTCTTGCCAACACTTTTGGACAGTGTAATGGGTATGGAAGCATGTTTCGTCCAGATAAATAACGGGCTACTACATGCGAACGTTCTATTAGATACTTCCTTTTATCTCTACATTTTTTTATTGCAAACCCTATGGATAGTATGAGCTTTCGTAAAGTTTCCTTGCACCCTTTAAAACCTATCTCTCTCTTACAAAATTTATGCAACTTTCCTAATGTTGGAAGCTCTTTGTAGAGACTATAATATTTATAAACTTTTCTTCTTATGATACATTTGTCCATTTGCAGGAGATCGTCTAACTTTGCTTGGTGTCAATATTTCTACACTCTTGTCCTCACATTCTTCACCTTCCTTTCTAATCCTACTGTTTCCTTATTTAACTTCACAATAGCTGCAGAACGCTCTGTTGCCTTCGACAGAGGTAGGCATAAACCCGTTGTCTTTTCTTGATCACAAAACTTCATGGCATTATAAATAATGCTCCGCGCTTGGCTACGAAACACGCGTCTTCCTACATGCGGCATTGCGACCAGATTGAAATGCTAGGCATTGGATGTGACGACACTCCAGCAGTAAACATACGCAGCGAGCACGGAGTTGCTCATTTTGCCACGACCGGTCCCACCTTGGTCGCGTTGTAAATATTATACTTGTTAAATGCATGCTTTTTAATATCCAAATTTATATTTTAATATATCTTGAGAGTTCCCTGTGAAAGTTTTGTTCAAGAAATTATATATGTATACAAAAATGTGCTTTTTCTCAACAGGTACCCATATTCTGAGTGTAGAAGTACCCAAAGATCAGATATACCCTATGAAATTGAAGGGTATCTCCATCTGTTTCTCGATGCTGAAGGCCGCTTTGTGTGGCAGCTATGTCAACTTTGGAGTGTTCCGTCTTTATGGAGATGAAGCTCTTGATAATGCTCTCAACACATTTGTCAAGCTGCTGCTGTCTATACCGCAATCAGATTTGCTGGTATGATTACACGAGTGTTTTCAATTTAGAAATTAATTTATGTGTGTGCATGTGTGGGAGTATAGGCTACTTCTAGTGTGACCGGGTGCTGGCCTCACGTTCACATGCTGAAGCAGAGGTGGACGATCATCCAACCAGAACGGAGGTTTTGTGTGGTTAGCACGATGATCCCCCCAGCTGTTATACAGCTCGACCAAGTTAAGTCTGCGAGCCGAGAGGGGAAGTTGGAGGCAGTTCTGTAGTGAAAGGAGGCGGTAACGAGAGGAGACCAGTACAGTCTCATATGACAGCAAAGCTTTCCTACTGTGCTTCAGTTCATAGAGCGGTAACAATTTAAGACGCTTTGAAATATACTGTACTTCTACTTCTGCTTGACAATGAAGTTTGACGTTCTGATTGGCAAGCGTGGAGAAAGTTGCATGAGGGGGGAGGCTGGGAGACAGCGTAACTGTTGCCTTTATCTGAAGACAAGGACAAAAAATGCGTGCGCTCCGTAGTGTATTTTAAAGGATGTGCACACGTTGAAATCTGAACGTCAAGTGACCTATGTGGCAACTGTGTTTTGCCTCTACATTCCATCCCGATATCCCCACTCGCAGACTTGACTTGGGCAAGCTATAGCTGGTTTTCACAACCGAATTTCGCTACCTAACATCACGATACTAGGAGGACACCAACCCATACACCAGCCGAAAGTTCATGAGAAAATTTCTTTCCCCATGAGGACTCAAACCAGCGTGCATTCCATATCGCGAGTCCTAGGCAGGATGCCTTAGACCACAACGTCACGGTGCAGGACTTGTGTTGTCAGTATTTACAATAAATAATGAAGAGTTTAAAAGTCTTTGTTTTGAATATTTCCACTTTAAGTAAGATTGCGTGAAAGAAAGTTTAGTACGTAAAAAATATTTTTTAGTGCTTAAAAGTAAGTCATTTTGAAACCAAAATGTCAATCAAAATGTGATTATTATACTACGACTGACTAAAATATATTTTTTCTTAGCTCTTGAGGAATAATCTGGAAAAGTAAATAGCAAATTATGTTTCAGTAAGTTTGAAAATTATATGTAACAAATTTAAGGCATCAATTTTTTAATTTGAGTAGTAGTGATTTTTCAGAATACAATTTAAATATGTATACAAAAATTTAGTAATTAATATAATTTTGGACAAAATGAGATGAAACTTTGTACAAAGGCTATATAGATAAATTAGATCTAGCTCATATGGTTAAAAAAATTTCAAATTTTACGTCTTAAAATAGACAAGATGCAATGCACTGCTTGCCACACAGCAACTCGCAACTCAGTAAGAATGTCGGTTTGGCTATCTCTGTCTGTATGCCACCAGCTTAGCCCAGACAGTAACATATTTGCTTACAATCTAGAGCTGTGCCTGGGTCTAGGCTTAATATCCGCTTGAGCTGGTTAGCTTGTGTTTTTCCGAGATTTTCCCCAACTGTAAGGTGAAAGTCAGGTAACCACATGGCGAATTCTCAGTCTCATCTAGTCAAATTCCATTTTGCTATCACAAATTCCATCCATGCTAAATAACCTAGTACAGTAGAACCCCGATTTTCCGTCACCCTATTAACCGATCGGCGGATTATCTGACTGCTTTTCTCGTCCCATTTTTCTATAAGCCCTTACCATTACACGATATGTCGTAGGAATTCTTCTGCACACTTCCAGCAACAGATGCAGTTACTTGTGGGAGGGGGTGTTTTTCCCAACTTATAAAATAGTCACTAGATCTATCTGCTTTCAAAGAAATGACCTCAGTATCTTTCACACAATTGCAAACCCGTGCATCATTTGGTCTTTGTCCTACTGTTCGAGTTGCAGTACTGTTTAACTTCTATGCAAAATGTCTTTAAAGAGTTTCGAAAAAATGTGTTCATCTTAGTATCGAAAAAAAAAGTACATGTAGAATCTATAGCTCATATCGAATTACAATACAAGATTGGCATTACAATTTACAACTGTGCGCTATTTATTATAAAACAAAGATAAAGTGTATAAAGTACGAGAATGTAAATCTACAACACGATACCTCTACTCTTATCTTTCCTCTGACAACTATCACAAAGATTTCCTTGTCACTTAAAACCCGTCATTGACAACCAAATTTAAACTAGTGAACTTCTGATCCACTAACTAGCTTGTTAAACATAAGAGCACGTAGAAAATTTCGGAACTATAGACCTAAGTCTAAAGGCTCATTCACAATGAAAATTAAACATAATGTAAACATTAACATAAGCACATAAACATATGCCACAAACTTAAGTAGCCAAGGCCCATTCACAATGAAAATTAAACATAACGTAAACATTAACATAAGCACATAAACATATGCCACAAACTTAAGTAGCCAAGGCCCATTCACAATGAAAATTAAACATAACGTAAACATAACACGTGTGTGAAAACAAACATACCGAATCAACAAAACTACAGAATCTATTACATAAAAATGGAGAATTGCACAATGACTGACGATGTAGCTACTCAATTTATATTTCTAATAACTACAATGGCATCAGTATATGGCTTTCAATACTTGAAATCAAAGAAACGGAGATGTAAAATAATCAACTTTTCGTCATATGATTCCATGTTGCGCGCCTAGCTATCATCACGGCCAATAGATCAAAATATTGCCTGTAGGAAAGCCCATGAGATGTTAAACAAAAAGTGAAAACACGCTTTCCGCTTGTGTACTGTTTCCAAATCGCATAAACATAAGCATGAAAGTTTGGAGTTTGCAAACTTTCATGTTAACGTCTTATGATTAAGATTAAGTTTATGCTTATGTAATTCATTGTGAATGCTTTCATTAAATAACATGGACACAAGGTTTTATGCTTACGTTATATTTTTGTTTAATTTTCATTGTGAATGGGCCTTTAGACTGTGCACTTAATTTATGAAAATATATGATAGTATGGATTATCCGATCTTTTCGATTAACCGTTCAGTCCACCCCCTTCATTACCATGGATAATAGAGGCTCTACTGTAGTTGATATAGTGTCGTTAAATAACCAACTCTGCATTATAATCAACTTGAGACATACTGATTATAGCATCACCATATAGCACATATTTAAATCTGTACATCAGAGTAGTGCTGGGAGTATTCGAATAAAAAAATACGAATTATTCGGTTCTTGTAAGTTCTCGAGATATATCTCAAATTATGAACAAGTATTCGAATAATTTACTCAGATTGTAGATGCTGCGTGAAGTGAAAAATGAGAAAACCGATTGCTCATCAATCGTATACATTCAGCCACAAAAATGAGGTAGTTGCGTGCAATAAAGACTTGCTCCAAATCTTCTTTGCCTGTCTCACCTCTCTTCTCTTCTCTTTCTTTCTCTCGTGTAATTATGGAATGCAGAAATAAACTTCTTTATCGGAAGTTGCAGATAGCTATATACCAGCATATGTAGTTACACATTACTAGACTTCGTAGAATTGCCACGAGAATCATAAGATTTACTATGCACTCGGTATAGACTGTATGAGAAGGGGACGTGCAACGGATGGAGTATGCCTCTGATGTAAACACTGAGCAGTATACTGCGGTTACAATAAAACTTGTATCCTGCATTCAATAAATACACTGAATGATCATTGAAGTAGGAAATGTCTAAACATGTAAATACACAATTATTTTGTAGTGAGATATATTAACTCTTAAAATTTAATGTAAGATACTCACATCATCCTTGAATATGTGCATTGCAGTGAAGAGTTACGTACATTTTGAGCGACTGCAAAGTGAACCTCCTCCGATGGTCACTCAAACAGTTTTTATATTGGGAAAATGTACGTCCAACATCACACGATGTAATAGGTGCATATTTGAAGAACGGAAAGCCACTACTTTTTAGTACACCAACTTCAGACGTCTTGTCGCGACCTGATAGTACATCATTTATAATACGAAGTTGTGGCAATAATGTTTCTCAACTTACATTTCACTTTTTCTGAAATTAGTGAATTGTTATTTTGGATAACGGTTTGTGATACTTTATACACTATATTAAAGGCTTCTGAGAGTTGTAGTTTAGACGATTCTAACAGAATGATGCTTTTGGACACAATTTGAAAATTAGAATCAATGAACAGAATATCTTCCAATAGCTGTTCAGAAGGCAATGATTTTACAGCTGCAACAGCGGAACTGTCTGTGCTATCCAATGCATAAATTACTTCCATTATTTTGCCGTAATATTCTGCATAATAATTAACAGCATCCAACCACGTTTTCCAACGGGTCAAGATTGGCTGCGGGGGTAAGGGTATTCCAGGGGCAATTCTTTGGAACAGCAACACTCTCATTGTAGAATGTTTGGTTGAATTCTTGTCTGCACTGAACAAATGTTAAGCTTTGACTATTCCAGCCACAGTAATGCAAAAACAAGTGCTTACATAGTATACATTAGCTGTAGCTGCTCTATCTATTTGGACCGGTCACAACTCTTAACATGAACTGCTTATACTACGAGACCGGGAGGTCGCTCACCTCTTCTATACTACCGTACATCGGCAACCTATTGCATGCTGCGTGTGGCAATTCAACGAAGTCTACACATTACTATCGTTATCACTGTCATGCTGGATGTTTGATAAGAGAACCGAGAAGCGAGAACCTACTGGTTGAGTAATCAAATCATTATTCAAATGATAAAAGTATTCGAGAATTTTTATTTGAATAAATTTTCAATTCTTAATATTATTCGAGAACAGATTATTCAATTCTGCCCATCACTACATCACAGGTATTGCATGATGAGTCCATTTTATCACTTTAGGATACACCATAAAAAATTCAATTTTTTTCTTTCATACTTGGTAAAGTTACAAACTTATTCTTTTTATTTCTGGTATAGTGGAACCATAGTGTACAATTGGCATTCATTAACTCCTCTCTGTAGATTGAAAACTCAAAAAAGTTTCATATCCATGGTTCAAGACTTAAAACAGAAAATCAATATCCCGAATTTAAAAGAAAACTTACAAATTAAACCAAACCCTTTAACTCTATTAAAATAGAATATATTTAACAGAAGAAATGCTGAAATCAGAAGTAAACACTGAAATAATGAATCAATTGTCTTTAGAGACAATTAATATTAGGTACCCTCCACAAAACTGGCTTCATTTATACACCGACGGATCCTTGATCTCCAGAAAACAAGGTGCCGGTGCAGGTGTTACATGCTGTCTCTTCTCACTTTATAGATCTCTTGGGTATGGAACAACAAGTTTTGATGGAGAAATCATTGCAATAAGTGAAAGTCTCAGGAATCTTCTATGCCACATCAATAAATTTAAGAATGCAGTTATATTATCAGACTCCAAAGCAGCTATTCTATCAATAGTCTCTAAACACACACCTTCATCTCAAACAGCAGAAATAACTAAAATGTTGTCTCAATTAATATCACTCAATAAAAGAATTGTATTCCAATGGATACCATCCCATTGTGGAATCCTGGGAAACGAGAACGCAGATGCTTTAGCAAAGAAGGGCAGCACTGCTACTTACAGACCTGTTACTAAATCTACGTATTACTCTGTGAAAAGATTTATTAAATCTGCATACTTAGACTTCAACAAACAAATTTTGATAACACAATCTCAAGGGAAAAAATGGAACTCTCTACATCATAATACACAGTTAATTCCCGATTTACCACGAAAATCGTCTGTAGCTGCATTTAGGTTGGCAACAGGCCATGATTGTTTGGCCAAACACCTGCATAGAATTGGAATATATCAGTCCCCTAACTGCCCATTGTGCAACTCAAACCAAGAAATGGATTCGGAACACCTCAAAATCTGTGCTTTAGTGGCTGGTCATGATAATATCTTTGAAAAATATTGGAGTGCAAGAGGTCAAATGACTTTATTGTCAAACGCCTGGCATTAGAAAACAACAACTTTTAAAATTATAACACACACAGAACTAAACAGAATTATATGGAGCTCATTGTAGTTCTCCCTAATATATTTTCATCTTCTTTTGAAATAAATTCATTAAATCCGAAATCAGCCATCCCAGAACTTAACAAAGTATACTTTCAGATAAATCTCATCCAAAGGATTTCAGCAGTGCTATAATCTTAAAATTGATAAATTTGGACTTCTCATACTTCACTGTACAGAAATATCTTCTCTATTGATACTGCGGAAATTTTCAAATCTTAATCCACAAAGGTTGGATTTAAAGTTAACCTCTTTTTTTAAGAGAGGATCAAAAGCGACATATATGCTGCCACACTGACAGATTATCCCTAGTTAACTATTTCGTCTGCCATTTGCCTAAACACTGTAGAGATGTTTATTTCTTCTTCAGATTCCTCCCCAACAAACTTCACACCATTTTTTTTTACACAAACTTTCGTAATGACAGTTTAATAGATAATACATAAATATTGTATGTAGTGAGAAAGTATGTGTAGTTTACATTTGTGTGTGTTGTACGAGGGGTAGACATAAAGTTTTAATTATCACCTCGAAAAAAATGAAGCTGTGACCATGAAACTTGGTGATGGTGTTAGTCCTTTTCTACATATTCTCCCTTCAACATGACACATTTTTCCCAACGATGGATGCCTTGACGGAGGCCTTGGTTGTAGTCTGCATTTTGGCTGTTCAGGAAATGTTCCACCTCAAAAATCACCTCGTCGTCATTCTGGAAATGCCTGCCACGCAATGGCTTCTTCATCCGAGGAAAGAGGAAGAATTCACTGGCTGCCATATCAGGAGAATATGGGAGATGATTCACGTGGATTCACCACCGCCGAAAAAGGCGAAGACCCAACCATCATCGGGCAAGGTGATGCTGAGTGTTTTTTGGGACATCCAAGGTGTGGTGCTGACAGATTATGCTCAGAAGGGGCAAACCATCACAGGAGCATACTACCGAAATCTCCTGACGAGGTTACTGGAGGCTATCAAGACGAAGCGTCGTGGGAAGCTGTCCAAGGGGTCCTTTTGCTTCATGACAACGTCCCAGCTCATTCTGCACAGGACACAGTCACACATGCTGCTTCTTTAGCCTATCAAATTTTGCCTCACCCCCCGTATTCTCCTGATATGGCAGCCAGTGACTTCTTCCTCTTTCCTCGGATGAAGAAACCATTGCGTGGCAGGCATTTCCAGAATGACGACGAGGTGGTTTTTGAGATGAAACAGCCAAAATGCAGATTTCTACAACCAAGGCCTCCGTCAAGTCATCCATTGTTGGGAAAAATGTGTCGCATTGAAGGGTGAATATGTAGAAAAGGACTAACATCATCACCAAGTTTCATGGTCGCAGCTTCATTTTTTCGAGGTGATAATAAATTTCTAAATTATAGACATCAGCTCAAAGAATTTTGAGTGACCACAAGGGTCCTGAATACAATAAACATGTACAATATAATGTGATGTGATACATTAAAGAAAAAAGAAAGTTAATTGTTGAAGGCAAATATAAGTTGATTAATTGAAATAGAGATGATGATGTAATATTTGAAGAGAATCCTTGATAATATTTATAAGAATAGACATTACATAATCAAAAGGAATGTGAAGTTCCTTAAGATAATTCCACGTGAATTTTGTGATTGAACCTCTACTGCCAAACAGCAAACCAATGACGGACCATTGTTTAAGAGGGACGTACTTTTGAGAAAGATACGGCAGACAAGGTTCATATATGGACTTCTTCTCAATATCAACTTCGGTGGCCTGATTTAGGTTTCTTTCGAAACGGATAGTAGGGTCAAGAACAAGAGCCCGTTTTAAGCGTCCGTTGATGGCAATAATGTCTGCCCGTCTAAAAGAACTGTCTGATGATACACAATGTACTTCCTCATGAATCTCCCAATTTAAAGTTTTTAACGATATCGCCAAAGCATGTCGTACACGATGATGTCTAGCATTGATCAGCAGCTCGCCTTTGGGGCATTGTCCAAGCACGTGTCCAAGTGTTTCAAGCTCGCTACAGTCTGGATGACGGCAGCGGGTTGTGCTTAGAGTTCTGCCCGGTATTGCGCGAACCGCCGAAATATTGCTTGACATTTTTAAAGCATTGGTCCATTCTGAGGAAGATAGGCCCTTTCGATTGCTTACCCATGAGTTAGCCTTGGGGAGATCACTATAAACAATAACCCCTTTACCACGCAAGGTATGGTTTGTCCAAGTTTGGAATGCGTCATTTCTTAAGTGTTTACGAATTTTACGACCTGACCAGTTGATAGCATCAATAGCTGTGATATTCAATTTTGACAGAGCAGAAGCTTTTTCACTTACAAGGTCCCTAACATTGTGGAGATGGGAGTCATCAACACGAAGAAGAGTATTACAGATATTTATGTGTTGCACATAAGCTTCCCAAGATGCTTTCATTAACGAAAGACCACGATATTTTTTAGGGGAGTAAAGCATTCCGTCTGGGCTACCCCTCGTATTGGACACTAAAATAACAACATAAAGTGAATATAGTTTACTATGTTGTTCTTGTTGCGGTATTGGTGTGGCAGATTCATTGTACCTCTTTTTTTGTATGTATATAATAGAACTTCCACATATTTCATGTATGATTTTAACTTTGAGAATGATGTTAAATTTATTTAAGTCGTAATTTATACTTATAGAATTGCATCTTTTAATATGTTTGAGAAAATATCAAAATAACACAAAAATTCAATAGAGCAGTAAGGTTCATTGAGTCTTATAATTAGAAAGATTGCAAGTTACTTTAAGCAAATCTCATGAATAGAGTGAGAATGATTAAGAATTAAAAACTCTTCCGTAAGTGGTGATAAAAAGGCTTAATAGAGAGTTTCCACACTCTCTTGGTCCACAAAACAGTTAATGGTGTGTTGACTTCATTGATGAAAGAGCCATTCTCCTCACTTTATTTCAGTAGCAGACCCGCTATATCTAGGCAGATAACATGGATGCGAACGAAGTTTACCTTAGGTCCAATTTGGTGTTAAAACATGGCATTTCGTTTGAGATTCACCACTGTGGACAATATTCATCTACTTATAACAGCTCAAGATGGATAAATTATTCAGGCCGAAGTATAAGAAGCCTCAGGAAAGAATTTTTCGCTGTGATTCCAACAGACAAAAAGCTGAGTTGTGAGTACTCCACCAAGCAAAAACTGTACTTTAACTCACTGTAACTTGGAATCCAGAAAAGAATTTGAGTAGCGACAACATTTAAAAGTAATTTCCATTCTTTTGAACAAGTCGACCTGGTTGGCAAGTTGATATAGCGCTGGCCTTCTATGCCTAAGGTTGCGGGTTTGATCCCGGGCCAGGTCTATGGCATTTAAGTGTGCTTAAATGCGACAGGCTCATGTCAGTAGATTTACTGGCATGTAAAAGTACTCCTGAAGGACAAAATTCCAGCACATCCGGCGATGCTGATATAACCTCTGCAGTTTCGAGCGTCGTTAAATAAACCATAACTTTAATAACTTTCTCAACATTTCTCTTGCTGCTTAACAACTTCTAAAGGTATAAAAGTCTATTCTGAATAGATCACATCGAAGTTAAGTTTTTTTTCTTGTCACTTTTCAAAAAAGATTTTCATTTCGAATTTTTTTCTGTGCTTTCCTTATACATTGTGCTATCAATTGAAAAATTACAGCGCGATTGATTGACTATCATAGGAGCTACGAAATGATAAATCTTTAACAGATTGGGAAATATTGTGTCTTATTGTTAAAAGAATATGTTCGATTTCTTACGATTCTTTCCCAATTTTACGAATGTGAACATACTTCGCTACTGACGTCAACATAATGTTAACCGTTAAAATTTCAAAACATTAGGAAGGAGATGTTGGACATATTACGAACTTGTTGAAATCGTTATTCTTTTAGTTTTAATGTAATGGCCATGGTCTGTTTTATTTTTATATTAGCTCTCTCTTTCCTGAATTAATGTTCAATTTTACACTCAGGGACAAAAAAAACCGGACACTTTAATATTTGCTGGTATTTTGCAAAACATTACCTTCTCATACAATATTATGGTAGCCATCTGTTGTTATGGAGACGTGTATACATTGTTGATTGTTTTTTGTTTTATAAACAAGCCATTACAACCAAATATTCCAATTTTGCTTTCGGAGTCTCAGCTATAACAATTTTGTCTCAACCATTTTGTGCTTCATTATCGTTATCATTCGTTATTTCTTTATTTTTACATTTTCTGAGTTTAAGTGGGGTTGTAACATTTGTCTTAAAACAAGATGCGACCTGAAGATGTGGCTTGAGCTGTAGCCCTTTACGATGATGGACGCAGTGTACGTTACATTGCAAATGTTATGAATATGGCTAGAAGCACGAACCATGATGCCATAAAACGGTATAGAGAGACCCTAGAATATACCAGAGGACCAGGTTCGGGCCGTCCAAGAGCTACAAATCCAAATGATGACAGGTATATGGTGTTGAGAGTTCTTAGGGAGCGCAACCTGCCAGCTACTAGTGTAGCCCAGCAATTTGTTAACATGCATGGACGCCCAATTTCGGCCAAAACAGTTAGAAGGAGGTTGAAAGCAAGTGGACTGATATCAAGTAGACCTGCAACTGGTCCCAGACTTCTCAGGATGCATCGAGTTGAATGACTGCGTTTTGCAAATGATCACAGGATTGGAGAAATGGACAGTGGAGCTGTGTTCTGTTCACCGATGAGTCCCATTTCAATCTGTGCTCACCTGATGGACGTGAAAGAGTTTGGAGAAGGAGGGGAGAACGATTTTCACAGTGTTGCATTTCCAAAAATGTGCCATATGGAGGTGGTGGAGTGATGGTTTGGGCAGGAGTGTGTACGGATGCTTGTACAGAGTTGGTTTTTGTTGAAAATGGAAGACTAACAGCTGATAGGTATATAAATGAATGTTTGGCTGATCATGTTGTGCCATTTAGCCAATTTGTAGGCGATAATTTTGTTTTAATGCATGATAATGGACGGCCGCATATTGCCCATGCGGTCGGAGATTATCTCCAAGAAGTGGGAATCCATGTTCTTCCATGGCCAGAAGGAGTCCAGACATAAACCCAATTGAACACATGTGGGACATGCTGGGACGGCGTGTTAAGAATAGACGACCGAGACCAGAATCGTTACAAGAGTTGAGGCGAGCACTTGGCAAAGAATGGGAACTTATTCCTCAAGAAGACATTGCTAACCAAATTGAGAGCATGCCAACACGTATGGATGCAGGTATTCAAGCCAGAGGGGGTAATACCCGTTACTAAAAAGAGTTTTTAATGTTTAAGGCACCATAAAATGAAAAAACAATTAGACCAAACGATGCCTTTGTATTTTTTTGTAAATTTTCTCATCAGAGATTTTTTTTTTTTTTCAAATGTTGTCGTATAAGGTGCTAAATGAAACATTATTTTGTTTAAATGGGTTTTGTTTCATTTTGAAATAATTGGCAACAAAATACAAGCAAATATAGAAGTGTCCGGTTTTTTTTGTCCCTGAGTGTATTTTATTCCCAAGACATTCCGACGTATTGTCTAATTATTTTTAGTGTACTGCTATGCAGTAGTCCATTACTGCTCCGGTAGAATGTTTTAACCACTGTGAGTTGTCACATACATGCTTAATTGAATAATTTCTCTGATTAGCCCTGCAACATGTTGTTATGCATGGTGTGGATGTTTGTTTTCCAGGACTACCCGAAGTTGTCTCAGACATACTACGTATTACTGGAGTGCTTGGCTCAAGACCACATGAGTTTCCTGTCAACACTTGAACCCCGTGTGTTCCTCTACATTTTGTCCTCCATCTCGGAGGGACTTACAGCCCTAGGTGCGAACCTCAATTTCTTCACAGGTACAGTCGCAGACAGAAATCCTCACATGACCCTGTGCCGTTCATCATTGGTTCTTTCTGTATTTTATAATCCCAAAAGGAATGATGTTCATAGCACTGATTTGATGCTATTTTCTATATTTTGCCATTTCGCATGGTTCGTGGTTATTGGCTTTTATTTTGTGATTCCCATCCTGTCTGTGCCGAAATACAAGAAAATATGTTGGAATTGACGAGAACTATGGAAATTTATAAAGAGCATGATTACATGTAAGAAAACTGATCTTGTAGAAGAAGAGGGGTCTAGCTGGACATGTCTGTGACTGTACTTTTGCAAGACTTTACATATACACTATTTGTCATTGTAGAAGTATGTCTCAAGTTATGTGGAAAGTATCAGTTATCTAAATACTTCTTGTAGCTCACTGGATGATCTCCACTCTTTTCATTGTTAATAACTTTTGTATTATTTACTTTTAATATCCATGTAGACATGCTATGGAAACTTCTCAACTATTGGCATGATATGTTAAGACTTTTTATATTAGCAGAGCTTTTACAGTTTTGATGTTGTAGATTGAATATCTGCAGAAAATACTTCTGAAGTGTATTACAGTTCGTTGTTAATGAAGACTTGCATTTGCATGTCATAAACGTGGTACATACTAAAGATTCGTTATTTGATATGCATGTGAACATCTTACAGTTGTGATGAACTCGTGTTCAGTGTGTGCCATTCTATAGTCAAGCAGGTTAGCCATATGTAAAGAAATGTTTTCATTTCATGTGTGCTGATTTTAAATATAAATGTTTCATTTCATTCGCTGGAGTTTAATGTAGAACTTTCCTCAAATGCAAAACATACTTCAACATGTCCTAAAGATCAACGAAAACATTGCCTTCCTGAGTAACTACTCATGACTCTTTGCCAAATTCATTTCATCTTGGCACTCAGAATAAATCTCTGACCTTTCCTACACTCCTACACTCGTTATGAACTGTCATTTTCATTTATGCTGAAACATGAAAAAGGAAAGGAAAAAAAAAGTATAGTCACTCACAGATTGTCTTTCTTCACTAGTGGTTAGGTTAGTACTGGGGGCCATATTAAATATAATTTTATTATTATTATTATTATTAATGATGATGATAACAGTGGTGATAATGACAATGACATACTTGTTTGCATCAAAAACTTGGCTACTGTAAATGCATGATGATAACTTCGATTATTTATCTCACTGCAAACCACTTTCATTTATTTGCTTACAGATACAATGGTTTGTACTGGTTGCTGTGCCACACTGGACCATATTGTTACATACTTGTTCAAACAACTTACACAAAAAGGTATGGATAAATTATTAATATACATGAAATTAGTAAATAACATTGTTAAATTAAGTAAATATATGAATATTTTATTCTTTCCCACACAACATCAATGAATTTCTCCATTGCTTTTTAATCAGTGTAACAGTGGATACAATATTTTTCAGATGTATATTGATATATAGTTAGTTATATATGGTGAAAACATTTTTGGATAGATATTAGTGATTCATAGAGCTATTGTCTGATCCAGATGTTAAGATGACATAGACATGCATAACACATTCCCAATTTTTAATGTGTTTAGATTCCTGCATGTTTCTTAGTTTTTGCTTGTAAATCTTTTATAATAATATGCTAGTAAAACTCCAGACACAACACTTTCATATATATATGGGTGAAGATATTTATTTATATTGCTGCTGTAGAGCCAGAAGTTTTTTCTTCATCTTTTTGTGATGAGTTATATTTCATTTTAGTTTCTGTTAAAAAATGAGAGATTTTGAACACTTCATAATAAGCAGGCAGTGCATTTCTGTTCTCAAATGTACGGCAGATCAAGTAGTTTCTTCTGGTACATCTGTTATGTCAAGTGTATGCGTAAGCAGGGTAGAATTGCAAGCATGTGTGCATGGGGTCATTAAATAACAATTATGTAATGTATTATAAATATGCCACTGTAACGTCATATGACCTAGAAAGAACATTCTCTTAGTTTAAACAAATTTTATGTGATGTTCATAAAAGATTTACATTTCATAACCTCAGAATATATGTTTTCGTTTACTGCAACAGGATAGATTTTGATAAATGAATTAAGAACATTTTATTAGTTTAAACAAATTTTATGTGATGTTCATAAAAGATTTGCATTTCATAACCTCAAAATATATGTTTTCGTTCACGCAATGGCATAGATTTTGATAAATGAATTATTTGTATAATATTGTGTAAAATGTAAATATTGTTAATTTGTATATTGATTTTTGTTATTATTTTGTCCCATAATGTCATGTGACGTAGGAGCAACATTTTCTTAGCTTAAACAAATTTTTACTGGCAGCTATAGTAATCTTAGAATACATGTTTTTGTTGACCGTAACAGAGTTGATTTTGTTAAATGAATTAATTGTATATATTGTATATAGAGTAATTACAATTAATGTGTATTATGTTTACTATTGTGTTCTATAATATATATTGTATATACTAGTTCAATATTATTATCAATCTAATTTATACACTCGGGGACAAAAAAAACCGGATACTTCTATATTTGCTTGTATTTTGTTGCCAATTATTTCAAAATGAAACAAAACCCATTTAAACAAAATAATGTTTCATTTAGCACCTTATACGACAACATTTGAAAAAAAAAAAAATCTGTGATGAGAAAATTTACAAAAAATTACAAAGGGCGTATAACTATGGCATCGTTTGGTCTAACTGTTTTTTCATTTTATGGTGCCTTAAACATTAAAAACTCTTTTTAATAACGGGTATTACCCCCTCTGGCTTGAATAACTGCATCCATACGTGTTGGCATGCTCTCAATTTGGTTAGCAATGTCTTCTTGAGGAATAAGTTCCCATTCTTCGCCAAGTGCTCACCTCAACTCTTGTAATGATTCTGGTCTCGGTCGTCTATTCTTAACACGCTGTCCCAGCATGTCTCACACGTGTTCAATTGAGTTCATGTCTGGACTCCTTGCTGGCCATGGAAGAACATGGATTCCCGCTTCTTGGAGATAATCTCCGACCGCATGGGCAATATGCGGCCGTGCATTATCATGCATTAAAACAAAATTATCGCCTACAAATTGGCCAAATGGCACAACATGATCAGCCAAACATTCATTTATATACCTATCAGCTGTTAGTCTTCCATTTTCAACAAAAACCAACTCTGTACAAGCATCCGTACACACTCCTGCCCAAACCATCACTCCACCACCTCCATACGGCACATTTTCGGAAATGCAACACTGTGAAAATCGTTCTCCCCTCCTTCTCCAAACTCTTTCGCGTCCATCAGGTGAGCACAGATTGAAATGGGACTCATCGGTGAACAGAACACAGCTCCACTGTCCATTTCTCCAATCCCTGTGATCATTTGCAAAACGCAGTCATTCAACTCGATGCATCCTGAGAATTCTGGGACCAGTTGCAGGTCTACTTGATATCAGTCTACTTGCTTTCAACCTCCTTCTAACTGTTTTGGCCGAAATTGGGCGTCCATGCATGTTAACAAATTGCTGGGCTACACTAGTAGCTGGCAGGTTGCGCTCCCTAAGAACTCTCAACACCATATACCTGTCATCATTTGGATTTGTAGCTCTTGGACGACCCGAACCTGGTCTTCTGGTATATTCTAGGGTCTCTATACCGTTTTAAGGCATCATGGGTTATGCTTCTAGCCATATTCATAACATTTGCAATGTAACGTACACTGCGTCCATCATCGTAAAGGGCTACAGCTCGAGCCACATCTTCAGGTCGCATCTTGTTTTAAGACAAATGTTACAACCCCACTTAAACTCAGAAAATGTAAAAATAAAGAAATAACGAATGATACGAATAATGAAGCACAAAAATGGTTGACACAAAATTGTTATAGCTGAGACTCCGAAAGTAAAATTGGAATATTTGGTTGTAATGGCTTGTTTATAAAACAAAAAACAATCAACAATGTATACACGTCTCCATAACAACAGATGGCTACCATAATATTGTATGAGAAGATAATGTTGTGCAAAATACCAGCAAATATTAAAGTGTCCGGTTTTTTTTTGTCCCTGAGTGTATTTCCTGCCATATGTAGCATTAGTATTTTGTAGAGTGCTAGTTTCGCAGTGTTAGTGTGTTTATGTGGTTAAAAATTAGCTGTACAGACTATTTCAATTTAGTAGCAATCCCGCTTACAGTTTTCATGATCCATTATTATTATGTACCGAACTAGGTTTTTACCTTTCGTAGCATCCTGACGTACGCATTTAGAGTCAAAGTCAGGACATACTAACCGATAACTTTTCTAACTTGTTTGGGAACGAAAATGCACTGCCTGATAATAAGTGAGTTGACTACCTCCATCTGGATACGGTTGTAGCCTAACAGTCGTTATAGGAACTCAAGACCTAGCCCAAAAATTTTTCATCCTGGAAAATTAAAATTCTAATCCGAAATACCTAATGCACATCGATCAATATAGCAAGGAAGATTCTCATCATTATGCAGTGAGGTACAAAGCTAAAGAAAATTCACATTTTTACGAGTTTCACTATAAGTAATGAATAATTTAGCCATAGATTTTGTATGATTTTTGTGTACTGTACTAAATTTTGAGCAAACACCGTCTATCCTGTCTTCCTGGTGCTGTGCCACTGTTGATATGTATATTTTTAATGATTTTTGCAGGAAAAAAGACTCGAAGAGGTGTACCCACACCCAGTGACATGTTCCTACAGGTTCTGGAACTCCATCCGGAGATATTACAACAGATCCTGAGTACCGTTTTAAATGTGATTATGTTTGAAGATTGTCGCAATCAGTGGTCCATGTCACGACCTCTCTTGGGGCTTATACTTCTCAACGAGGAGGTATGAATATTAAATATGTTTTTAAATTTATTTAAGATTGGTAGGAAATGACGAAACCAATATAGATTAATATGTAAATACGTTAATTTCTTAGTAATGAATTCACTAGTTTTTAGGATGACTTTATTATGAAATTAGCAATTGCCTCTGATCCTCTACGTCAGACCCGTGCACACTTTGCCCGTACGAGTGTGCTCTTGCCCTGCTGGCAAAGCTCGCCGCATGAGTGGCGTGCATTGTAGAATTTTAATAAACAGAGTTGTATTAAATTTCAAGGAATAATATAATACATGAACTATAATATTATTGCTGGCTTATAAATGTGACCAAACCAGTAACACTTTTTAATGTTAAATTCTTGATAAAAATATTATTGTAATAATTTCAAGCATCTATATGTTCATAAATCAACTTTTATATTTATTTACCAAAATATCTTTCTGAGTCTCACAGTGCTGTATGATATTGCAACGGACTGATACATTTTCGTTAGATTAGGACAAAATTCTTCTGCAGACATTAGTAAGCATTCGTTAATGATATCTCCATCATCAACATTTTTAGAGGTCTTGCTAAATGTAAACGAATTCGGTAACTGAGCCGATAAGCTGGCACACTGTATATCTATTCCTCAGTCTCTCTCTGAAAAGCAAAATATATTTAAAATGTAAGAGATACGCTGAGGGATGTTGATGATAATGATGATGATAGTAATAATAATAATAATAATAATAATAATAATGTCATTGATTAAAGTTCTCGTTAACACTTTGTTAAAAACATAAAATTTACTCTGTCACACGTTAAAAGTGTTAAAATTGTTAAAAAGGTATTTACCTTCGACAGACGGCCCATTTCGACGCTATGTGTCGTCGTCTTCAGTGTCTCTTGAACCACTGGTGATCTTGGCTCTGCGATGTGCAGTTGTCGATGGTAGGGGTGGGGGTGTGTTGCTCCTATGGTGGGGGTTGGCCGTCTGTATGCTATGACGTACTATGATGTCAAACAATGTGTGCGTATTGAACTGTAGTTGTGTGTTAAGTATATATTGTGGGTGTGCTATTGTATTCTTATATATTTCGTACTGTTCTAGGATGTTTAACTGTGAACTTTTTGGTGTGATGTGTAAAATTTCCATATCTGTTTCTATATTATTGTAGTCGTGATTATTGTTGATAATGTGATCTGCATAATTTGATGTAATGTAAGGTTTGGTTATAGCTTTAATATGTTCGTTGTATCTTGTATGAAAGGATCTTCCTGTCTGTCCTATGTAAAAATGTGGGCAACTATTGTATTTTAATTTGTAAACTCCAGTTGAATTATATGAGTAGCTTAGTATCAAAGGCGGACATCTGACTTTCAGATGAAATTTAGATAACGAGGATTCTTATAAATTTTTTCATGCTTTTTTCAGTTATGGTGAAACTATATACAAACTCTAACACTATATTTATAAAAATAAATTGTTTTAAAATACTACAAAGAACACTGTGAAACAAAAAAGTGTCACTAGATCAAAACTATGGAGACTACAGATGTCTGTCTTTGATATTAAGCTACTCATATATATTTGAATGTTTAGTGTGGTTATTTAAGTATTTCTGTGTTGTATTATTTGTTTTGTATGCTGTCTTGTACTTAGTTTTCTGAATGAAGTTGCAATTTTGTGGGTATTCGTATTGTGATATGTTAATGTTATGTATTTATTCTCGCGTGCTGTTTGTGTTGGTTGTTCTGTTTTTGTTTTGCCTTTTTTTATTAATGTGTCTATTATGTTAGGGTTGTATCCATTGTCTTGTGCTATATATTTTATTGTGTTTAATTCTTCAGTGTAGTTGTCATTATTCAGACATGTTCTTCCTCTGAACACTTGTAAGTTAGAGCCCGGACGAGGAGTTATGGCACCGGCGTGAGGGACGCATTTTAGTTCGTTTCCTTGGACTCGCCCTCACACTCAACTGGAGGGGTGTCGGGTTAGTTGGTTACTAGCATTCCGAGTGTTCAGATCGTTCTGCAACTACCGCTATTGCTAATACTGAAAACATTGTCCTTCTGAGCGCCCTCATTATGGCATTGTCTAAGGTGTGAAATCATAGAGTAGTTCATAGTCAAGGACATGAAATAGCATACAATGTATGGAAATTCATGTCAGAAGAGGCTGTAAATGGAATACCAATTTCATTTAAAAGCATGTGTGCAAGAGTACTGGCTGCCACTGGTATTTCAAAGCGAACCTTGGCAAAAATTAGAAAAGAAGGGGAAAATATTGAGGTAGGAACAGCAGATTCTTTCTCCAGTCCGGAAAAATCACAGCCGAAGAAGAAGATTGTTGCAGCTGTAGACACTTTTGATGAGGAAGTCATAAGAAGACTCCTCTATAATTTCTACGCTACACATAAGCAGAGGCTGACTCTGCAATCGCTTCTTCCAAAAATGGATATCAGTGTATGATTATGTGAAGAAAGTAGGGAATAATTACATTGAAAGTGAGCACACAATGGACAGTATTTTGGAGAACATTTCCATAAACTTAGGGACATCTGATTCCAGCACAGATCAGTTGTCTGATTCGGACGGAGAATAAGAATATAAAGATGGAATAGTGAGTGTAATTTCATTAGGTACCTTCGGACTCTTTGAGTAGGAAAGTGGTGGTACTAAGGTAAGACGAATGTTTTTAGAAAGAGATGAAACGGATATGCCTGCCACTCTGAGCTTGAGAACTGTAACCCAAACAACCCCCACTCCTCTACCCTGCTGGGCGGCAATTTAAAACTTCGCGCAGGTTGGTGCCATAACATCTCGTCTCAGCTCTACCAATGTGATGTAGTGGTTAATGTTGTAACTCTACTGGTCTCATGGCAGCTGACTTCACAAGAGGCAACTCGACAACTTAGCAAACAGGCGCTCTTACTGGTCTTTCCCTGTCATGCACTGCATGACCAGTCACTCAGCAATTAGAAAATCATGTATTATATTATTTTATAAAATGTTGAGTTTCCTCAGAGTAATTGATGATTAATTCTTTCAGTATTTTAACCAGTTACGTGAGAATATAATTCGTAGTCAGCCACCAGACAAACAAGCTGCTATGGCACAGTGGTTCGAGAACCTAATGGACGGTATTGAAAGGAACTTGCTCACAAAAAATCGTGACAGGTAAGTAGCACTTCTTGTGAAAACTGAATGCATGTTTAATATGCTATGTTAATACCTGTGTAATGTTGATATATCAAATAACAGTAAAAATTAAATACAGTCAACTCTGGATATAGTGATATGTGTTGAGAACAACATTTTGAGTTTCTTACTCCTTTAGTCAAAGGACAAAGGTAGGATTAGTGATTCCTAGACACTGAGCTGTAATGTAAATCCAGGCAATGCGTGACGACCCTGTGATTTAAAGTAAATACGAGCATTTTTTCCTCATTTATTTTAACTATAAGTTGGGAAATTCTGTAAGTATTTACTTACAAACCTTTGAACTAGGCCTATCAGCCCTATTCTTTTTACGTTACACTACCTACTTTTCGTCTTCTCATAAATTATAGTTTAAAACTGAAGTAATACATACTTCAGTTCATCTTCCTTTACTTGTTCCAGATGCAAATAAATCAGAAAAATTGTTTGTCCATGTCTGACTGAACAAAATTGTACATGTTTGACATTAGTAACATGTTGGTAAAATTTGTATGTGCCACCTGCAGAGTTTAATTTTAACGTGGGTGATGAATCACCAGTAAGTTTCTCTGAAGCCCTCTCAATCAGGGACAGGATTCTTTAAATCTACAACAAAAACCTCCCAGCTTTACTTCTTTTCTGAAGAAAGTATGCTATTGTCCTTAAAAGTCCATCACCCTCAGCCAGGTTTGAACATACATATACTAGACTAGCCATGCCCAACTGGCGGAATTATGTGTAAAAGGGAGTTGAGACATTAGATGTCATATGGCAAAGAATTAGTTTATTCTTCATCACAGTTTTACATTCTCCTGTAACTTTATCCCTCTTAGCCCCAAAAATTTCCTAAGCACCTTGTTCTCAAACAGCCTTAGCCTCTGTTCCTCTCTGAAATGAGAGTCCAAGTTTCACAATCATACAGAATAACTGGTAATATAATTGTTTTATAAATTCTAACTTTCAGCTTTTTTGATGATATGGCAAAAGCTAGACCGAATAATAACAAGCATTTCCCATATTTATTCTGCATTTAATTTCCTCCCAAGTGTCATTTATATTTGTTACTGTTCCTCTGAGATATTTAAATTTTTCCACCTTTTCAAAGGACGAACTAGTTTCTTGGAAATACCAAATTCAATAAGACTATTACCACAGTCTATTATATACAGTCACAAAGCTCAGTATGTAGTAAATATGCATCCATAGATAGTTGCTAACCACTAGGATCGCTAATATCGTCTCATTACAGACAATGCAAAATAGTACCTGCACAGTCTATTGTTCCTAGCACCATCACAACTCAAGCTTTGTGACTGTATATACTAGACTGTGCTATTACCGTATATAAAGTTTTTCTCTTAACCAAGTCATATGCCTTTTTGAAATCTATGAATAACTGATGTACTGTATTCTTATGCTCCCATTTTCTCTTCAATATCTGTTGAATAGAAAAAATCTGAACAATAGTCGATCTATTGCACCTAAAACCACACTGATGATCCCCAATAATTTCATCTATATATGGAGTTAATTCTCAGTTGTTTATAATATTAACAACAACAATAATAATAATAATAATATAATTGTCATTCTATTATTAAACTTTAATATACAGTACCATGTGTTTTCATCCATCTTGTATCTTTCCATTATTACTAAACGTTCGTTTTTTTTTATTATGAGTATTTGTTCACAGTTTTGCAATATACATACAATTGTTTATAATATTAATAATACTTACTTACTTACTTACTTATTGGCTTTTAAGGAACCCGGAGGTTCATTGCCGCCCTCACATAAGCCCGCCATTGATCCCTATCCTGAGCAAGATTAATCCAGTCTCTACCATCATATCCCACCTCCCTCAAATCCATTTTAATATTATCTTCCCATCTACGTCTCGGCCTCCCCAAAGGACCATAGTAATAATAATAATAATAATAATAATAATAATAATATTATAATTGTTACTCCATTTTTGAATCTTGCGTACATCATTTTTAACACTTGAATATAATTAATTGGTGAACTAGTGGACTTACTCGTGTTAACACGAGTAAGGCCACTAGTTCATCAATTAATAATTGTTACTGTGTTATTAAATTTTAATATACAGTAGGCCTACCATGTGTTTTCATCTGTTTTGTATCTTTCCATTATTACTATACATACAATTGTTTATAACTAGTGGCTTGTGCAGCAAATGCTGCAAACTAAGTTCATTAGACGTTCAAATAAAATTTTTCAGATTTATTTTCAATGAAGAATACCAGACATTTTGAAAGTTACTTGCTTTCATAATAATGAAACATACTCCCTCTGAATGGTTTTTTATGCCAAATACTTTTTCTTGAACGTATCCACCTTCAATTTTTGAGTTTTAACACGAAAACGCAAGCAACAATGTCAGGACGATCAGTGGGTTTTTCATGTGGGAGTAAAGCAATAGCTATTTCAGGTCATTGTGGGTTGTAGGTGAAAGTTAAAAAATGTCAGGTTTGCTATGCTTTCGAACAATAGCCATAACATCTTGGTATATCTGATGCATGTAGAGCTTGAAATGTAGAGGATAAAATCATTTTATCCTGCTAAGAGATCTTGCTGAAATGATTGGGAGACTACATAATTTTGTAGGCTTCTTATTTTATCAGTAAGTAATACCTTTTGGTCTTTCCTTAGGAACTGTAATTTTTGCACTCTCTCGAGCCAATAACACATATAAATATCTACACTACATCGCCATTAAATATATGAAAAAGACCTAACCCCACTTGATTAATAACTATAAAAATATTTAATTTTTAATAAAAATATTATCTTACATATGTTTTGTACACTATATAGCAGCCACTCAGTAAATTATAGAAATGAAGATCTAATTTAAGATATTCTCTACATCTACTTACATAACCCCAAAACGTTTCACATTCATATCATCAATATAGCATTAATATGTATAATTAATGAAAAATAGTCGCATCATGGCATTAAGTATAATAATACGTATTGCATTTATAATGGTAATAATGCCATCAAACCACCCTCAAGTTTTTTAGATTTTAATATCCAATACACAGCTGTACTCAGAAAATTACACACCGCAGAATCAGACCTGTAAATTATTTTTAGTAAGTCTTGAAGTTTTTAATAACCAATTGAATTTGAGCTCTAAATATGTCATCAACCCTGCAGGTCATGGCCTTCGTGTAATATCCTATTGTTTATTGTAGTGTGTGTTTTGTTTCATACTGAAATGCAATTAGTTCTCAAAACGGACGAGAGATGGATTTTGGAAAATAGGAAAATTATGTAGGAAAACTAATACTTCACTGAAAGTTACTATTTTTCTGAAAAACTTTGGGTTCCAGGCTTCAAAATGAGGGGTCATTTATTAAAATCCGTTCAGCCATTATCCCGTAATTTCCATTACCAGTTCAAATTATATATATAGATATTAATAATAATATAATTGTTACCGTGTTATTAAATTTTAATATACAGTACTTTGTATTTTAATCTGTTTTGTCTCTTTCCATTATTACTAAACATTCGTTTTTTTTTTTTATTAGTATTTCTTCAAGTTGTGCATTATAAGTGCTCGAAATGAGCATCAAAGCTTGAATCTCTGACGTCACATTTATACGTAGCTTATTTTTCGAATGCTATGCACTAATGAATGTATTAAACTCATTACACACTTCGAATTAGTGCTTTCATTGATATCAAATTAAGTAGAATAGAGCAAATAGTATTAAGTAATCATCCCATTGCTCAATATCTTTAAAATTATTCATTCCTTATTATTGTATCATGTATGTTCTTCACGTCATTACATTGTGCCATTGTTCTTATCCTCCTTCATCCCTCACACTTTCCCCCTTGTTTTTGTGCTTGCTTGAGCAGCCTGTACTAAACCATCAAGAACGACTACTGAAATAGGAAGAAAAAGATTGGCTGTCCTTATTGTTTACATCAGGAAGTCCACACCTATGAAGTAACGGTTAGCGCGTCTAGCCGCGAAACCAGGTGGCCCGGGTTCGATTCCCGGTCGGGGCAAGTTACTTGGTTGAGGTTTTTTCTGGGGTTTTCCCTCAACCCAATATGAGCAAATGCTGGGTAACTTTCGGTGTTGGACCCCGGACTCATTTCACCGGCATTATCACCTTCATCTCATTCAGACGCTAAATAACCTAAGATATTGACAGAGCGTCATAAAATAACCTACTAAAATAAAAAAAAAAAAAAATACATCAGGAAACAAAATTACACGAATTGTCGTTATTTTAATTCTGTTCTGTGTCAACAAATGATGTTGTTGTTGTTGTTGGTGTTGTTTTCTAATGCCAGGCGTTTGACAATAAAGTCATTTGATCTCTTGCACTCCAATATTTTTCAAAGATATTATCATGGCCAGCCACTGAAGCACAGATTTTGAGGTGTTCCGAATCCATTTCTTGGTTTGAGTTGCACAATGGGCAGTTAGGGGACTGATATTATATTAATCTTGCAGTGTAGGCTTTCACGGCCGGAGTCTATAGATGTAGATTCATTTTCCGGGCTGAGAGGCCGTGGTCTATTAGTCGGTTTTATACCAGACATTTCGTCTGCAACTGCGGCAGACATCTTCAGTTGCAGACGAAACGTCTGGTATAAAACCAACTAATAAACCACGGCCTCTCAGCCCGGAAAATGAATCTACATCTGATATTATATTCCAGTTCTATGCAGGTGTTTGGGCAAACAATCATGGCTTGTTGCCAATCTAAATGCAGCTACAGACGATTTTCGTGGTAAATCGGGAATTAACTGTGGATTTTGATGCAGAGAGTTCCATTTTTTCCCTTGAGATTGTGTTATCAAATTTTGTTTGTTGAAGTCTAAGTATGTAGATTTAATAAATCTTTTCACAGAGTACCGTATTTGCTCGCGTAATTTGCGCACTTTTTAATTAACTTTGGCCACTGAAAAATTGGGGTGCGTAAAATATGCGGATTTTTCAAATAAGAGGTCCTGTTCTGAGCTTATCTCAATTAGTGTATGTATAGGTAAGTATTTACGGTAGGGCTAATTTTCTATACGGTAACTTGTCTCTACCAAGGACAAGCATTGTTAAAGTAGCGGGACTTTGGGGTTTCTTTCTGAAGCAGGTACTTTAGTTGCTGGTGAATGACCTACGATGGACTGTACGGAAGGAAAATTCCTACTACACTGAAAAAAATATGTACGTAATCCCTACTACACTGAAAAAAATATGTGCGTAAAATGTGTGCACAAAATACACGGAGCAAAAATAAAGTTCAAAATAATCCCTTAAAAATTAGGGTGCGCAAATTACGCGAGCAAATACGGTAATACGTAGATTTAGTAACAAATGTGTAATACAACAATGTAGTATGTGTATTTAAAATTACCTATATGCATGTGAAAAACAGCAATCCAGAAATGAAAGTTTTGTTGCAGGTTTACACAAAACTTGTCCATGTTCAGAAGAGATATAAACGACTCCTTGAAAGGTCCGAATATGACAGCAGCATCTGTGAGTGACATGATGACGTCATAGTGACCGTTTCATTCTTCTATCCAGCAAATGAATGACAGAAGGATTATATGTAGTAGGGATGCCAAATGATAGAAACACTTACCAACGTCATGCTCACTAAAAGAGTGAGATTTTTCTCCCTTCATTCAGCATTTACAAATATTTTTTTATAATCATCTCTTTATTCTGGAATATGTTGTGTACAAAATATTTCCATTGGTAAATGTTCCTTTTCTGTTCAGAGTATTGCCAGCATACTTGTGCTGAATAAATTTATATACGAGTCCGATGATAGGGTAGTGTCTGCTGACTGGCATCTCTATTATTCAGTGTGAGAGGCTGTGTGCGTAGGAATGAGGCTGTAGCAGACGGTGCAAACATTCAAACTTCTGCCAGTGTAGCATGAGCAAGGACGGAGGATGAATTGCATAGCGCACTTTTTTTTCCAGACCCTTGTGTGCTTGAGTCACGTGTTTCAGTAGTGTGAGCGTGTGTCTTGCCAAGTGTACATCTATCTGTGTGAGCGGCGGTGGAGAGATGGTGTGAATTTATTGCCCCTGTGATTCATTGAGAAAATATTAATAAAAAGATAAACCTGAATAAATTTTATGATAAATAATATTAGCAGGAGAAGTACAGAACACATTTGGTAACTATGTATTGTATGTATGCAAGCAGACATGGAAGAAGTATGATGTCAAGTTTGTTATTATTTCTATAGCTTGTTCCCAAAATAAAGAACTTGCAACTATCTAGTGTGTTTGTTTTCATCATGCATCAACAGAATCCAGTGATCAAGCAATAATGTTAGTGTAATACGAGGCATTTTCACAGTACAGTAATAAATATTTTCAAAATACTCAGTGCCGAGGAGAAATATGTTTCTGGTTTTGTATCAGTGTTCAAATTGGAATGTTTATTCTCGTATTTTGTAAATATTTGAAGATTTAAAGTGAAATGGGTACATTTGGTATTGATTTATCATTGTAGAAAGAGAAACATTCAGTGTCTAGAAAAGCATTGTGATGGAAGCTTTTAAATTGATGATACTTATACTAAATGGCACATTAAATAGTAGTTACTAATGTACAATAGACCTACGTTATAATTTTAGAATCATAAGTACTGCACTCGAAATTATTATCAAGTTGTCTAAAGAAATCATGACAATCTTTTCACTCACGGCTTCCTCTCCCCGTGTATTAATGCTTTCTCAAGATTGAATTTTTAAGAACATGATTTGTAAAGAATCTCTCGACTTTGCTATTAGATATATGTTGCAGTTTCATAATAACTGCAATGTATGAAGTAGAAGTTCATGCATTTTCAATGTAGACTGCTGTTGAAACACATATTTATTTTCAAATTCAGTAAACCACAAATTGTTTTAGTAAGGTTTTAATTTGCTTTATATAAACAACTATATAATAAAATAAGGATATGTCAGAAAATGTTTAATTTACTTTTCTCATTTTTTCTTTTTGTAAAGTTTACACATTAGGTATTGTAATAATTGTTTTCATTTATGTAAGTAGTGTTAAAATTCAATCAAACTTAATTTGTTATTTGTTATAATTTGGTATTGTAACATTTAAATGAAGCTCCTCACAGTTTGAGAGATCGAAAATATTTTTAAGAGACAAGCTGTGATGAAAATACTATAGATATTGTGTGAGTCAGATCATAATGCATAATGAGTCTTATGATGATTTCCACGGTATTATCATATTTATCAGGAAAATAAGAAGTGCGTTCCAGTTTCAATTAACAGATGAAAACTACAGCAGCAGTCTCCTGCAAGGCAAGGCGTGTTAATACTGAATTCTTATTTCTGCAAAAGAAATGCTTAGTTCTATACACGTAAAAAGTTTATCATTGTAGAAAGAGAAACAGTCGAAATACATTCCGATTAATCATTTTTTAGTAAAGCTTGGCTTTATTTCGTGAATATTTTTAAACTGAATAATTCAGCTGAACTTCATATACTTTAAGGTACTTTTACATACACTCACTTTTAATTGTGATACAATATAAAGTAGAATGTGTATAACATATGCATTTTAAATGGATACATTTGGAACAAATTATAAAAATATTAGCCTGAGTGAAATATTTTTAAGATGAAAGTTTGCAATTTAAGGTGCAAGATGAATTTCGGTTCTGCAGATAAAAATTATCTTTCCAATGGCATGTGTTTTAATAAATTAAGCAAAACTGTGTAATATTGCAATCTTATTTTGCTGTTTTACAGTTCAGAGTTGTTTATTGTGTTTCTTCGTTTTCTCAAATTATTTGTAAACGAGTATATTTTTTAACATGCTATTTCTTTTGCAGAAAATGTTATCGTATTCTCCTATCTGGGAAATAGTACAAAACTGTTTAGCCTAAAATATTTATCAGAGTTTATAATTTGTCATAAATTGCTTTTTCTCTTTTGCTCCTCTTGAGAAATGTATACATTTACTTTGGTGAGGATAGCAGTGCGATGTGTTATTTTTAAATTCTACAGCATCATGTAAGCTACTTTAGTTTTTGCATAAATAGAATTTGAAATAATTGTTATAAATTAATGATAGGTATGGGACATTATTTCTTGATGAGGACATCGTACCATAATATGAAGCAAAATTTACATCTTAGTGTAATTATATAATATATTATAATTCAGTCTATTTTATAAGCGTCAAGAGAACATGCCAGTTTGATTACTGATGACTATAATGTTCATTGCTGTCTTGTAACTTATTTTAAAAATGATGCCTCAGAGTGTACAATAGTGAGAAGTGCGGATTGTGGGCTTCTGAGTTCTGTGTGCTAATTCATTGTGTACAAAGTGTATGAAAATTGAAGAGTGCAGATGTGTGATATTAAAGATGCAACATCTTTGTTAATATTTTGCATATTTTTGTCTTATCTCGATTTTTATGTGAAATTTCCTTTCTAGAATGTAAACTTAAATACATTGATTAAAGTTCTCGTTAACACTTTGTTAAAACATAAAATTTACTTAGTCATACCACAGTCTACTATATACAGTCGCGAAGCTTGAGGTGTTTTTTTTTTGCAAATCTCGTGATAAAGCGCTCCAAGCGGTCAGCAACTAGAAACAATAGACTGTCCATGGTCGACTTTGGACTGTGTCGTATTTCTATCGAGTGCTAGCTCGTTGCATATTTCACATTGATGCTTGTGAAATGTTCGTTATTGGTTGTAATGAAAAGTTAATGGATAAAATATAATAATTGGAATAATAATATGGGACAAGGAGGAGATGTTTGTAGTGATATAAATTGTAGCAACAGTAAGAGAAAGATGCCAGAGTTATCCTTTTTCCGATTTCCGAAAGATTCAGAAAGGTTCCTGGCTTTCCACAATGCTGTGCAGAAACAAAACTCTTAATTTTGAAGTTCTTTGTGACTGTTAGAATACATTATATCCTTAAATTTCACAATGAAATGTTTCAGTCTAACCGAAAGGACATTAGATACCGGTTAAAGTTCTGTCACTTAGGCTGCTAAATTTCCAGAGAAATAAAGGTTAGGTCTACTTTTTTTTTCAGAGGATATATTTTTAATTGTAGCTATTAATTTTGTTATTATTTTTATGTGTTATTTCACTAAAGACGTAGAAAAAAATTAAGTTTGTTTTAATGAAATTTATTGATCACGTTTTATTTTCAATTCTGGTGGGATTATTATTGCTTATGCCTACTTTTTTTTCAAAGGGTATGCTTTTAATTATAGCTGTTAATTTTGTTGTTATTTTTATTTGTTGCTTTACTAGAGACGTAGAAAAAGTCTGTTACAATAAAATTTATTGATCACGTTTTATTTCCAATTCTGGTGTGATTATTATTGCTTAACCTCATCCCACTTTGTTAACTACGTAAGCCTACACTACAAGTACCGGTACACTTAAGTTATTCCATTAATTCATATTTCCATTATTATTGTTGTAAAGGGAAATGCAAATTAATATTTATTGGTTTCATAGTTAATTATCGCTATAATCTTGAATGAGTGAAGCGATTATAGTAAATTTCAGTTCGTTTTGCACAAACAAAAATTATATTAACTTATTTCTTGCAGGTATCTTCGAGTTTATGGTGGAATTTAATATACTTCATTAAAATAATAAATTAACTTTATGCATTTAATATTTCAATAATGGAAGGAAGGTGTTAATTTGTCCAAAAGAACACGACAACGAAAGTGTGACATATTTTGTCGTCTGCTAGGAGAGAGATCTGCGATGATGAGGCGATAGTAACGATCCTAGTGGTGGGCAACTACCCATGTTTGCATTTTTACTACATATTGAGCTTCGCGACTGTATATAGTAGACTGTGGTCATACGTTAAAAAGTGTTAAAATTGTTAAAAAAGGTATATACCTTCGACAGACGGCCCGTTTCGACGCTATGTCACGTCATCCTCAGTGTCTCTTGAACCACTGGCGATCTTGATTCTGCGATGTGCATTTGTCGATGGTAGGGGTGGGGGTGTGTTGTTCCTATGGTGGGGGCTGGTTGTTTGTGTGTTATGATGTATTATGACGTCGAATAATGTGTGTGTATTGAACTGCAATTGTGTCTTAAGTATATATTGTGGGTATGCTATTGTATGCTTATACTGGGTGTTCATTTCAAAGTGTGTCATGACGTCACTGTTGTGAGTCAGCGATTTGAAGCGAGTTTCAGATTTTATGTCAGAGAAGTTGCCTATTAATCAAGGCGCTCAATCTGAACTTGAGAACGTGTACGGTATAACTTGAACGTCGTAGCAACAGATGGCGGTCTGTAAAGTCTGTGTGCTACCATAACCTCTTTCGAACTGTGTTTTGCGCGGGCAAGTCATACGCAGGGTATTTGTTATCATCGGTTGCGTATGGCAACATTCCACAATACAAATCAAATGCTCCGTGTCCATGTTGACCGTCGAAGTTAATGTCAACAAATACGTAAGTAATCGTCTTAACCCTCTCCCCATATCCCGACAGTAAGAAAAAAACTCACCTCAGTACGTGTTTCCAAACAGTTCACATTCCTGCCACTACAGGTGTTACCGTACGTATCGGTAAGTACTCTTCATACTTGCTAGGCAACTTCTCTGGCACATAAGTAATACGCTTCTGCGGAAGTGTAGGAAGATTGAATTCTCGAGGCTCATCGGCTAGCCACATGACGGCATACAGCGAGCCATGACACACTTTGAACTGAACACGCAGTATATTTCGTACTGTTCTAGGATGTTTAACTGTGAACTTCTTGGTGTGATGAGTATAGAAACAGATGTGGAAATTTTACACATCACACCAAAAAGTTCACAGTTAAACATCCTAGAACAGTACGAAATATATAAGAATACAACAGCATACCCACAATATATACTTAACACACAATTGCAGTTCAATACACACACATTATTCGACGTCATAATACATCATAACACACAAACAACCAGCCCCCACCATAGGAACAACACCCCCCACCCCTACCATCGACAAATGCACATCGCAGAGTCAAGATCACCAGTGGTTCAAGAGACACTGAGGATGACGTGACATAGCGTGGAAACGGGCCGTCTGTCGAAGGTGTATACTTTTTTAACAATTTTAACACTTTTTAACGTATGACTAAGTAAATTTTATGTTTATAAACTTAAATAGTTTTTCAAATTCATTTGTATTTCAGTTTACTAGAAGAGAGAGATAAATTGAAAATAGGGTATTACTGACTTATTAAATTAGATCAAGCAATGCAAAGGAAAGTTGAAATATTAGAATAACCTTACTTTCTCATTTTTTTATGAATATGAATCATTTGATAGGAAATTCTGTACTAAACACATTGCAACAATTTTCTTCCACTCCACTCAAATCTGACTCTCCATTGGTGAAGTGACTCAGTATCATGCACTTCATATAACTACAGTACATCATTTATAATTTCGAGCAGTGTATTAAAAATCTACAATATAATAGCAAACTTAGAGCCAGTGGCGGCTCGTGCCTTTCTTGAATGGGTGTTCACAAAAAGATATGAGTAATGAACACACTGATATATTCTCGTATAGCTGAATCACACGTCAGACATAAACGAGTTCTACTATTCATGCACCAAATCTACGCATATGATACCAAAATTAAAACCATTAAACAAGAGTAGAGTAAAATTAATTCATAGGACTCATCTTTACTGCTGTTGTAGATGGTGTTGAAGATCTGGATTTATTTGTAGAGAAACTCCATGCGCCTAGTTTTGAGAGATGCAAACTTATCAATAACTTTATTATTGAAGTCTCTAATCTTGTTAACAAGTTTTTTTTCCACTGCCAACATAGCCAATGTACTTAATCGGTCTTCTGTCCTGGTGTTACGGAGGAATGTTTTAATCCTCTTTTAATTTAACACACAATTTCACACATGTCCATTTCCAAACTTCAAATGTTACTGTTTCAACTCTCAATACGCACCAATGCAGCTTGTATTTTCCTTACTTTGCTGAACAAAAGACAACAGAATCAGCCCCCGTGTATAATGGTATTTTTAAAAGAAAAAGTAAAGAGAGAAAACGAGGAAAGAGGGAGAAAGGAACAGGAAGCCAGACCCAAGAGAGATGGAGCATCTCTCTTTCTCTGTCATTAGCACGTTAAGACTTGTGTGAGCCAGAGCTATTGTAACAAACCAGAAAATATTCTCGCCTCGGGCTATTCCACCCTGCTAGAGAAAAATTGTGCGAGCTGTTGTCAACCAGACCAATGGAGATTTAAAGACACACGAACGGGACATTCTCTCGAGACGAAAAATGTAGGAACGTCATTGCGCATTGGAAAGTAATAGATGTACCGGTAATAATATTAATAGAGTGATACATATGATTATTGTTGGTTTTTAAGGTGTTCACGTGCTCCTGTGCTCATATAGAGGAACCGCCGCTGCATAGAGCTGACATCAAGATAAATCTAATCTTGCTTTTACAGTAGAGTCATTGTACAGATACATTTAAATAAGTCCCATGTTTGATCTTTTAATAAGACGAGAAAATGTGAGACTTCATTGATTTTTATATGAACTGTTCTGTTAAAATATGGCGTTGTCATACATATGATTATACAGCAGATCCGATTTTAATGGTCTTCTATGCAATTTAAAAGTCCACTGCTGTGGAGTAATGGTTAGCTTGCCTGACCATGAAACGAGCAGGTCCGAGTTCAAAGTTGAGGTTTTTTCCAAGATTTTCCCTCAACCCATTAAATTTCGGCGCTGGACCCCTGGACTCATTTCGCTGGCATTATCACCTTCATATCATACAGATGCTAGATAACCAGGGTTAGGATTTAGCCTTTTCTGTTCTATGTAAAGTATCTAGAATATTTTAACACAATTGTACATTTCATGCATCCTGCCATAAACTACATGAATCTTATAAAACCTAAAAAGGGCGAAATGACACATTTAACCTAAAAAGGGCCAAATGAAGCATAAAAACCACAAAAGACTAAACAAGGAAAAACAAACCTAAAAAATATAAAACAATATACAGGGTGTATCTAAATTGGTGTCAAATATTTCGGGGACGTGTTCCTAACATAAAAACAATTTAAAAAGTTAATAAGAACATGGGTCTGAAAACCATTCGTTAGGAGTTATTAAAGGATTTGTCCCTTCATTGACCGCTGATTATTTGATGGTTTTTTGTTTGTTCGTATTTTGTAGAGCAAAGAAATCAGAAGAAAATGTATTCTGTGAGTGAACAGAACGAAATGATTTGCATCATTTAATTGAAGATGTGCTTCTGGACGTCATCCAACGAATGTGTTTTAACACGATGCTGCTCCAGCTCATTTCAGTCTGATAGTTCGTAATTTTTTTATGATCGATTTCTCCAAAGATGTATTGGTCGAGGGGAATTCATTGCATGGCCTACTCTATCACCTGATTTGAATCCAATGGATTTCTTCGTCTGGGGACATTTAAAGTCCCTGGTTTATGCGACTCCTGTACTCAATGTTGATATTCTGAGAGCGTATCCAAATGGATTTCACAAAATACGAAACACTCCAGGAATTTTCAACAGAGCACACCAGAGCATGTAACTCAGGTTTAGGCGACACATCGAAGCAGGAGGAAGCCGCTTCAAGCAATTTTTGTAACATTAAATTTTGTCTTGTAACTCTGAAATAAATTATTTTGACACCAATGTTCATATGAACTTTTTGTAATGTTTTGGTGTCAGGAACACGTCCCCGAAATATTTGACACCAATTTAGATACACCCTAATATATATATATATATATATATATATATATATATATATATATATATATATACACACACATCACTAATTAAATAACAATAACAATAATACTAGTCTAGTATATACAGTCACGAAGCTCAATACATAGTAAATATGCATCCATAGATAGTTGCTAACCACTAGAATCGCTACTATCGCCTCATTACAGACAATGTGAAATAGTACCGGCACAGTCTATTGTTCCTAGTACCCTCACAACTCAAGCTTCATGACTGTATATACTAGACTGTGGTAATATTGTCTTGAAACAGAAAACAGTATACAAAACTAATGAATAATTATATCAAAAATGCATTTAAATTTGAAGATTAATACATTGTTGGCTACATTCAATTGTTGAATCAGACATATTCTGGAATCTTGCATTATTTAATTAGTTCTGTGCTAGCTTTTCACAGACATGGTTCAATAAATTTTTACATCTTGGCACAGTTATATGGGTAGATAGTGTACACATATCTAAATTTGTAGAGTCATCACATGCATATCTACTTCGAAAATGGATAGGCGATGATTCCAATTTCACAACAGATGGCGAAAAAATCTCCTGCCAAGTTTTTCAAATGAAAGTAAGTAGGCAGTGCATAATCTTATTTTACTTAGTTTTAATCAATTTCGAGTTCAGTGTATGTTTTATTTTATTTTTTTTTTTGCGATTATTTTCGAAAATATTAGCTAAATTGAGACAAAAGTTATTTCTTTTTTAATTTTCTACAATATTTATGTGAAACATTTTGTGATTGGTCTGATAACTTCAGAAAAAAGATAAATCTTTTCATTAATCCCCAAAACTAATATTTTAAATAAACTATTTTCTGACATTAAAAATATCATAATTACAATATTAACTGCAAGAATACTTTTCACGTTGACTATTATGAACTTTACATGCAAATGGAGCATCTATATTCTTTATTTGCATTTATTTACATATTGGACGAGGAATATATTATGGATCATATAAATTCTTACATACCTGATCAGTAGGTGTAATCATTTTATTAAAAGTGCACACTAGTGGGCCGTGACCTTTTCAACTTCATTTCTTTTGCGATTATCTTCTAAAATATTAGCTAAATTGAAAATTAACAGTATTTATTCTTTTATTTTCTACAACAATAATATAAACATTCTGTGTTGGGTCCCTTGTGGGTCACAATCCTCAAGTTTTTTTTTATATCATTGGATTGATCTGAATTTTGCCCTGCAAAATAAACTGATTCTTCAGCAAAACCCAGGATTTGACAAAATGAAAGAAGTGTGTAGTTATTGAAGGGAAAAAAATTACTGGCATACTACGTTGGGGTCCAGCATCTGTGGCAGCAATGAAATTTGCTTCCATGGCAACCTGTGCCATTGAAAGGTCATTTTCATTGCACAAGACATTGTTGACAGACAATATAAAAAAGATTTGCACTAGACAATTTAGAAATGTGGCTTGTCATAATATATTGTAACCAAGAATTTTAAATTCATATAGTAAGCAGTAAATAGTTAAAGAAAATGTCATATTAATGAGTTCAGATAAGAAAAATGGACTTTGCCATATTTCCTATATTATTTTTTTGTAGAATTTATAAATTAAGAAAGGATAGTGTGTTTATGGTTAAAACCCTAAAAAAAAAAGGCTATTTCCTTTACACAAAAAGACCAAAATAGTCCTTTAAAAATCCTAACCCTGTAGATAACCATATATGTTCATAAAGCATCAAAATAATCCACTAAAAAATAATATGCAATTTAAAATTCCAATGAAAGCAAATCGTATATATAGTTAAGTATACAGACATGATGTTGTGAATGTTTTTAGCAAAGGAATAGA
Source organism: Periplaneta americana (assembly GCF_040183065.1). NCBI lineage: Eukaryota > Metazoa > Arthropoda > Insecta > Blattodea > Blattidae > Periplaneta > Periplaneta americana. The sequence continues at coordinate 14,331,435 of NC_091120.1, forward strand.
TTAGAGTTTGAATAAGATACCGCTCACAACTACATGTACAGCAAAATGGTATTCATGAACAATGTGCTCAGAATGTCACTCACTCCCACTACAAATAAGTTAATTTCTCATCGTATGGTTTATTAAGTCATTGCACTGTTAACCAATTGGTGAATATGCCAGCTTTCTATGATGAGAACCTGTGTTCAAATTCCAGCAAGTTCAAGTATAATTTGCGGAGGGACTATGTTATATGGTAAAATATATTGGTCTGTAGTGGTCATATAAAAGGCTCCAGAACAGTGATTATTTCGCGTTCATTAAGTTTTGCAATAGAACACTTTCCTTAAAAAATATTCGGAACAACTGGATAATATACTTGGTACACCAGGGGCGAATGCTAGTCACGAAAGTTAGGCTTGCTCTTTTATTCATAGGGAAGATGGGAGGATATAATAATTCATAATTAATAAAAATAATCAGACTCACATAAATAATGTATTTTATAATTATGAAATCATTATGAGTCATGGATCATATTCGCTTATCAGATGTAGAAGTTCGATATAATATAACAAACATGGCCAACAAAACGGTTTATTTAGTTTTTTCGACCCTGCCAACCAATGCATATTGTTGTATTGAGCTGCACTGAACGAGCGCATATATTCTCTATAATGTCTGTCTTCTCTTGAATAGTCCTTCGGGAAAATGGATTTAATAATAAGGTTTCAATAACACACAATTCCGAACTCATTGCAATACTTCAAATGAATGTTTAAGAATTAATAATACATGCAGCAGCTAACACATGCATTCCCCTCATACAATTACATTGCACTCGCAAATCACAGCACATTCCCACTGTCAATACTGCTCTGTGTAATGTTAAATAGTCGTTGGTGTAGCTCTCGGACCAGAGCTTTGAACAACACATAACAGAAACATGTGCGCCTAGGACGGACTAAGGAGGAAGGCACTTGCGCGCGCATCATATTCTCGCTATTTCTACGTCTTTCCTGTAGCTCCAAGAAACGAGCAAGCATTGCGATACTTGCGGTGTGCAACCTGCGGATGGTATTACGCCTATACAGTATTCCAAAAATAAAAATAAATTTTAATGTATGTAACACCATTTTGAGAAATACACATTCTACGAAAATATTGGGCTTGCGCAGCAAGCATAGCATGCCCTGAGAAATCGCCCCTGTGGTACACCAACATCAGCCGTTGACATTGCTCGCTGGCCACTAGTCACCGGACCTTACCGAGTCATGTCAAACAAAAGAGAGTCGAAATGGTGATAGTAAAATTCACTCCATTGGTCAAGTGAAAGGTTTATGCACCTAAACTAACCAAACCTAACCTTCGTATATGCAAGATGTGTATCCGGAGCAAGAAAGGATCTTCTTGATTTGATCTGGAATGTACACACGAAAATAAATTCAAGTAAGGATCACGCTGCCACTGCATGAGAGGTCCACAAATCCATCATATTGCCATAATATTAATAATAATAATCTAATAGTAATTATTTTTATTGCCATGCTTTTAGTACTGTCAATGTCGAAGCTGAGCTGACAAATTGATTAGGTGCTGATATTCTTATATATTATTATTAACTTCTCACTAGACACCCACATGGGTTCCCAACTTGGGCTGGTACAGTCCAGGACAACTTATACGAGCAAAAGGGGGAAAAAAAGTTCTTGAACCAAAAACGACAATTTAAAAGCAATTTTCACAGCCTTTGTGAATAAGTAGCTTATTTGGATAGCATACAGTCCATTACAATTAGATGATATGACTATTTTCATTTATCACATTTCAAATTTTAAGTCAAACAAGGGCCTGGGTTCAAATTCTGGTTGGAACAAGTTACCTGGTTGAGGTTTATCGAGGTTGGCCCCTGGACCCATTTTGCCGACATTGTCCCCTTCATCTCACTCAAGCTAGATAACCATAGCAGTTGATAAAACATCGTAAAATAACCAATTAAAAAACTCAAACTAATTTATCTATTTATTTAATTGTCACAATTGGTACCACAACCAACAAGTTAAAAGTTAATGTACTGACAGATATAAAATAAATATTTTGTTTCGGTAATGTTTGACACCATTAGCACTAGTGCTGGCAGACATCGCAATTGAATTTTCGAATATATTTAAATTTGATATTTTGCCCTTTTTATCAGATCTAGCGTACTCTTAACCAGGGCCGCCGACAGAATTTATGGGCCCCTATGCAATACTGTACTCGGACCCCCCTTGAAAAAAGTAACAATTACAAGTTACCAGTTATTCTAACCATAGTAATTATTTGCAAAATAAATAAAAGATAACCCCATACACAGAAACGAACTTAAAGATACACACTTTTATTATGTTGAAAACTTTTAGCAAAACTTCACATTAGCATAATATATTATATTCATAAAACATTATTCTTAAACACCTGTATTTTCTAACTTGCAGTCCAACATCAACAAACAACTCTCCTTGACTTCAATGACGCAAAATCATCAATTATGTCATCAAAATTTAAAGACTTAGCAAGATCGCTCTCCAGACTAAGCCAAGGTTACTCAATTTATCTGAATATATTTTTTATTTCCTTCATTTTGCTGAAGAATCTTTCATCATCAGCAACTGTCACAGGAATTTTATAGAATATTGTAATGGTTATACAAATATTTGGAAATAAAGTATCCAGTTTTAATTCCCTCAGACTATTTAGGAGATTCATAGGTTTTAGTGGGGTTAGCCCTAAATTAGAGGCATGAATTATTTACATATGAAGTGATAATTTGTATTAATTCTACTATTGTTGAGTTAATATGTCAAATTTATGTAACAAATATTCTTACAAAATTTTATAGTACCCGTATGTATCTACGAATAATTATTCATGATAATAAAAAGTAATCAGACTCACTTAATCTGATAGGCCCTTATTGCTCACGGGCCCATATGCACTCACCCCCTTTGCTCCCCCTTCTCAGCGGCCCTGCTCTTAACACAGTCATGCAACTTAGTATATGACATGTTGAAATTTAGTTTTACCTGGAATTCTGCTTTCAACAGCTGATTATCACGTCTGTTTATGGGTTTCAATAGACTAAGAGTAAAAGCCCTATCACATAGGACTAAACATTGAAAACAGGCAGTGATAAAGCAAAAGAAACTAGTTTTAAAGTTCATTATATTTTGTATTTTTTTTAATTTTTTCTACATTATCTTCATTGAGAGTAAAATTTTAAGAAAGCAAATATCTTCATGTAGCGTATCTACATAAATACTGAGCTGAGGACCATTAAGCAACATATCTAGGTCACTCCATGTGGTAGAGTTTTCAGAGACATTTAAAAAAAGAAAACTATCAATTGAAAATTATATCAATCTGAAAGCTATTGTAAAATATTGTCAAAAAGAAAAGAGATACGCTCAACTCAAACTTCTTTCTCTTTACATTACTCATGCTCAAAAAGTGTTACTGGTACTACTCGTAATTGGAAATTATTCTAATTCTGGGATTTTTACCATCCCAGTGAAGTAAAAAAATTCCTCCCGGAAAATAAATATGGTATAATTCCTGGTCAAGCCCACCAAATCCTGGACAGTTGGGAACCTACACCCATAAATAGTGATACTTCTAGGTCATAATATGGTCAGCACGGCACAGAGACAATTAAGACAAAATAGGACAAAAACAAGACATAAACATGCATCTAGGTTCTGAGGGACCGAGGTCACTGGATTTGATGCTGTCACTTGCCATAGCAGAGGACTTGTACGTTAATACACGAAGAATTACAAGAGGTTTCGAGTTATTTGAAGAAAACTTACTCTACAGCTACTTATCCACCATAAAATATACCATGATCTTCCATGCACTGAAACCTATCCCTTCTGGTTAGGGATTTTCTGTTGATTTAATTTATGAATCAAACAGAAGCTTAAAAACTATGAAAAAGACCAATGATTTTTGTTACATGTCCTTTTGGTCATCCCCCATCCCCTATCACCACACAAACTCATTTACTTTGCCATCATCTTGTAGGCCTATTTACTACATTACAAACTACTGGTATCTACCTAATAGGGACCTATATAGTAGATATTATTTAATAAGTTACTGTACTTGTACCGGTACCAAAAGAGTACCGGTAGCCTAGACTCATAATATGCAACTTCTAATTACAATGGACCGATCGTAAAAAAAAAAAATATATATATATATCCATCCATCCATCCATCCCTCTTGTACCTGAGGCACTTAATTGTAGATAGCAAGAAATTGTTACAGAACGAAGTACCATAGCTATAGGGCAGGTTTTCTCCGAGTACTTCGAGTTTACTCTGTCTTTTGTTATTACACTATTACCGATACTCCATTATGGACATATCATATTGCCTTTGTAATTAAAAATTGGCGTTAATTTTATTAAACTGCTGAAATTCAAATTTTAGCTGTTATATAGTAGGTACCGGTACCGGTACATATGTCAAGTAATAGGCAATGTTGTAATTTTGTTTCCATGACGACAAGACTATGGGGGTAGCTGTCATGTCCGATTGTCAGTTGATGTGTGTGTGGCTGTGTTTATCAGTCTTCCGTGAAGTCCAGTAATGTTTTCTTGACAAAACAAAGAAAGAGACGAGCACGGTGTTTTAAATGAGAATGGAGTTCGAGAGCCCGGACGTAGAAAAAGATTTTCCGGGTTTATACGCCTCTGAATCCGGAAAGAAGAGTAACGAAAGTGATTGTACGTATCTCTTCTCATAGAAATATTGAATTTCATTTTGCATTGTTATTTATATTGGTAATAATATGCACAGTAAGGCGAAGGGCACGATGATCCTGTCAAATAGATTATAATACCATAGCAACCAGTTACGCAAAATATTATTTGAGAAAGTCAATAATGTGTAACTTAACAACATAACCTCAATTGCTAGTACTGCAGACATTTTTCTTGAAATTAGGATAAAGAAATAATGGGAGAATGAATCATTAATGTAGCAAAAATGTGTTATTTCAATGTTGTGTGGCTACCTACGAAGGGGACCTGAGTTCGATTTCCGATAGAGAAGTGGAATTTGTTTCTCTCATAGAGAATGGGTAGGTCTACATGTATGGGAGTTTTAACACGTTAATATTGTATGATGATATACTGTATTAGTTTTTTTTCTATGCTAACAAACATAATTTATCAATACGGCAATTAAATTGTGAATGTTTTGGAATAGGCTAGTTGCATTGCCTTTTTAGTTTTAAATGTGCAAATACAGATATGGCCAGGGGCGGCGACAACATAAGGACTCTGTGGACAGGTACACAACACGCCCGGATTTAACTGTGACTGACTTTCGCACCTTCACATTACTCATAAATATAAAAAATGTGCCGGTAGTAAGAACTTAATCCTTAATTGACATTGTGGGGTCATACACACCCAAGTCAAATTTATAAGTAATGTTTCCTTTATATTTTTATTTGGAGATCCTTATTACTCTAACTTATAAGTACGCCACACTATGAGCTTTGAGACACAGTCATCGTTATCGTATCAATATTTTTATTATACCTAATTAAGATTAAACATCGACTGGGGTACCAGAACGTTAGTTGCGTTAGTGTTCCGAAAGTGGCAGGTTGCTATGAAACTTGTTTTTGGCGATGCAAAGTCTGATGCTGTAAACAAGTGGTTTGAAGATAGAGGTGGAGTATGACAGCGTTTTGCCGTCACATCTCCGAACTGTGACAGCTCCGGAAAAATCGCTGTGATAATAGCGATTTTGAATAATTTCGAGGGAAAAATTGTTCCGGGGCCGGGAATCGAAACCGGGACCTTTGGTTTAACGTACCAACGCTCTACCAACTGAGCTCCCCGAGAACTCTACCCGACACCGATCCAATTTTTCCCTCTATATTCACCGACCTCAAAGTGGGCTGACAACCGTCAAGCAACCAACTTCGAGTGCACACTAACTCCGTGTGACTTAAATTGTGGTTTTCTGTTAACGAACAGTGACGTGTATTATGCAAATCAAGATTTCAGGTATAACTCCCTGTAAAGTTGATTTGAATAATTTCGAGGGAAAAATTGTTCCGGGGCCGGGCATCGAAACCACAATTTAAGTCACACAGAGTTAGTGTGCACTCGAAGTTGGTTGCTTGACAGTTGTCAGCCCACTTTGAGGTCGGTAGATATAGAGGGAAAAATTGGATCGGTGTCGGGTAGAGTTCCCGGGTAGCTCAGTTGGTAGAGCGTTGGTACGTTAAACCAAAGGTCCCGGGTTCGATGCCCAGCCCTGGAACAATTTTTCCCTCGAAATTATTCAAATCAACTTTACAGGGAATTATACCTGAAATCTTGATTTGCATAATACACATCACTGTTCGTTAACAGAAAACCACAATTTAAGTCACATGGAGTTAGTGTGCACTCGAAGTTGGTTGCTTGACGGTTATCAGCCCTCTTTGAGGTCTGTGGATATAGAGGGAAAAATTGGATCGGTGTCGGGTAGAGTTCCCGGGTAGCTCAGTTGGTAGAGCGTTGGTATGTTAAACCAAAGGTCCCGGGTTCGATGCCCGGCCCCGGAACAATTTTTCCCTCGAAATTATTCAGATCAACTTTACAGGGAGTTATACCTGAAATCTTGATTTGCAATAGCGATTTTGTCACCAGTGTGATTTTTATGTTTGGATGATTCTTGGCAATTGTGGTGCTCTGTTTCCTGTCTGTAGATTTCTAAGTAGTCTAGAGCGCAACATCATTGCTATCTGCTTACCTCTAAAGAAACCACGAAGAATACCCATGTTTCTCATCACGAGCCGACAGATGTGTATGTTTATCGCTCTTCTGCAAATTGAATTGAAGAGTGTGATCACAAATCGTGTTCAGTCCATTTTTATGAAAGGACTGGACTTGTTCTTTTAGTCGACCTGAGTAGCGCAGTTAGTATAGCGCTGGCATTCTGTGCTCGAGGTTGCGGGTTCGATCCCGGCCCAGGTCGATGGCATTTAAGCACACTTAAATGCGACAGGCTCATGTCAGTAAATTTACTGGCATGTAAAAGAACTCCTGCGGGACAAAATTGCAGCACATCCGGCGATGCTGATATAAGCTTGGCAGTTGCGAGCGTCGTTAAATAAAACATAACAATTTAAGTTAGCTTACCTGATGCTTAAAAAAAATGTTCAAATTGACGACCCTATCAGTTGCCGGCACATTCCACATCTCTTGAACACATTCGTGATCACATGACAGAGCTCTTCTGCCTGCATTGCTCGAACTTTGCGTTGTATATTGTTTTTGAGTTCGTCGATGGAATCCGGATTATGTGCATACACACTTCCTTTCAAATTCCCTCACACATCAAAGTCACAGGAATTTAAAATAGGAGTTCCCCGGAGGACCACAGACCACAGATTACAACTTGGTCACTAAAAAGTGCATTTATTCCTCTCATGAAGATGTTTGCAGTGTGAGTAATCACATTATTCTGCATAAAATATCCGGATGATTTTACCTTATTTATTAGTTCATTGAAAAAAGAAGTGATTATGGTAATAATGGTTATTATTATTATTATTATTATTATTATTATTGTAGTTATTATTATTATTATTGTAGTTATTATTATTATTATTATTATTATTATAGTTATTATTATTGTAGTTATTATTATTATTATTATTTTTTTTTTATTGTAATTATTATTATTGTAGTTATTATTATTATTATTATTATTATTATTATTATTATTATTATTATTATTATTATTATTATTGCAGTTTTTATTATTGTAGTTATTGTTATTATTATTATTATCATTATTATTATTTTATTGTAGTTATTATTGTTGTTATTGTTATTATTATTATTATTATTATTATTATTATTATTATTATTATTATTAGCTATTATTATCATTATTAAAAATTTAATTTCAGTTAGTGATGATGCCCATGAACGACCATCCAAAAAGGATCTTCTCATAGGTAAACGTAAAGACAAAAAGGATTCGAAGAAGGACCGAGGATATGCAGCTTTAGAGGGTGAGAGTTCTCCTGAAGAAGATCCAGAAATGAAGTTAGTATTAATAAAAAATACAGAATAATGATTATTTCAACCTTTTGATTTGAAGATTGTATAGTAGGCAGAATGTACAATGGCAGTTTTAATTTATAAAACTTACCACCAGAGTGACCTGCTTAAAATGACAAAGTATACCTAACAAAATGTAATAATTTTAAATAATAATAATAATAATAATAATAATAATAATAATAATAATAATAATAATAATATTTATTTACCTAATCTGACAGGATTAAGATCATAAGACCTTCTCTTCCATCCTATCAGATAGTACACAATAAATACAAAGTACAAATAATACAAGAAGAAAATAAACATGCATTTAGAGTAGGCCTGCGTAACAGAAATATACATAAGTTAATTGAAATTATGTGCTGTTATTTAAATGATATTTCAAAATCTGACTAGATTGTATTGTATTGTATTGTATTGTATTTATTAACATTCCATGGTATTCATACATGCTTACAGCTAGAATATGGAACAAGTCAAAAAACTTAATACTAGCCTATTATAAAGTCTTAATTTATAGTCACAGTCTAGATGAAATATATACAGACGAGATTTACAATATAGTCTACTAGTACAACACATAGTTTTAGTATCAATTTCTTGAAGTGTTATTGAATGCCATGAATTCACCTACAGAATAGAAGGCGTGAGAAATTAGGTACTTCTTTAATTTGGCCCTAAATAATTTTATGTCTTGAGTTTCATTTTTTATATCGATAGGGAGGCTATTAAACATTTTTATTGCCATATAATGCACTCCTTTTTGATAGCACGATAGACTTGCCGATGGAGTATGAAAGTCATTTTTTTGACGTGTATTTATGCTATGAACTGTTGAATTAGTTACAAAGTTTTCACGATTACATATGAGGAAGATTATTAATGAAAAGATATACTGACAAGCCATGGGCATTATTTGTAGTTTTTTGAAAATAGTCCTACACGATTCCCTAGATTTGGCACCTACTATTATTCTAATTACTCTTTTTTGTAATAGAAATATACTGTTACTATCTGTGGAATTTCCCCAGAATATTATTCCAAAACTCATTACCAAGTGGAAGTATGCAAAGTATATTGTTTTTAAGGTATTGATATTTACTATCTTTTGCATAGATCTAATAGCAAAACATGCTGAATTTAGTTTAGGGGTAATTTCTTTAATATGATTTTTCCAATTTAACACATTATCGATTTTTAAGCCAAGAAATTTGGTTGTTGTTGTTTCTAATAGGGATCTATTGTTAATTATTGCGCTAGAAGTTTGCGACGTTGAATTTGGACAGGATTTAAATTGAATTATGTTAGTTTTGTTACAATTTAATACCAATTTATTGACTGAGAACCAGTCACATATTTTGAAGAGAATTTCCTTTGTTGAAGATTGGAATGTGTTGGAGTTTTTGGCTGTAATTACTATACTTGTGTCATCTGCAAAAGGTTATAATTTAGTTACGTCATTTCTTCATATAAAATAATGATAATGATCTTTATTTGCAAACCAGTTACATCTTCTCCCAACTCTATCTTACGACATGGATTACGTTCAACCCAGACATTGTTGTGAGATTTTGTGGATAAAGCTACTACAGACAACAGGTTTCTGTTATGTCTCTATTCACATTATCATTATGTCATCTCACATTCAATAACCTCGGTATAATTAAATTAATAAGTCCATCACTTTTCTTTTTACGTTTACATTATAATTATTCAGATATTTTATATAGGGCATATTATGATCATTGTCGAAAATACTTAAGATTTTGTAAAAGTAATCTTTCCAGGTGTGTTATTATTCGGTTGAGAAGCTTTTATCATCCAGTCTGCTCTAAAAAAAGCTGAAAGTTGGAATTTATAAAACAATTATATTATTGATTCTTCTGTATGGTTGTGAAACTTGCACTCACACTTTGAGAGAGGAACAGAGGTTAAGAGTGTTTGAGAATAAGGTGCTTAGGAAAATATTTGGGGCTAAGAGGGATGAAGTTACAGAAGAATGGAGAAAGTTACACAACGCAGAACTGCACGCATTGTATTCTTCACCTGACCTAATTAGGAACATTAAATCCAGACGTTTGAGATGGGCAGGGCATGTAGCACGTATGGGCAAATCCAGAAATGCATATAGAGTGTTAGTTAGGAAGCCAGAGGGAAAAAAGACCTTTGGGGAGGCAGAGCCGTAGATGGGAGGATAATATTAAAATGGATTTGAGGGAGGTGGGATATGATAGAGACTGGATTAATCTTTCTCAGGATATGGACTGATGGCAGGCTTATGTGAGGGTGGCAATGAACTTCCAGGTTCCTTAAAAGCCGTAAGTAAATAAATCTCACCAGTGTCTTTTAAAACAGTTTCCACCACAACTTGTCTATAGAAACTATTTCATACTAGTGACGAAATAAATCATAATTGTCTTTAGAGACAATTAATATTAGATACCCTCCACAAAACTGGCTTCATTTATACACCGACGGATCCTTGATCTCCAGAGAACAAGGTGCCGGTGCAAGTGTTACGTGCTGTCTCTTCTCACTTTATAGATCTCTTGGATATGGAACAACAAGTTTTGATGGTGAAATCATTGCAATAAGTGACTGTCTTAGGAATCTTCTATGCCACATCAAAAATTTAGGAATGCAGTTATATTGTCAGACTCCAAAGCAGCTATTCTATCAATCGTCTCTAAACACACACCTTCATCTCAAACAGCAGAAATAACTAAAATGCTTTCTCAATTAATATCACTCAATAAAAGAATTGTATTCCAATGGATACCGTCCCATTGCGGAATCCTGGGAAACGAGAATGCAGATGCTTTAGCAAAGAAGGGCAGCATTGCTACTTACAGACCTGTTACTAAATCTACGTATTATTCTGTGAAGAGATTTATTAAATCTACATACTTAGATTTTTATTTATTTTGATGTACCGAAGTACATATGATATTTCCATGCAGATATTCTGCTTTCTCAGATGATGAGAATTTTTCTCCGTTCCATCTCTCTCTCATCATCTGAGAAAGCAGAATATCTGCATGGAAATATCATATGTACTTCGGTACATCAAAATAAATATGATATGCGTAATAAATCACTTTGTGATTTAAAGACGGCGCCCATACCGTCGGACCCCGGCCAACCAGTCACTCATCTGAGTGCACCTCTACACATGTATGGACTTCGGTCCTGCGTGCATAGACATCTATGACGTAGTGCAGAGGGCGGCCACTAGAGGGAACCCATGAGATGGAGCTTAATCTGAGACGATTCTCAACGGTGTCGGGATTGTATCCGGCGTGGCTTAGTGGTTAAAGCATCAGCACGGAGAGCTGAAAACCCGGGTTCAAATCCCGGCGCCGGAGAGAATTTTTCTCCGTTCCATCTCTCTCTCATCTACATACTTAGACTTCAACAAACAAAATTTGATAACACAATCCCAAGGGAAAAAATGGAACTCTCTGCATCAAAATCCACAGTTAATTCCCGATTTACCACGAAAATCGTCTGTAGCTGCATTTAGATTGGCAACAGGCCATGATTGTTTGGCCAAACACCTGCATAGAATTGGAATATATCAGTCCCCTAACTGCCCATTGTGCAACTCAAACCAAGAAATGGATTCGGAACACCTCAAAATCTGTGCTTCAGTGGCTGGCCATGATAATATCTTTGAAAAATATTGGAGTGCAAGAGGTCAAATGACTTTATTGTCAAACGCCTGGCATTAGAAAACAACAACAACATATTTAAACAGTGTTTGCATTAGATCTAGACAGACTGAAGATTTCTGTCTTTTCAAGTAAACATCACATGAGAATATGTTTTTTTGTTGTTTGGTGAATGGTCAAGTTATAAAACGCATTCATCACAGCTGTTCTGAACCAGAAGGTGCTTTATTGATAATTAAAGTATATATTAATATACTATCGTACCGTAAACGTGACAAACATTTTTTTTTTTTTTTCATTTCATTTCATAGTTCTCTGCCCAAGGGCAGGTCTTTACTGCAAACCCAGCATTATCCAAACTTTCCCATTTTCTGCCTTCTTCTTAGTCTTCGCACATGATCCATATATCTTAATGTCGTCTGTCATCTGATACTCTAATTCTGCCCCAAACTCTTCTTCCATTCACCATTCCTTTTAGTGCATCTTCCAGTAGGCAGTTTCTTCTCAGCCAGTTATTCAACCAATTTCTTTTTCTCTTTGCGTGCATGCGTGTGTATGCGTGCAAGAGAGAGAGATTATTTATATTTTATTTACAAAAGAAAACCTCAGTCATGTTCTTAATAAATAGTCGCAAATTAGATACACTAAAAATATTAAACATGTACCTGATAAAAAAATTAAATATATGCAGAAACTCATCAGGATTCTGTACATACCCATCCACTTTCTCATTTTTTATTTCTTTTACTAGCAGTGAAAAATGTCGTAACTACAGTTCTTCCCCCTTCATTGAAAACATTTTTTTTTTTGTACAAAATAACTTAGATGAGACACAAAACCTTCTTTCTCTTTATAATGACTTGTACAAAGCTTTAACAATTTAGTAAACATAATTATTAAACTTGTATTGCTTCATTGCAATTTGTACATTTTATGTTGTGTTTATTGTTGACGTTGTACCTAGTATTCAGGAAGAGAAATCTATGGAAATTAATTCCTTTAGGAGTCCTTCAAAGTCTAAGAAGAGTAAGTCATTCAAATTCTCAAGTAAAAAGGAAAAGAGAGAAAAGTCGAGGGAGAAGGATGCTAAAGAAAAAGAGAAAGAAGTTGACAAAGAAAAGAAGAAAGAAAAGGAGGGGAAAGTTAAATTAAAACTTAAAGAGCGAAAGAAATCCAAGCACCTGGAAGACGCTACAGAACTTACAGGTAATCATAGCATAGAGCATGAAATATTTAAGGAAATGATTTAGTTTTTATATTAAAAAATAAACCACACATGTTGGGCCAATTATACAGTGTTCATAGATTTGATAAGAAACGTAAAAAAGTATATAGTTACAGTTATATGAACACTAATAAATATAATATAATTATTAAAAATTAGTAAAAGTCGGACATGTTTCGGAGACTGCAGTCTCCTTTAAGCCACGCAACAACGCGGTTCGATCACCTGAACCAGCCGTTGTGGTAAAGTCACTGAGGATGGAGAAGCAGTCTCCGAAACATGTCTGACTTTTACTAATTTTTAATAATTATATCATATGCATTAGTGTTCATATAACTGTAATATATAATTTTTTACGTTTCTTATTAATGATTTAGTTGATAAAATTTTTCATACAAACCAAGAATTCAAAATTATATTTACTTAAAATTTCCTGGATAACTTCTGAAATGTGTTCATGTTTTTACATGTTCTTGATAGGTCTATAGAGTGTCCCCTATTTGCGAATTTGTTACTTGACTGACTTGTTGGACTGTAAGAACGCAAACACATAAATGAGTTATTCTATCATTAAATAACAAAATCTTTAAAGTTAGTTAAGTAATAAATTATGGTGTATTCCTGGCTATGTTTTCTTACATAACTTCCATTATAAAATCTCCAATTAAATGAATGTGTCCACAAATTTTCTTTAGCTAAACTGACATAAATCAATATTGTCATACATTTCTATCAGATTAGGTCGGTAATGAAACTGATATGGCCACAGAAAGTAATTAAAATTAGTATTGAAATGTCTTCATTTGATGAGTATATATCTATTTGCAATATACAGTAAAACTTCTTTAGAAAAATAAGGTATCTCGTTATAACAAAATTTCACTATTATATTGTGGAATAATTTCCGAGGTCTGGTTCTGTTTTTTGTACATCCACTTGTAAATTGAACTTCTGTATTCCCCTGGAGAATGAAACTTAATTTGCACAAAAAATGATAACCCCCCCCCCCTTTACCCAAACACAATCAATCTGTAACTTTAATTTCCGAGTTTTAGTAATTGAATTTATACACGTTATCAATTATTCTATTTATCAGCAGAACTAAGACACTCATCATTGGACCTACCCATATTTTCTGTTGAACTAGAGATTGTATAGTGATAAGAAAGTTGGTTGTTTCAAAAAAGAAGTTGGAAATTATAAAAAAAATCATGTTATTTCTCTTTTCTTATTTTATATGAATATTCTAATATTTCGGAATTAAATAAACAGTTTATAATGCGACCTAATTCCGGGAGTCAGTCTGCATGCTGTATTGTTGTACTAGAAAGATGAAATTAATTTTGAAGTCTTGTTGATATTGACATGTTGATTTGTTTTGCATAGACGAACAGCCAGTGTTTGGTGTTCCCTTAGAACTGGCTGTTGAGAGAAGCCACTGCCACGATGGGGTGAATATTCCTGTTGTAGTTCGTGACTGCATCGACTATGTCCAAGAACATGGTATGAAACTACAATTAAATTATATAGGTTTGAGGTTTACTTTTTGTTATCTTTATGTATTCATTGTTTTCTACTTTTTCACAGGCTTGAACATGGAAGGTATATACAAGGTGTCAGGCATCAAGTCGAAGGTACAACATTTAAGGAGATTATATAACCTCCGTGAAGCTGTTCAGTTGGCCGACTTTGAGCTGCCTGTCATTACAAGTCTTCTGAAGCAGTTTTTAAGGTTAATTAACTTCTATAAAAACTCATAATTATCAATCAATCAATCTTCTTAATGTATCCAGCTGTTTGCTGACAACATAACGTCCACTATAGTCCACTGTAGTCTATTCAGTTGTTTTTCATGAGAAATGAGGGGTATTTTGATCGGTGTTCATTATAGATGCCTGTTGCTAGTAGCCAGAGTTGGGGTGTAGTTAATATATACTGCAGGGCTGTGTCTTCTGCAACTGGTACTGATGATTTTAATTAAAAAAAAAAAAGAAGTCATAATTATGATGTGACTACAAATCTCGGTTTGTGTTGCTGTATGATTTCTCTTATATTTTGATTTTTAAATTACCTATAGATTTCATCATCAGAATCGCCTACCCCATTGGGTCTGTTAAGGGAGCAGAAGGGTCATTTTTTTTTTTATCCGAGAAAAAAACTGTTATCGATTTTTGCAAAGAAATAATCAGTGACCTTTCATTTATACATTGTCCAAATTTTATCGACATAATCGTCCTCAGGCTTTAGATATATTTCACAATTGCAAATAGAATTTCATAATAGAAAAATTGACATTTTAAAATCATTTTTCCACATTTCTATTTGTACTGCATTTACTCACATTCATATACTATAGACTCCAACAAATTTCATTCTAAGTTGTTGAAATTTTTGCTACATGTTTATATATATATATATATATATATATATATATATATATAAAGTAAATATTTCCAAAATCAAAAAATAAAATATACTACCTGGACACAAAAAATTAATTATTTTTTAACTGATTAGATTACATTTTTTCAGGTCATTCATACATTCATCATCATCATCATCATCATCATCATCATCATCATCATCATCAATCATCATCATCATCATCATCATCAGCCATATAGGTTATAGTCCCAGAAGGGCTGTTACAGTCCACAAAAGTTTTCAACTCATCTCTTCATTGGACGTCCAGTTGATCTCCTATATCTAGGTTGGTAATGCAGGATTGCACGAAGGATTCTCGTCCTAGACATATCTCACATGCTGACGTCAGTTGTCTTGATAGTGACAAAAAAAACATGCCTCTCCACAATGTACATACAATATATGTTGAAAGTAGTTATTTTAGCTACTTCCTGTCGTGGCAAGCATTTGATTAATTATTTTCACTGTTTTTTTAATTAGGTTACTTTACGACACTTTATCAACATCTTAGGTTATTTAGCATCTGAATGAAATGAAGGTGATAATGCCTGTGAAATGAGTCCAGGGTTCAGCACCGAAAGTTACCCAGCATTTGCTCATATTGGGCTGAGGGAAAACCCCGGAAAAAACCTCAACCAGGTAACTTTCCCCGACCTGGAATCAACCCGGGCCACCTGGTTTTGCGGTCAGGCTAATTAAGAATTGTATTCCAATGGATACCATCCCATTGTGGAATCCTGGGAAACGAGAATGCAGATGCTTTAGCAAAGAAGGGCAGCACTGCTACTTACAGACCTGTTACTAAATCTACGTATTACTCTGTGAAAAGATTTATTAAATCTACATACTTAGACTTCAACAAACAAAATTTAATAACACAATCTCAAGGGAAAAAATTGGAACTCTCTGCATCAAAATCCACAGTTAATTCCTGATTTACCACGAAAATCGTCTGTAGCTGCATTTAGATTGGCAACAGGCCATGATTGTTTGGCCAAACACCTGCATAGGATTGGAATATATCAGTCTCCTAACTGCCCATTGTGCAACTCAAACCAAGAAATGGATTCGGAACACCTCAAAATCTGTGCTTCATTGGCTGGCCATGATAATATCTTTGAAAAATATTGGAGTTTAAGAGGTCAAATGACTTTATTGTCAAACGCCTGGCATTAGAAAACAACAACAACAGATTTAGCTACTTACAGATTTTCGGAGAAGAATGTTTGGTGTTCAGTTGCCATAGTTTCATTCACCATGCCTAAAATAAAGCCATCTAAATCTTCTCATTTAAGACAGATAGTATCTGAATTTGGAGATGATGTTTTCTCTACAGATGGCGAAGTATTATTTTGTAAGTTGTGCGAAAGAAAGGTATCAACCGAAATAAAATTCACTGTTCAACAACATGTGGGTCGCAATAAGCATATACAGTCAGTGTAATTCTCAAGTAAGAAGGAATCCACGCAATTTTTACTGCAACGAAGTGTATCCGTGAAGGAAAATAAATCGTCAGATCTTTACGGAGACTTTTGTGAAGCATTTGATACTTCGTGCATTAAAGATCTCACTGATGTGTGATTTAGCACATTTCAAGTATGCTCCAGTTGTATCAGCAGATGTGGAAAGGAGTTTCTCACAGTACAAAAATGTGCTTTCTGACAATAGGCATTCCCTAACTTTCGAGAACCTGCGCATGCTGGTGGTTACCTACTGCAATAATTCTGAATAAAGGTACGGTCACACGTCGCTACTTTTGCAGCGCAACTTTTGTACTGCAGCTGCAAAAGTTGCGTGTCGTGTTCACACGTAAGCCAAAAGTAGCGCGCTGCACGCTACTTTTCGTGCTGCGCAACCCGAGTGCTGCAAAAGTTGCAACTGGAGGTTGCGAGTCTGTTCACACACAAGGCGCTACTTTTGCAGCCGCAGTCATGCTGCAGGTTTCCATCTCCGTGTTGACTTCTCAATATACATTTTGTGGTTATGTTCGCATTATTAAGAAACTCATGCGAAAGCTTCCTTATCTATTATTTGCTTTTCTGTCGTATCTAGTATTGAGAAATTGATATTATTTTTACTATAAAGCTTTTAAAAATGCCTATATACTTAAATGATAACCAACAGTATATTCACCTAATGAATGTTGGCAACCCTCCTGTTTGGAACAATGCTAAGGAAAATTTAAAAAATGAATTATATCGTCAGCAATTATGCTCAGACTGTGTTGTGTATTTAATAACTGTTACAAATAATTGATTTTCATCACATTTAACATTAAAATATATCCAAACAATAAAAGTATCATTGGCACATTTGGGTGGTAACACTGGTTGCAACCGCAGCAAAAGTTTCAACAACACCGATATCAAAAATGCTGCGGCTGCAACCCTGAGAACCCTGTTCACACGCCGCTACTTTTAAGCTGCGCGCAGCATGGAAAAGTAGCGGGCAGCAGGTTCGGCAGTCGCTACTTTTCGGATTGCACCGTTGTTCACACGTCGCAGTTTTTTATACTGCATCGCTGCAAAAGTAGCAACGTGTGACCGTACCTTAAGGTAATACTTTTTATATATGCTCTTTCCTAGAACATGCAAATTCGCGAGTTTAAATTAATATTAGTTTTTAATTTCAGTTCTAACATGACAGAAGTAAGAACTGTGCTGTACTGCCATATCCTAAAATGATGACAAAAAATTTTTGTCATTTTTTAGATCATTTTATTGATTTTTTTAGGTCATTTTATAGATCAATTTTTAGATATTTTTAGGTCATCAAAATCCGGGCCCTGGCTTATAAGTATAGAACACGCAAGCTCAGTTTTTTTTTAATACAAGTTGAAATTGTACAAGTGCTAGGACAGTGCTTATCTTTTCTAAAACAATGTTGAAAATATTCCCCATCTGCTGCAAGACAAATATTGTAGCGTCTAAACACATTTTGATTTACATGTTGCAGCTCCATTTCTGAAATATTGACTATTTCATACAAATCTGGCTTTCAGGTAGTAGCTCCCTGTAAAGCAGGTTTGAATAATTTCAAGGAAAAATTGTTCCGGGACCGGGTATCGATCCCGGGACCCTTTGCTTTGCGCGCGAACGCTCTTCCGACTGAGCTACCCCAGAAACTATACACGACACCGTCACAATTTTTCCTTTGTATCCACACGACTCAAATGAGCTGACAAGACGCCAGAACTCAAAGTCACACAAGTATTTGTGTGCACTCAAAGTTGAGTTCTGGCGTCTTGCCAGCTCATTTGAGTCGTGTGGATACAAAGGAAAAATTGTGACGGTGTCGTGTATACCGTATTTGCTCGCGTAATTTGCGCACTTTCTAATTAACTTTGGCCACTGAAAAATTGGGTGCGTAAAATATGCGGATTTTTCAAATAAGAGGTCCTGTTCTGAGTTTATCTCGATTAGCATATGTATAGGTAAGTATTTACGGTAGGGCTAATTTTCTATACCGGTAACTTGTCTCTACCAAGGAAAAGCATTGTTAAAGTAGCGGGACTTTGGAGTTTCTTTCTGAAGCAGGTACTTCAGTTGCTGGTGAATGACCTACGATGGACTGTAGGGAAGGAAAATCCCTACTACACTGAAAAAAATATGTACGTAAAATGTGTGCGCAAAATACATGGAGCAAAAATAAAGTTCAAAATAATCCCTTAAAAATTAGGGTGCGCAAAATACGCGGGGGCGCAAATTACGCGAGTAAATACGGTAGTTCGTGGGGTAGCTCAGTCGGAAGAGCATTTGCACGCTAAGCGAAGGGTCCCGGATCGATACCCGGCCCCGGAACAATTTTTCCTTGAAAATATTGACTATTTCATCTCGATTTTGTTAATTTTGTAGAGCATTATATGCTGATGTATGGCTGATCACTGCTTGTTGTACTAACTTCATGAGAGATTTTTGCAGTGGTTATTCTAATGTTCTAATTGAGTACTGTTGTAATGCATCTTTTCTTCTGTTACAACATGGCGCCTTCATCTTCTTTTCTTGTCCAATACTGACCCTGTATTGTATGAATTGTAGTCCTTTCAGTTGGATGAATCTCAGGAAAATGTTCTTGAAAT
Organism: Periplaneta americana; assembly: GCF_040183065.1. Lineage (NCBI taxonomy): Eukaryota > Metazoa > Arthropoda > Insecta > Blattodea > Blattidae > Periplaneta > Periplaneta americana. The sequence continues at coordinate 14,350,934 of NC_091120.1, forward strand.
TCTCTGCGACAATGAGTTGGTGCTTTTTTTTTTAAAGTTACGACAAATCTCTGAACCATGACTCAAGCAAGCAACGGACACAAACTGAGAAATAAAACTCAACACTGGACACAATAACAGATACACTGCTCTGAAACTAAACTCAGTTCTGCACACAATAACAGACAACTGTCTTATCATTAGACATCGGATTTTAGGTTAAATGCCTTTTTTTTTTCTCCAGAGATAAACTAATACTATTTATATTCAAAGATAAACCACACATGTTAGGCCAATTATACAGTGTTCATAGATTTGATAAGAAACGTAAAAAATTATATATTACAGTTATATGAACACTAACAAATATAATATAATTATTAAAGAAGTTAGTAATAGTCAGACATGTTTCGGAGATGCTTCTCCATCCTCAGTGACTATTTACCACGACTGCAAAAGGAAAACAAATGTAATTAATCTCATGTATAATTATATTTCAAGAATTAATGACAAATAGAAAATATAAGATATCTGAACAGTAATATTTAAGCCTTTCAATAGCTGGAAAAGTTAAAAAATACTAATTTATAACCAGTATGTCTTCTATATATCCATGGAAAAGAGAATATAAAAAGTATGATAGAGTTAAAAAATGTGAGAGTAAAACTGACAATTTAAAATAATTAACATCTTATGATGTATGTTCATTCTTATAATAAAAAGTTTACACAGATCATATTAAAAAATGAATAAAAGAAGAATGGACAAAATTACGATTTGGATGAAAGACTCACCGGCTGGTTCAGGTGATCGAACCGCGTTGTTGCTTGGCTTAAAGGAGACTGACTGAGATGGGGGAAAGAACAGAAATTACATTGACTGATACTACGTTAATCTTTTACTATTCAAATCGGAAGTAATATAAAGATCAAAGAGAATGTTTTTTTCGTAAATTGCTTTTTCATTTAGATTATGAGAGTTAATGAATTTATCTTTGTATATTTCAATAGATTTGTATTTAGTAATTTACCTTTCCTATTAGTATGTACGTTTCTTATTATATAATACTAGTTAAATATATTCACATCTTGTATAAAATATGAATGCTTGAAAGTGGTTTTATGGTGCCTAAAATGCCAATTTTGCCAACTGAGACCTATTTTTAAGGTTTTAGAGCCTAAAATGGCCTATTTCTATTTTCTATGTGTATATTTTCTAATTTTCGTGTAGCAGTGAAAGAGACTGGATTAATCTTGCTCAGGATAGGGACCAATGGTGGGCTTATGTGAGGGTGGCAGTGAACCTACGGGTTCCTTAAAAGCCAGTAAGTAAGTAAGTAAGTAAGCAGTGAAAGAGAAAGTTTTGAATATTGAGGGGCGGGTTTGATTCAAATATCCTTTAATAGTTTGGCTATAGGAATAAATACATTCCTGGAAGACGTCTGGTTTTATTGAGCACTTTAGCAGACAGCGGGAATGTGATGAATCGGGAGGACGTAGTTCTCCCTAAAGAAATCAGCGTGGCAAACATTTCTAGTTTTAAATATGCATTCATTGCTTTGGTATCATTGGGAAAAATTTTTTTCGCTTATAAAATGGTTCTGTCTAAAAAAAAAAAAAAAAAAAAAAAAAAAAAAAAAAAAAAAAAAAAAAAGCAGTTTCGCTATAGGTAATTAGAGAAAAACGTTCTTATGTATTGCAATGCCAAGTATGAATAATGTGTTAACTGTAAATTCATTAATTTGTTATATGGGCTCTTACATATTAGCAGCCTTAGAGCAATAAGGCCTATGAATTCATTAAAAATTATGTAATTAATAATTTAAGACTTGACAAAAATAAAGTTTTTAACCGCAATATTTTTTTACTGTTTTTGTCACTGTATACTGTAATGCTTAATACTTACTAATTAATTGCATTTTTATTGTTACAGTAGTTTGTGTGGATATGAATTATATTTTCTGCATAAAATAGTATTTTTAACTGCTTGAAATTGTATTTTTAAGTGCCAAATCTATGTTTGTAGTGTCTATTTTGATAAATTCAGAGCCTATTTTAGGTGCCTAAAAATCCGAGATCTACTTATCAGTGACTGTGCATGCCTTTGAATAGCAACACGCACAGCTACTTACTGCTGACACTGGTCCAGTATGTGAGCGTGGAAAGATAAAATGTATGTACTGTAAAAACCCAAAAGCCATGTTTCACTATTGTCTCTAGTTCGTCCAATGAAACATAGGGTTGAAAATTTAATTGGAGAATGTAACAGGTCATAGGGCCCCACACCTAAAGGGAAGAAAAAGGTAAATCTGTTAGATGATAACTGAAGGTCTGAAAAGAGTCTGTGGTTTGTCAAATCACTGATACTGCGCTGTTTGGGGGGAGGGGTACACCTGCTGATAGCTGAAGTTTCTACTTTCTGGCCAAGAGAGAATTTTTTTGACCTAGTACTTTGTAACCTGAATGTGTTTTATAATGAAATCATGTAAAGCACTCTTGTGTTAACACAGGGAACTTCCAGAACCTATACTCACAACAGAACTCCTAGCTAGGTTTGAAGAGGCTGGGGCTATTAAGGAAATGGCAGCAAGAGAGTCTGAGCTTCGTGCCCTTATTATGCAGTTACCGTCAAGCAACAGACAGTTGCTAGCTTGGCTCATGCTTCATCTTGAAAACATCACTTTGCATGTGGGTATTATTGAATTATTTAAATTATGGATATTTATCGCATTCATAGGAATAATCCACAATTTGTAAAGTTCAGTGTGTTACTCTAGGTCAGCCATGGCTAAATGTGACTCACGAGCACATTGTGGCTCGCAATGATAGCTATGCGCTTCCTACCTCCCACAACTCCCACCCTCTCACTCACTGGAGTCAAACTCCGTTCCATTTGTATTTGTCTCTGACCTGTGAGTGGCATATCGTCGCAATGTCTCTCTCGAAACCATGTACCTCTACAAAAACAAAAGTTTCAAGTTGGATGGAAGGACGCATTTTTTTTTGCTGCCAATATGATGAGAATATTAAATGTATTATTTGTTCACAAGTATTACGAGGAAAACGGTTGTATAACATAAAATGGCATTATACTACATGTTACTGATGAAACATTAAAAGGTTAAGTGTTATATATTATTATTATTATTATTATTATTATTATTATTATTATCATCATCATCATCATCATCATCATCATCATCATCATCATCATCATCATCATCTCTGTATGTCGATCCTTTTTCAGCAGATGTATGAATAATGCGGTTAGATCTTCAATTTAAACTCACAGATTTACTATGTGATGTTAAATAAAAGCTAGCTGTAAGGACTTGACAAATGTTGAACTTTTCAAATCTTTGCCAAAAAATAAATATTCGAAGCTTCGTTTTTCACTTGTTCTTTTGAAGTCATGTTCGCTACAACTTACGTTTGTAAAAAGTTATTTTCAAGAATGAAAACAGTAAAAACCAAATTTAGATCACGACTGACAGACAAATATCTTCGTGAACAACTACGACTGGCAGTAAGTGACAATTCCTGATTTTGAATCTCTGTTGCAGAGACATTCTGAAGACAGTTAATTTTAGTTTGTGATAATTTGTTTTATTCTTCATTTCTTACTTAGTTACACGTATTAAACATTAGTTTGTAGCCTTGTACTGTATCAAATTATATTTAAATGTTTGACGTAAGGAAAATGAAAATCCGTTAATAAGTCAGACAGTTGCTTCACTTCCCCTTCGGGTGTCCGCCTCCCTCCATAGGTGCTATGCACGTTGCAGGTTACACAGTGGCTCGGTGCACGATCGCATTTTCGCCACGGCTGCTCTAGGTGATGGAATGTTCAGCATGTTTGCCATTAAATCAGACGATTACAGGTACAAACCTTGCCAAGAATACAGTGTGTTTCTGAAGTGATACTGTCAATGGTTTGATACTGGAAAATTGTTTACTTACCCATTTTTACATTAATTTGTTTCTACCCAGTATCTTGGATTAAATTAATATAATTATAATTATTAACAATGAAGTTTTGTGGATAAATAAAATATTTTAATCGAAGAAAACCAAAGTGCCAAATGCTTTACTTTTTGTTTTCAGGAAAAGCACAATAAAATGAATGCCCAAACCATTGCTATTACATTGAGCCCAGTTATCCAGATGAGCCATCGACTACTGACAGCTTTTCTCTGCCACTGCAACTTTCTCTTCCCAGGCATTAAACTGAACAAGTAAGATTTAAATCCTGTTTCATTAGTAGGTATCTGTGAACATATGAAATACTGCTAATCATTGCGTGAAATATGAAGTGATCCATTTTCCTTCGATTTTACTACTACTTCATTCCATTTGTTGCAACTGATTTCCATTATTTTATCTATGTAGAAGTTTAAAAATATTGGGGACAAACCTCTATCTTGTTGTAATATTCATTTTTATAAAATGAAATAACATTGAACATACTGTCTTTTAAACAAGATCATAACACCCTTGTTTTAGTTTATCAATTATTATTATTATTATTATTATTATTATTATTATTATCATTATTATTATTATTATTATTATTATTATTATCATCATCATTATCAGGGCTGGGGAAAATACTGACATCCAAGTATTTCAAATACAAATTCAAAATACTTAAAAAAATTGTATTTGAAATACAAATACAAAATACTTTTAAAAAATTAAGCAAAATACATTTGTATTTCAAATACTCGATACAATATGTAGGCCTAAAGAAATAAGAATATTGCTAGAGGAACACAAACTTGTATTATACTTTATAAAGCTTGTTTCACTGTTGGGTAATTCTCTAGAGTGCACAGGGTTGTCCCTTTGCCATTGAAGAATTATATGAGCTCATACTCCGCAGTAGATAAATTCTTTTCTTTTTGCTTTTTGAAGTCTGTTGTATTTGAGTTGAAAACACAAAAACTGTTTTCATCGTCTGAACTGACCAAAGGTGTAGCAGAGAACTGCTCAGCTGATTTCACGCACATATTCTGTGTCCTCCTCTTATCATTTGGTGAGGCAGTGTCAGGTAGCCATCTCATCTTCAATGATGGGTGAAGCGAGCTGCCAAAATAGCTCAATTTGCTTCTGGGTTCAGATCAAACATCGCTTTAAATCTTGATGAAAGTGAAATTATTAGGATTGGAGTTACTTGGAATACATGGCGTAGATTGCTAAATAACAGAATATTTCATCTGTTTTTGAGGGAAATTAATGTGGACAAAAGTTGGCCGTAATAGCAGGTCTTCTCATTTTGCATTAAATCAAGGGCTACGAACTGCACAATATTCTTCAAGGTACTGAAACTCAACATCTTTGAAGGTTGGCAATCCCAGTTTTTCAATATACTGTTTATATCATGTTTGAATTGCAATATTTGAGAATTCCATTGAGTTGGGCAAGGAAACTTTAATGAATAATTCAAGACATCTCATATAATTTCTGAGGATTTGGGTCTCCTAGACGCATTCCATAATGCTGAACATTTAGCAAGTGTTGGGTGATGGATCCTTGATGCTGTTGGAGATTTCTTTATGGCATTAAGGAAATCAGTTGTGGCAAGAAAACTAAATGTATGGCTAGCTCATGAAATGGGCAGGCAAATAAGACGAAAGTTCATTCTTCAAATCCAAATCCAAAACTTGAAGGAAAAGAAGAAGAAAAAAGTATTTTGAGTATTTGAAATACAAAATACATCAATATTATGTATTTAAACACAAAATACAAAATAATTTCGAAAATCCTTACAAATTACAAAATACAAACGTATTTCAAATACGTATTACAAATACATGTATTTCAAATACTGCCCAGCCCTGATTATCATCATCATCATCATCATCATCATCATCATCATCATCATCATCGTCATTATCATTATTATTACACATTGACATAGTTCTGTATTTACTAAAGCCAAGAGATGTTCTACACATCAGAAAATGTGCAAGATTAACTGCATAATAAGTTATGAAAAAAATCAGAAGAAAATGCATTCGTTTTTCATTTCATTTATTGTATTCTACAGATCTTACATTAGCATTGATGCTTTAAAATGTGGAAAAGTCAAAATTTTACAAGAATTCAATTCTATGGCGAGATGTATTTACCAGCATTTTCACAACATAGATAACAAAATTAAATTGTCATTATATAGCCTATATATTTCTACCTTTGTGATTTTTATCTTACAAGTTATTTTCTTCTTTTAAAACATAACGTACATAATAATAATAATAATAATAATAATAGTATTATTATTATTATTATTATTATTATTATTATTATTATTATTATTATTATTATTATTATTATTATTATGTCTGTTATAGCCTTGAGACCATGAATTAGATTTTTTGTGTGTGTGTGACCTAGCAATGTACCCTGCCATATCCTGGAGGCTGATAATGCTATCTTGTTTTGTTTCCCTTCTCGCAAGATATGTACCACCGTTGACTGCAGGCAGCCCCTCTCTCCCAGACACTCCAACAGGCATAGCTGATCAACTTAAGAAGCAAGAGTCTCTGCTTAATCAGATTCACAGGGAGATGAATGCTGGTTTTGTCTCAAAGCGTAAAGAAGAACAGCTTTGGGAAGTGCAAAGAATCATTACACAGCTCAAGGTATGTTCTGATAACAGCAGTAATTTTCTCATAACTGAAATTGACTTGGATACAAATTGTTACTAACTTAAATGAATAATATGCTTCATTTCATTTTTAAATTTTAATTATGTTTGTCTTGGGAAAAGATATATTATTATTATTATTATTATTATTATTATTATTATTATTATTATTATTATTATTATTATTATTAATACTACTACTACTACTACTACTACTACTACTACTACTACCATCATCATCATCATCTATGTATTTGCAGCTCTGTACTTGTAGGAGTTTCATTGTCAAAACCAAATCAATGGTACCTGTTCAGGTATGGTCTAGACATCACAGATAATGAGGGATTTATTATTTCATTGACCCAATTTATTTTTATTTGAGCACATATGTGTACCTAGATTTATTAATTGCATGTTAATGGAAGTCATGGTTGTATCCAACCAAGCAGGAGTATGCTCTCATATGCAATTATTACCGAGGAACTCTACACCCAGTCTGGAAGACAGGAACTCCGTATTTATTACCTTTGTAACAAGGTCACGTCTTAGTTACACCCTGTTTCTATATTTGCAGTGCTAGCCTCTAAGGAATCTGTTTTATTTATTGTAAGTAAATAATGAAATTAACATGTTTCAGAGGAAGTTACGTACAGTGCAACGGGCACAGGAGATGAGTCAAAATCAGAAGAGTTTGGAGGAGGATCGTAGCAGCAAACCTTGCGAAGATGAATTTCGTATTGATCTCACCTTACAAAAAGCTTCGTCATGTTCTGAAGAAGATACCACACTTAATGGTGTGAGTGTACCAGACGTGAAGCCTGCAGCTGGCGATGTTCCACAGGGATTATCAAAGCCCTCAGTTTCATCTGCGTCGGATACGCAACAACAGCAGCAGCAGCAGCAGCCACTTCCACCACAGCCATCACAGCAACAACAACAAGAAGCAGTACAACCATCCTTGTCACTTGATGTGGTGGATAGTCCACAGGAAACAACCGACAAAATTCCAAAACAACAAGTAGGTACCGGTATCTATTTCATACTTACAAAATAGAAGCCTAATTTTAGCTAAAAGTAAAGGAACACTGAACACTACATTATCAGGGAGTGGATTATTTGGAAGTGGGATTACCGAAAAAACATTAACAATATCATTAAAGGATACAAGATAGTTGGAGGCGAGCGTCAGCTCCTAATTTCCACGAATTTCAAAGTGGGTTGCACCTTAACAGTGAACACTTACTGTATTCATGTTTTTTTATATTTGCACATCATCATCATCATCATCATCAGTCCACACTTATGGAGTAACAGCGCATCTGGCTGTGAAACCAAGTGGTCTGGGTTCTATTCCTGGTCGAGGCAAGTTACCCAGTTGAGGTTTCTTCTGGGGTTCAGGGGCGGTTATTCAGGTGAAGTAGGTGAAGTGTCACTTCATCTATTTATGTGTAAAACACATTTTATCTCGTATTAATAATTAATTCTAGCTATTACCGGTACCGTATTTCTAAAATAAAAAAAAAGTTTTCTTTTCAGTCGTTATGAACAGTGTTTAGTTATATAAATATTACCTGTAACCGTCCGCTGAATAGAATAATGTCAACTGTTACGAGCGCCGAGCGGTGTCTATTGGAACTCACAATACTGTAGAGGTGAAATTATTTGGGCTCCCATTCTCATACAGCTCTTGGTTTCCATGGTAACGTGACGTCACGCACTAAAGAAAGATTGTATGAGTGAAGTGCATTTCTGAGTCTTTCAGTTCCGGAGAACTCTGACTTGTTGTAGGCGGAGTAACCAGTTTGCAGATCTAACGGTACTAATAATAGAGAAGGGTTGAAGCTGTAGGCCGGGGGCTATTGTTTAAGGGCTGTGATATTTTACAGTATGTACTACCTGACTCGAGAATAATATCTCATTTCTTGTGTCCAAGCAGCGACCCCTGAAGCGGTAAATTAGTTGGGTCTATGTTATTTTATCAGGAATACACTCCACTTACATTAAGAGTTTTTTTTCTGCGGCGTGTATTATTTCTTCTCATGAGCCTTGCCAGTTTTGTTCCAGCTCTTGTATTTGAAAGTTTAACGCTCGCTTAAATGTGGGCTACACATGTAGTTTAATATTGTGTACGTACATATTAACTTATTATTAATGTATTTAGAGTATATTAGTAATAAGTGTATATAGTGTATTAATCCTGCATCATAGTGTATATCATATGTTTAATCACTACAGTGCTATTATACAAATACTTAGGTACCAGTACACAGAAAATATTGATGACTGTGAAATAATTGTATCCCGAAAATAACACGGTTTATAATTTATTAGAAGTGCCGTTTTGTAGACTTAAATATGAGAATAAAAAAGATGTTTAAAATTCTGGACGACGTACAGTTCCATTTGTTCTTTGTTTTAAAAAGTGCTAAGAAAAAAGAGAATTTATATAAAATAACTTTAAACATTTCTTCCGATGAAAGAAGCTTTTCTGTTTGAAAAGATTGAAAATTTCACTCGGAATGCTACATCACAGGAAAGACTTTCATCATTAGGCCCATAGGTTTGCATAGAAATATACTGTCCACCCTCAGTTAAACTCAGACATTTTATGAAGACATCATCGACAGGTTTCCTGCTTTAAAAAATAGGAGTATTGACTTGGTATGCAAGAAATTGGGCGAGTCCTGAAATAAATTAATTTTCCTGTTTGCATGTGTTCTAGAACAAGTAAAATTGTACGTAATTTACGAATAGTACGCCTACTCATATATTGGTAAAACTGTTCATGCATTTGTGTAGGTGAACATCACTTCACCTATTTTTTTTATGACGAGCCGCTACTGCTGGGGTTTTCCCTCAACCCAATATGAGCAAATGCTGGGTAACTTTCGGTGCTGGACCCTGGAATCATTTCACCGGCATTATCACTTTCATCTCATTCAAATGCTAAATAACCTAAGATGTTGATAAAGCGTCGTAAAATAACCTACTACTAAATCATCATCATCATCATCATCATCATCATCATCATCATCATCATCATCATCATCACCACCACCACCATCACCAGTTCAACAGCTGTTTTCCAGCCTTGACCACCTGAGCACGTCTCCATAGGGTTCTGTCAGTTGCCTTATTTTGCAGTGTATTAATTACACATGTTCTCAGATCCTCTTCCGCACAATCGAGCCATCTATTTGATGGTTGTCCACTTTTTCTGCTAGTGAATGGTTTGTTAAAGGTGAGCTTTTTACATGCATACTGTTCATCTGTTGTATACAGTGTTCCAGTTATCTTAGGGTCAGTATAATAAACGTCATTTAAACCTTACATTCAGTCAGGGGCGGCCCATCCCTATGTGCTAAGTGCTACAGCACAGTGATAATTTTTGCTCAAATAATGTACTTGTAAAACCATAGTATTTGATCTGTCATTTAACAATTTCCCATGGTTATGTTCATGACGCGTTATCGAGTGTTTAGTCTTTGCTCTTCGCTCTTTGGTGTCTCAGGGGGGTTCGTTGTGCTACTCTGACTTCATATGAAAATGTAGACATTTATGCGCATGTGCGAAGCTGAAATCACTGCTCTGATTGGCTATTTTTACGCGGGAAAGTGCTGTAGTCAGCTTCAGCACAACACAGCTTGGAGATTGCAAAAGTAAAGCGTAACGAAAGAATGCTTGTTTGTGGAAGAACTCGGAACTATTTACAATGTATTTGGCAATTCAAATATCGGACTGCTGCTGCCATCTACCTGTAGGCCTATGAGGTTCCTCCTGAATCAGCTAGCAAGCGACGGAAAATGGAATCCTAGAAAATTGAAGCCAAGGAAGTATGTGATTGTATAATTCAGAAAACTACTCACCGTTTTCAGTCTTTAAGCTACCTAGACGCAACAAAATTGTTAAACAGCAACATTTTTGAGAATTTTACGTATAATTTTCGTGAACGCGAACTTGAAGTTGCTGTCAACAGCTATACTGTACTGAACAAAGAGTGTTAAAGACACAACTTGGAGTTCTATACGGAAGACCCGACTTCCAAAATATAGATGTCTGCTTAATTGTTACAATACATAGTCTCCAACAATTTACAGGATCCATTCCGTGAAGTAACGAAGTTGTTAAATATTTTGGTTATAACACCAATGACCACTGCTGAGCCAGAAAGATGTTTTTCTTGCTTGAAACGCATAAAAACTGTTTTTAAGGATCACTATGTCCCAGGATCGTCTCACTGCTCTTGCAATATTGTCAATAGAAAATAGTATGAAGTCCAAGATGGAAGGGCTTGACACCAGGGTAATTGACAAGTTCTGCAGTAGGAAGGAACGTCGTATGGACTTCATATTTCGTCACTAGGCGAGTCTCAAATTAAGATAAATACATATAAGTGTATATAGTAGGCAGATATAGAGATTGTAGCACACTCATTATTTTGACCACCAGCCGCTACTGCATTCAGTTTAAACTCAAGTTTTTTGTTCTGCTTCGTAATATAAATCTTAACTACCACTTAATTTTGGGTTAACTTGGGTTTAACTTGATCGGCATTCTTCTGCCATTTAAACTGAAGTTCAAGCAGTGGCAGTTCCTCAGGGGAGGGAAGGGAGGAACGTCCTCCTCACATTTTCTTCTTTTGAAAGTAAATACCTAATAGAATATGTGCCTTGAAATTCGAGGAAGATTCGATAATTTTTAAGTTCACAGCTATAAGAAAACCTCGGTTGATCGAGTTTTAAATGACGCGCGCTCATGTGCTGTAGAAAACTGTGAGAAAGATGCGAGATTGTCTGCATAGAGGAAAGGCACTCCATTCCTCCTCTACTGCAGTTAACACACATAGACAACAGCACACTAGCGGCCAGAGAAAGAAGCAGAGTTTTAAAGCAAGTAAATGAACGGAGAGGGAGGAGATCCTCCTCTGAATCAGTCATGGGCGGGAAATAGAAACCGACTGGTCGTGCAGCAAGCTCGCTACCGCTGCCACCTAACGATGTTGCATTCAACCGGACTATAACACATCTAGGAGGAGACACAACAAAAACAGTTTTAATGCAACGCTATGAAAGACACCATGTAAACTTTTTTTTAATTATAAATAAAAAATATTATTCATTGCACTTTATATAGACTACTATTCATGGTTTGAAACTTTCGTGGATATTTGAAAGTTAAAGTCGGGTTTATGTAAAACAAAGAAGTAGTTTTACATAGTTGGCCCCTGAAATTCACTTCTATTCATTGTTCACTAGACAGGGCAACAGCCAAGTTGTCAGTTTTGTACAAATATATTTGAAACTGAAAGTAGGTACTCCAAACTACATCATTTTTAACATAAAAAATTAATCGGCCACCGGCAGCTTTGAAGAATAATGATAGTATGACTTTACAAGAGCTGACATTCTTCAAAAGCATGTGATACTGAACTTGTAAAATGTACATGTGGCAACACAGACCACGTGTTTGGGTGCAGTGTTCTCGCTTTCCTCAGATTATTTCCCATTCCCATTCCCATTTCCATTTCCATAAAACGGTTCTGGTTATGAGTTAGTAGCTAGTCTCTTCCAACACGTGTGATGCTGTAGTGTGCTCGAAAAATGCTGCGAGGTGAATTTCCTTGTAATTGTTAATTTGTGCAATTATTCAACAATGAATGGAAGTGAAATCATAATATATTTTGGACAATTTAGGAAACTCAGTTTACAAGAACAGATTATTGCTATACAGAAGGGAAGGCCAACCCCAACACTACCTGGTCTTACATGTATGCATGTAGGCTAATTTGTAGCATGTTTCATTCAAGATGGTGTCATTTAGTGCTGTTAATTTCTTTCCTCCTCTTAAGAAATATGCAGGAGCCGCCACTGAGTTCAAGGCTCAACAGTGCAAGATGGTGGTTTCCATTATACGCATGGACATAACAGATGTTTTCCGAAAATGTATGAGTGATGGTGAGGAAGTGATGAATATTACTGAATGACTACAGTGGCTAAAAACTTTTCGAAATAGAGTGCACCACTTTGAAATATAAATGAACATAAGTTTTAAAACAAATTCAGGCTTTCGAAGTAGAGATTGGGTCTTTGCAGATGGTGCATGCTGGTGAGTCCTTGATAGCCCGCCAAACAATCTTGATGTATGTTGAGTCTAAACGTTGCTACTACATCTCTTCTTCATGATTGTATTTGTTCCAGGTGTTCCTTATCTGTTCCCATGGTTTATTTTTCGATAAGGCTTTCTGTTTTTGTTCTATATTGTTTTCAAATTTTCTTTATGTATGTGATTTGATAATAAAGTAATAATGAAAATGAATCTTCCTGTTTGGGTGCACAGTAAAAGATCAATATGTGGATGTATCTTTTGAATAATGGTTTAAGACAACGAATTAAAATGGGAACAACATTAGCAGCATGGTAAAATATTTATTTATTAATTTAAATTTAAATATACAGACTAAAGAATATAATTACAAATAAGAGAAATAGAAATAAAATAATACAATCAATATAAAAAAGGAGATACAGTAGTATTAACAAAATTTGAGACCGAATGAGCAGCGCTCGTGCTCGGTTGCAGTTCAGATATAATATTAATAGACCTATAAGAGAATATAAAATAAAATAAAATAGGAAATAGAATTAAAATTACAGTTACAGAAATTATATAATACAATATTAATATAAGAGAAATATAGAAAAAAAAATAATAATAAATAAAATGAAATAGGAACTAAAATTTAAATTTCAGCGGCAATGGAAAATATTAACAGTAGAGAAGAATAATATCGCACGTGAAAAGTAGGACAATATATATATATATATATATATATATATATATATATATATTTCAAAATTATAGAATACAAACATAATATAGGTTGATTAATTCATACACATAGGCTATAAATTTATTTAATCAAATTGAAGATCTTAACACGTTTCTGATTTTCTTGTTATATGTTAGTGGGTTACATGTTAGAAGTTCTGGGTGTAATTTAGTTAAAGCATTGTACAACCGAGGGCCAAAATTAATGCTATGCTTTAGACCAACAGATGTGAGACATTTAGGTTCTACTAATGTTGAATTAATATTTCGTCTTGTGTCATAATTGTGTGTCTGTAATACAAACTTATTACGATTTTTATGATAAAATTTTAACAGTGTATACTTATAAATTTGTTCAATATTAAATACATTAAATTCAGAATAAATTAATTTAGTTGGATAATCTTAACGTTTCTTCAAACAAATTTTAATTATTCGTTTTTGTAGTAAATTTAAAGAACTGAACTTGTGCAAAACATGTAAAATATATGAGGAAGCTTGTGTCCATCATTAGGCCGCCAATTTTAAATGTAATTTATGAAAATAAATGTTTGTAAAGACATGATTAGAGGACATATGCTATTTCCATGTCATTGTGGACTTAACATTTTGTAGGTACAGCCGGAGCCACTTCCTTCCCCCCAAGCTGCTCCTACATCAGTAGTGCCAACTCTGAAAACTGTTGGGGAAGTGGCCACAAGTTCAACAAGCAAGACTGAAATTCCCAGCAGTGATGTGGATGATAATCGTAATGTTGTTGGAAGTGAGGGCCTACAACAGGGCTGTTCGAGTAGCAGTATTCCTTTGGGGCCAGAAGAAGAGCTACAAGGACTTCTGCAAGAAGAGAAATTACTGATGTTAGAACACCAAGAATTACTAAGTCTTCAAGCAGACCTTCAGGGAAGGGTTCAAGAGGAGAGGGCTGAAATCGAGAGGTTGAGGGCAGAACTAGCAACTGCAAGATCCAAATACACCTATAGGTACAGTATGTGTAACATAATGAATATATGCATTGTGTATAGTTTGTTTTTTAACTTTGCAGTCATGATAAAGTTGTCACTTAATGCGTTTAAACTGTTAAGGTTAGGCCTGCGTTTAATAATAATAATAATAATAATAATAATAATGATAATTTATTTATTTATTTACTTATATTTAATGTGCTGTACAACAGCCAGTGGCCAATTACAGTTCAGCACAAAGAATATAACAAAAACATTAGCAATAATTTACAATAAAAGTGCAAATAAATAATTAAATTAATGGCAATTAAATAAAATGATAATTACAAATGAAATAATGGAATCATAAATAATAATAATAATAATAATAATAATAATAATAATAATAATAATAATAATAATAATAATAATACTTATTTACAAATGACTTTTAAGGAACCTGGAGGTTCATTACTGCCCTCACATAAGCCCGCCATCGGTTTCTATCCTGAGCAAGATTAATCCAGTCTCTACTATCATATCCTATCACCCTTAACCCAGTCTCTATTATCATATCCTACCTCCCTTAAATCCATTTTAATATTAATCCTCCGATCTACGTCTCGGCCTCCCAACTAACACTAAAAACACAATAATAATAATAATAATAATAATAATAATAATAATAATAATAATAATAATAATACTTATTTACAAATGACTTTTAAGGAACCCGGAGGTTCATTACTGCCTCACATAAGCCCACCATCGGTCCCTGTCCTGTGCAAGATTAATCCAGTCTCTACTATCATATCCTATCACCCTTAATCCAGTCTCTATTATCATATCCTACCTCCCTTAAATCCATTTTAATATTAATCCTCCGATCTACGTCTCGGCCTCCCAACTAACACTAAAAACACAATAATAATAATAATAATAATAATAATAATAATAATAATAATAATAATAATACTTATTTACAAATGACTTTTAAGGAACCCGGAGGTTCATTACTGCCCTCACATAAGCCCACCATCGGTCCCTGTCCTGTGCAAGATTAATCCAGTCTCTACTATCATATCCTATCACCCTTAATCCAGTCTCTATTATCATATCCTACCTCCCTTAAATCCATTTTAATATTAATCCTCCGATCTACGTCTCGGCCTCCCAACTAACACTAAAAACACAATAATAATAATAATAATAATAATAATAATAATAATAATAATAATACTTATTTACAAATGACTTTTAAGGAACCCGGAGGTTCATTACTGCCCTCACATAAGCCCACCATCGGTCCCTGTCCTGTGCAAGATTAATCCAGTCTCTACTATCATATCCTATCACCCTTAATCCAGTCTCTATTATCATATCCTACCTCCCTTAAATCCATTTTAATATTAATCCTCCGATCTACGTCTCTGTCTCCCAACTAACACTAAAAACACAATAATAATAATAATAATAATAATAATAATAATAATAATAATAATAATGCTTAGAAAGTTAAAATTAATGATCTGAAAAACGTTTTCAAACAGCTTCATTTTGTGTATTATAGGAGCTTAATTGTCTTTATTTGCCTGATCATGTTCACTTAAATTAAGATTAAGATTAATCCAGTCTCTACTATCATATCCTATCACCCTTAATCCAGTCTCTATTATCATATCCTACCTCCCTTAAATCCATTTTAATATTAATCCTCCGATCTACGTCTCAGTCTCCCAACTAACACTAAAAACACAATAATAATAATAATAATAATAATAATAATAATAATAATAATAATAATAATAATAATAATAATAATAATAATAATAATAATGCTTAGAAAGTTAAAATTAATGATCTGAAAAACGTTTTCAAACAGCTTCATTTTGTGTATTATAGGAGCTTAATTGTCTTTATTTGCCTGTTCATGTTCACTTAAATTAAGATTAAGATTAATCCAGTCTCTACTATCATATCCTATCACCCTTAATCCAGTCTCTATTATCATATCCTACCTCCCTTAAATCCATTTTAATATTAATCCTCCGATCTACGTCTCAGTCTCCCAACTAACACTAAAAACACAATAATAATAATAATAATAATAATAATAATAATAATAATAATAATAATAATAATAATAATAATAATAATAATGCTTAGAAAGTTAAAATTAATGATCTGAAAAACGTTTTCAAACAGCTTCATTTTGTGTATTATAGGAGCTTAATTGTCTTTATTTGCCTGATCATGTTCACTTAAATTAAGATTAAGATTAATCCAGTCTCTACTATCATATCCTATCACCCTTAATCCAGTCTCTATTATCATATCCTACCTCCCTTAAATCCATTTTAATATTAATCCTCCGATCTACGTCTCAGTCTCCCAACTAACACTAAAAACACAATAATAATAATAATAATAATAATAATAATAATAATAATAATAATAATAATAATAATAATAATAATGCTTAGAAAGTTAAAATTAATGATCTGAAAAACGTTTTCAAACAGCTTCATTTTGTGTATTATAGGAGCTTAATTGTCTTTATTTGCCTGTTCATGTTCACTTAAAGTGTTTACATTTGCAAGAAGAAACTCTAGTTGAAAGCTACAGTGGACTTCATGTTATCAGTATCCTAGAAAATTGATTGATTAGCAACTCTTGACCAGTCCACTGCTGTGGAGTAATGGTTAGCACGTCTGACCATGAGGTTTTTTGCGGTGTTTTCCCTCAACCCAATAAGAGCAAATGCTGGGTAACTTTCGGTGTTGGACTCTGGACTCATTTTGCTAGCATTGTCACCTTCAGCTCACTTGGATGCTAGATAACCACAGCAGTTGATAAAGCATCGTAAAATAACCAATTAAAAAACTCTTGACGTGACTCCACCCGAAATAGCTTCTGACTCTTAACTCTGACTTCAGATGCTAATGTCAGCAAAAATAAAAACGCGCGCGCGCGCGCACACACACACACACACTCACTCACTCACACTCACACTCTCATGCACGCACTCTTTTTCTCTCTCTCCCTTTTTTTCTTTCCCCTCTCCCTGTCTCCCTCTTTTTCTGCCTCGCTTTCGTTCTCCCTCTATCTCTCTCCCTCTTCCCCCTCTCGTCCCTCTCTCTCTCTCCTTCTCTTTCTCTCCTCTCCGTCTCCCTCCCTCCCTCTTTCTCCACTCTCTCCCCTATCTATCCCTATTTCCCTTCCCCTTACCCCTCCCATCATGGTTAATCAAATTGCATAACACAGAAAATGAATTCATAATAATATGATATTCTCAGTTGTTGCGTTCACATTCCACAACCTACTAAAATCCACCCATACCCAATGGACACTCCTGTTTATGATTATGTTTGTACAAAAAAAAACTGGAGATAATGTTTGGGCATTCTAGCTTATCTCTCTATTAACTTTAACATTGATTATATTACTTGCTAAAAAATGTAGGAAATTTCAATGCAATAATTGGCCTTCAGACAATCAGGTTTAAACCCTTGCATTATCTTCAAAAGACTTTTTTTTTTGGTATTAAATTCAATTCCCACTCTGACATTATTGTGTCAGGATAAGTAACTCTTGGGGCACAAGTTTATTGATATTTATGCTCTACCATGCCGAAATGTACTAATTATACACCTGTAGCAGTCCTTTAATGTATGTCATTAAAGTACACCTACTCATTAAAGTACAGGTCCTCAGCCAATGATAACTCAGCTTACATATGTTCAGCCAATGACAAGTCAGCTCTGTACCGTTATAAAACCGCAAGTATCGATTATTCTCGGATATGCAATCGAAAGAGAATTAGCGAAAAGTCACGGAGGCTGGAAATCCAATACTGTCGCAGAAGGTTATGTTCTGTTACTATAATAATTAGCGTTAATTGTAAATAATATTCAAATAAATTCAATTTGTCATCTCGTTTTTCAATGTCGAATTCAATAATCAAAGTTATACCAAGTTTAACTGATTACACAAGGTCAATGACATTTTTGTTCCTCGGAAAAAATCAATACTTTCGCGTCTGCGCACATCTCACAATTCACGACCTAGAACAAGGTCACTTCCGATCTTGTCAGATACAAATAAAATATATACATCTGAATACTGTAATTTCAAGTTAGAAATATGGTCGAGCATAAAAAGTCGTATGAAACTCGCCTATAATGGTAATTAAGAAGCTCGTATGAAAATTATGAAACTCGCTTGCGCTCGTTTCATAAACAAACATACTCGCGTCTTAATTACTATCATTATAGGCTCGTTGCATAATGTACTATTTTATCATTGTGCTGTATGATTTGGGAACATGTTACATTCAAGATTTATTTGACCGAATAATACAGAATTTATAAAAGAATGTATTTTCATAGGGAATTCGATGAGGACAGCTCAGAAGGCAGTAGCTCGCCATCGCATTCGGAGGCCAGCGATGAGGACGACCCGGAATTCGGCACACGGATTGCAGAACTGCAGCGTGACAACCAACTGCTGCAGGTCGGAGAACATAGTCAACACTTATCTTATCAGACACGCAGAGATAAGATTGAGGCTGTGTGTTACAATGTGACTCTGTTCAGCAGAAACGTGACAGCGAATACAAATTTCTGTGATGTATGAGATTATGGACCACTGACATATTCTGTGGGTAATGAGCGAGATGAGCACTTAGAATCTCACTTAGACTGATTATCAGGTTTAATTTTGTAAGGTTATTATCAGGTAGTCCCATGGCGAAATCTCAGATTATGTTGCCAAAATATAATTTACTACCGTCAGTTCCACCAATGTTATATAACCACATAATTGATACAACATTGTTAATCTAGATGATTAGTTAATAATATGCTTTGCTGATATAAAGAGATAGGTTTGGAAGTAAATCCCGAAAAGACAAAGTGTATGATTATGTCTCGTGACCAGAATATTGTACGAAATGGAAATATAAAAATTGGAAATTTATCTTTTGAAGAGGTGGAGAAGTTCAAATATCTGGGAGCAACAGTAACAAATATAAATGATACTCGGGAGGAAATTAAACACAGAATAAATATGGGAAATGCCTATTATTATTCGGTTGAGAAACTTTTATCATCCAGTCTGCTGTCGAAAAATCTGAAAGTTAGAATTTATAAAACAGTTATATTACCGGTTGTTCTGTATGGTCGTGAAACTTGGACTCTCACTTTGAGAGAGGAACAGAGATTAAGGGTGTTTGAGAATAAGGTGCTTAGGAAAATATTTCGGGCTAAGAGGGATGAAGTTACAGGAGAATGGAGAAAGTTACACAACACAGAACTGCACGCATTGTATTCTTCACCTGACATAGTAAGGAACATTAAATCCAGACGTTTGAGATGGGCAGGGCATGTAGCACGTATGGGCGAATCCAGAAATGCATATAGAGTGTTAGTTGGGAGACCGGAGGGAAAAAGATGTTTAGGGAGGCCGAGACGTAGGTGGGAAGATAATATTAAAATGGATTTGAGGGAGGTGGGATATGATGATAGAGGATGGATTAATCTTGCTCAGGATAGGGACCAATGGCGGGCTTATGTGAGGGCGGTAATGAACCTCCAGGTTTTTTTAAAAGCCAGTAAGTAAGTAAGTATGCTTTGCTGATAGATTGTTCGATGCTTAGTACTAAGATGTTTCCTTTCGTACCCTTACATTACTTTATGCTCGACCATGCCGAAATGTAGTAATTATACACCTGGTAGCAGTCCTTTAATGCATGTCATTAAAGTACACCTATTCATTAAAGTTCAGGTTTTCGATTATTCTCGGATATGCAATCGAAAGACAACGAGAGAAACGTCACAGAGGCTGGAAATCCAATACTGTCGCAGAAGGTTATGTTCTGTTACTATAATAATTAGTGTTAATTGTAAATAATATTCAAATAAATTCAATTTGTCATCTCGGTTTTCAATTCTAAATAAATTTCCAGGTTATATCAAAATTAGTTCATGTTATTCTGTAGATTATAACAAGGTCAATGACATTATTGTTCCTCGGAAAAAATCAATACTTTCGCGTCTGCGCACATTCACAATTTACGAGCTATGCACAAGGTCACTTCCGATCTTCAGTCAGATGCGAATAAAATGAATACTTCTGAATAATTTCAAGTTAGAAATATGGTCGAGCATAAAAAGTCGTATGAAACTTGCCTATAATGGTAATTAAGACACTCGTATGAAAATTATGAAACTCGCTTGCTTTCATTTCATAAACAAACATACTCGCGTCTTAATTACTATCATTATAGGCTCGTTGCATAATGTACTATTTTACAGTTCAGTGACAATGTAAAGGGTCAAGTGTTAGCGTACTGTCTTCCATCCAGGTGCCCTGGGTTCGATTCCTAGTTAGGTCATAATGAAATTTGTGATGGACTAAGCAAACTTGCAGAGGGTTTTTGTCAGCGTATTCCAGTTTCCCTCTATCATTCCACCAACACACTACACCTCCCCTCATGTCGTCTTTCATTTGCATTAGTAAAAATAGATTGGTGGGGGGAGAAGTCTTCAGGGTAATACAGTTTTCTGATGCTGATGTAGGCTACAATGGGAACTGGTTCTTTGATGGCTTAGGCAGGATGGTCCACCTGTGAGCATCAGCTGATCAGGAAGGACTTGGGACTCCAACTCCGTGGGGTTTATCAGGCTACTCGTCTGCAAAATGGGACCTGGCTCTATCAAGGCCTGAGGCAGGATGGCCCCCTTGTCATCGTCGGATTCACAAATGCCACTCAGGCCACCTGTTGGACTTGGACAATAATCGCATAATAGGGCGCACAATGAGCCAAAGCAAGCCTAAGTGTAAGGACTCGTAAATCCAAGCCAACTAAGCCAATGCCAAAAGAAATATATTTCATTATACAAAACAGTAATTACAGGAAAGTTATTAATGATGTGAAAGCTGCCTTCACTTTTTCGGAAATCATATTCTTCTGTGTTTTTCTGAAGATGAAAAGTTAGTATGTTCGTGGAGCATGTTCTTATCCTTTTCAAAATGTGATGATTATAGTGATCTGTTGTGATAGCCAGAAAGATAACATCCATTGTGAAGGGTATGTATGAACTACCTACCTACCTAAATTGTATTTACCTGTTAATTGGACAAAACTGTCTTGAGCCCATCTGTACAGATTTTCTGGACTTGTGAGTGCACAGATTTCCCCCATTATATTTGAAGGAATATTTTTTACTTCACTGTCTTTTACAGACCCTATTTAAAAAGAAAAACATTTTATGTATCGAACCCCAAACCCCCCAAATGAAAGATGGAAATGACAACCAGTACACCACTGTGTTCAGTAGGTAGGGATTCTTTCTTTATGTTAATTTCTAACCATTGTTTGACGAAAGTTAAACATATCTAGAAAGTCAGGTGAAATTTGGTTCGTAGCTCAAGTATCATATTTTGAGAAGAAATGATGCAAATTTAATATTTAATATTATTTACATTATATTGTATGGTCTGTTTGAGGGAGATGATGGGTGAAATTTTGGTAATTTTCAGTCACAAATTGCACTTCGTTTTCTTGTAAAAAATGAATCAGTAATCTCTTATTTATATGTTGAGCAAGTTTGAATGCTCTGCAGCGCTCGAAAGCATAAAAATTACGCAATATATAAATGGCTGCACCCTTGAACTTCAATTCCATGCAATTTTACAAGCTCCTTTCTCACAATTTCTTTTCGGCACATTTCGTCAGATTCAAAGTGAAAAGGCTCTTACAATTTTGATGCTAGGAACATGAAATTTTTACTGTATGTTCTATACACTGTGGTTAACAAATTGGAATATCAGATTTTTGATATGTTAATTGCTTTTTAAATTAAAAAAATAATTTGTATAACAATAGATACTAGAAAATTAAAAAAATAACTTCTGACAAAATAATAATGGTTTTCTCTATTCTAAGGATATATTTCTAAAATATGGATACAGTAGAATCCCTCTTAACTGATACCAAAGGGACCAGGCTAGTTCCAGATACGAGATTTTGCCAGATAATTGAATAAATACCAGTATATACAAAAAAAGTTAGTATTTCATGGTGCCAAATGTTGAAACTGCAGCCATGTGAATCTTATTTCTCTATCACTTGCTCATAACTCAATAAACATAAGAACTGTGTAGATTTTTCTCATTAAAACACGTTACATAACACAAATAATACACTAATTCTAGGTGTGAATATTCACTGAAAATGAAAATTCATACGAATTTACTAATGTGGCAACACTGATGCCCGAACATAACTAACTAAACATAAAAACTGTGGATTTCCTTTATTAAAACACATCACACAACACAAATTTTAGGTACGAATATTCACTGAAAATGAAAGTTCGTGCAAACTTCGTAATGTGGCAAAACTGATGGCAGATTTAAACTTTTTCTTTTTATTTTTCGCCCAGCCAAAAGTGCCGTTGTTTTGATGGTGATATCATTGCAATAAGTGAAAGTCTCAGAAATCTTCTATGCCACATCAATAAATTTAGGAATGCAGTTATATTGTCAAACTCCAAAGCAGCTATTCTATCAATCGTCTCTAAACACACACTTTCATCTCAAACAGCAGAAATAACTAAAATGCTCTCTCAATTAATATCACTCAATAAAAGAATTGTATTCCAATGGATACCATCTCATTGTGGAATCCTGGGAAACGAGAATGCGGATGCTTTAGCAAAGAAGGGCAGCACTGCTACTTACAGACCTGTTACTAAATCTACGTATTACTCTGTGAAGAGATTTATTAAATCTACATACTTAGACTTCAACAAACAAAATTTGATAACACAATCTCAAGGGAAAAAATGGAACTCTCTACATCATAATCCATAGTTGATTCCCGATTTACCACGAAAATCGTCTGTAGTTGCATTTAGATTGGCAACAGGCCATGACTGTTTGGCCAAGCATCTGCATAGAATTGGAATATATCAGTCCCCTAACTGCCCATTGTGCAACTGAAATCAAGAAATGGATTCAGAACATCTCAAAATCTGTGCGTCAGTGGCTGGTCATGATAATATCTTTGAAAAATATTGGAGTGCAAGAGGTCAAATGACTTTATTGTCAAACGCCTGGCATTAGAAAACAACAACAACAACAACACTTAAAATTTGTATGGGAAGATAGATTTTGAAAATATGCCCCAATTTTTTTAGAAAAAGGGCATAACTCAGAAAATATCTGGATGGAAATTTGTAGCCTGTAGTCAGCATGAGAACTCCTGAGAAATTCACACCATCATAACATCCGAAAACTAATAGCACAAGCCCTTAGAAAAAGATCCTTCGAGGTCCATGAAGAGATGCACTGCGTTGCGTCTGAAGGCGGCGGAATTAGAAGAGCGGACATCGTGGCTCTAGACAAGACTAATAGTAAAGGATTTATACTGGACCCAACTGTTAGATTTGAGATAAGCCAGACCCAACCATCTGAGGTCAACAAAGAGAAACAACAAATTTATGAGCCTACTATTCCGTATTTTCGAGAAAAATATCAGATGGAAGGCACCTGGGAATTACATGGTTTAATGATCGGAGCGAGGGGCACCATCCCACGATCAACTGTAAACACTATCAAAACATAACTTACAAATTAAACCAAACCCTTTAACTCTATTAAATATAGAATATAATCTAAATTTAACAGAAGAAATATTGAAATCAGAAGTAAACACTGAAATACTGAAACAATTGTCTTTAGAGACAATTAATATTAGGTACCCTCCACAAAACTAGCTTCATTTATACACCGACGGATCCTTGATCTCCAGAGAACAAGGTACCGGTGCAGGTGTTACGTGCTGTCTCTTCTCACTTTATAGATCTCTTGGATATGGAACAACAAGTTTTGATGGAGAAATCATTGCAATAAGTGAATGTCTCAGGAATCTTCTATGCCACATCAATAAATTTAGGAATGCAGTTATATTGTCAGACTCCAAAGCAGCTATTCTATCAATAGTCTCTCAACACACACCTTCATCTCAAACAGCAGAAATAACTAAAATGCTCTCTCAATTAATATCACTCAATAAAAGAATTGTATTCCAATGGATACCATCCCACTGTGGAATCCTGGGAAATGAGAATGCGGATGCTTCAGCAAAGAAGGGCAGCACTGCTACTTACAGACCTGTTACTAAATCTACATATTACTCTGTGAAAAGATTTATGAAATCTACATACTTAGACTTCAACAAACAAAATTTGATAACACAATCCCAAGGGAAAAAATGGAACTCTCTGCATCAAAATCCACAGTTAATTCCCGATTTACCACGAAAATCGTCTGTAGCTGCATTTAGATTGGCAACAGGCCATGATTGTTTGGCTAAACACCTGCATAGAATTGGAATATATCAGTCCCCTAACTGCCCATTGTGCAACTCAAACCAAGAAATGGATTCGGAACACCTCAAAATCTGTGCTTCATTGGCTGGTCATGATAATATCTTTGAAAAATATTGGAGTGCAAGAGGTCAAATGACTTTGTCAAACGCCTGGCATTAGAAAACAACAACAGCTATCAAAACATTTGGAATCCATGACATCATTCCAAAAATAATTACTTCTAGCATTAAAGGGTCTGTGGCATTTCTGAAAAATCATCATTCATACGGAATATCATAATCCCCCCCCCTCTTTCTAGCCATTAATGTGTGATTGTTACAATATCTGTACAAATTTATTATTTCTTAAATTTAAGCTCCTAGTTCACATTTCAATTTGACTCATCTATTTTACTGTCATCATTACTATTCTTATATGTGTGTTGTTCTGTGTTTTTGGCAACCCAGGATGCCTGGGCAGACTATTTCTTGGAAATAAATTATATACATATGTCGAATATATGTGTCAAAAATGAACCAACTAGCTCAAAAACTACAGAAGTTAGAAATTTCACCCCTCTCCTCCCTTAAATATTTTAAATTGATGTTGCTTTCTTGTTGCAGCAAAAGAAGTGTAATCTTGTGCGCCGCATTATGGAAGAGCGGGAAGCATGTCTACATCTCCGCGTCCAGCTCAGCCTGCTGCATCTCTCGCAAGAATCGAAACAGCTATGAGATGCCGTTGCCCATTGTGAATCTCATGTTATTTCATGAAACTTACTCTCGTGGAAATCTAGTGTCAGAGTACATAAGAATGTATAATTTTATGTTCTCTACCTTTGCCATTTTAAACTTTCCAAGATAAAGCATGTTATTGACAGGGTATCAATACGCATGAGCTTAACTGAATTGAAGACGGTTTACTGTTTGCATAGTGAATTCGTAGGCTGCCAATCTTATCTTATCGTAATATACTCCTATGTCAAACATAAGTTAGTCATTGATGAAGGAAAGAATGAAGTCCAGATAGTGATATTAAGTTTGTACCTATGTTACTTGTGTACTGTAAGGAACGATTTATCATGTCCACGTACTGCATGTGTTAAGACTTTTGTAACAGTGTTTACTGTGAACTAGAATTGTAAATTGAACCCACAGGTAAGATATTCTAAGTAAATGTGAAAGATTTATATATGTTAATAAATACATACCATGCTAAAACAGCATTCCAATGGCTAAGAAGTGATACCTCATCTACAAGAACAGTAACTTAGTTTAACTACATAATTATTTAGATTAACTACGTTATTACAGTATTATGTTAAAAAAATAGACAGTTAACTAATTTTTGTCCTCGAGTAGAAGATATATAAATGTTTTGTCTAATTTGGGAAAAATTAATTTGTAAAATAGTTTTTGAATCATATGCAAATTTACAGACACGAGGTATCACTTCTTAGCCATAGATTATGAGAACTTATTTTTGTGATTTGTGAAAATGTCTTCTTGCAGTCAGAATATGTGATACTAGTATATGTCTCTTTTTTATATATATATACACAGAGTCCAGCAGAATTACCTCCCCAAATAGAAACATAAATAACAAGAGCAAAATAGATCCTATTCAAAATTTTATTTTACCATCTTATAGAAGAACGCTTGTTATTTTGACATTATTTTGTTTTAAAGATAATGTCGTCCAGCATCGCTGGAACATTTTCCAATATGGTCTGCAAGCAGCTTGGCAGTTGAGTCAATCACATTCCTGAAGTTTCTGAACCACCATAACTTTGTAGGAATGGAACTTGAGGTCTAGGTGTAAGATTCGTCTGACACTCCGATCAGATATTTCCAATGTCAGAGCATGTTTAATGGCTGAATATCGTAGAGAAGCGATAACAACATGCCTTACTTCTGCAATATTTTCAGGAGCCCGAACATTGCGACATCTACCGGACGACTTGTTTGAAAGTAGAACATTTTGTCTGAAATTTTTCACCCTTAACAGTATGGTTTGGACCCCCTTACTTGGAAATAGGCTCTTTTAAATTTGAAACTGTCCATAGTTTTATCTATCTTGGCTCTGAAATTAACAACAAAAATAATGTTAGTTCTGAAATAAAAAAAGAATATTATCTGCCAATAGATGCTTTTATGGTCTTAGAAGACATATGAAATCTCAAATTATATTTAGGAATACAAAAATTATGATGTATAAAACTCTTATAAGGTCTGTACTATCTTACGCATCTGAGACTTGGCCATTGTCGAAGTCAGATGCGACATTGTTATGTACATTTGAAAGAAAGATTCTTAGGCAAATCTTTGGACCAGTTAGAGAAAATGGAACATGGCGAAGAAGATATAATTTCGAACTGTACAGATTATATAATGAGCCGGACATTGTTAAATTTATAAAAATAAGAAGATTGGATTGGGCCGGGCATGTTGTGAGAATGCAAGATGATAGAGTTGTGAAGAGAGTTTTTAAATTTATTCCGATGGAAAGAAGGAAGGTTGGGAGACCGAGATGGAGATGGGAAGACTGTGTGATGGATGACATCAAGACTTTGGGTGTTAGAAATTGGAGAAGTTTGGCATTGGATAGGGAGGAATGGCGAAACTTCTGAAGAAGGCCAGGGCCCATGAAGGGCTGTCGTGCCATTGATGATGATGAATAGTATGGTTTTTTTATCAGAAATTCTTTTGTGGCAACCTACTCTAAAATGGATATGGAATTGTCGCTATATTGCAATCACTGAATTATTAATGGTAACCATAACAGATAAATCTGTATCTTGCGCCCTCCTCCTTCCAAGCAAAAATTGAATGATGTCCCTTCTCCATATTGTTACCTACCAGAGGGATGATAGGTTGTTAATGGTAACCATAACAGATAAATCTGTATCTTGCTCCCTCCTCCTTCCAAGCATCAATTGAATGATGTCCCTTCTCCATATTGTTACCTACCAGAGGGATGATTGGTTGTTAATGGTAACCATAACAGATAAATCTGTATCTTGCTCCCTCCTCCTTCCAAGCATCAATTGAATGATGTCCCTTCTCCATATTGTTACCTACCAGAGGGATGATTGGTTGTTAATGGTAACCATAACAGATAAATCTGTATCTTGCTCCCTCCTCCTTCCAAGCATCAATTGAATGATGTCCCTTCTCCATATTGTTACCTACCAGAGGGATGATTGGTTGTCAATGGTAACCATAACAGATAAATCTGTATCTTGCGCCCTCCTCCTTCCAAGCAAAAATTGAATGATGTCCCTTCTCCATATTGTTACCTACCAGAGGGATGATTGGTTGTCAATGGTAACCATAACAGATAAATCTGTATCTTGCTCCCTCCTCCTTCCAAGCATCAATTGAATGATGTCCCTTCTCCATATTGTTACCTACCAGAGGGATGATTGGTTGTTAATGGTAACCATAACAGATAAATCTGTATCTTGCTCCCTCCTCCTTCCAAGCAAAAATTGAATGATGCCCCTGCTCCATATTGTTACCTACCAGAGGGATCATTGGTTGTTAATGGTAACCATAACAGATAAATCTGTAGAACCAAAACAATTTAATCTTTACATAGATCATTCCCAACAGTGCATAAGTACTGTGGAGTCCCAGCACCAAGTCACTCAAATGAGTGCGCTTCTTGTGTGATGGCAGGTGACTTAATACATGTGTCAATAAGTAATATGTCGAACATGGAGTAAGGCCACTAAGGGAAAATACCAAAAGGAGCAAGATTCGATCCAGCGCACAGTGGGACGGATTGCGATTCTAGCCGGAACAAAATCTAATATTGATAAATTCCTTTCAAATCGTTGGAAATAGCAAAATGAAGGTAAAATTATGACATTTGATGAAATATTTGTATGAGAATTATTATTTTAGTATAGAATGCCCATTTATTAAAACAGAATCGTACAGTAATAGAAATTGCATACAACTATGCAAATAAAAAATTTAAGTAAACAGAAATTTTTTTACAGACTACTATGAAGAGAAAAGTAATATATGTAGTAAATTTTATGACTCATGTTTAGAAATCTGAAGTCTGTTGTATGTCCAGAAGTGTCGGCTCCACTAGCACTAGTGTCGCCCTCATCTTGGGGTTGCAGTTGAGCAGTGCTGTTGTTGGCACTCGCAGGTGGTACTTGTAGCAGTTTAATTACCTCAACTAACAGTTTTGATTTTCCTGTATTTGGATGTCGATTGATCTGGGATATGATGGGACCAGAAGATACTAACAACATGTGTAGGACATCTAAGTTTCTCTCACGAGGAACTTCCTAGCGTGGTCTAACCTGTACTTTTGTAAATGTTTGTGTCTTGCCTCTTGAGCATCTTCAGATAACATCCCAATAGGAAGTATCGCAGTTTCTGCAATTTTTCCTCCATCTATCAGTATTTTATGCACGCCAGATGGCATATAGTACCGTGGATATACGAGGCCTGTCTAAAAAGTATCCGACCTTTAGCCAGAAAAAATATTTCAAATACCTGAGGGGTTGGGACCCTAATTCCCTTCAAATTAGGCCCCTTGTGCTTGCACACACTTAGCCCACCGATCCTTCCACTGCCAGAAACACCTCTGGAAGTCTTCTTTTGGAATGGTGTTCAGCTCTGTCGTCACGTTCCGCATTATCTCTTCTCTACTCTCAAAACGGGATCCTTTCAGTGGTGTCTTCAATTTTGGAAACAACCAGAAGTCGCAAGGAGCCAGGTCTGGAGAGTAGGGAGGTTGGCGAACGGTTGTAATTCCATGTTTGGCCGAGAAAGTGTGGATCAATTGGGATGAATGTGCGGGGGCGTTGTCGTGATGCAAGTGCCAGTTGTTCGCTGTCCACATGTCTGGTCTTTTGCGCCGAACTGCATCGCGGAGTCGCCGGAGAACATCGTGATAGTACTCCTTTGTCACCGTTTGTCCTTCCGGTGCGTATTCGTGATGCACAATTCCACGGACATCAAAGAAAACAGTCAGAATCACCTTGATTTTGCTTCGCACCTGCCGCGCTTTCTTCGGCCTTGGAGACTCAGGATGCTTCCATTGCGACGACCCGTACACCCATGACTCATCTCCAGTTATCACGGTGTTCAGAAACCCAGGATCAGTGTTGGCGGTGTCCAGAAGGTCCTGTGCAACGTCACGACGGAGGTCTTTTTGTTCCGGGGACAACAACATGGGCACGAATTTCGCAGCCACTCGGTTCATGTTCAAATCATCACGCAAAATTGCATATGCAGAATCTTTACTCACTCCAACCTCTTCGGCAAACTCCCGCACGATTAAACGACGATCTGCCATCACCAAATTTCGTACCCTCTCAACAACAGCTGCACGCCGAGCAGTTTGGGGCCTGCCACAACGCTGCTCACTCTCCGCTGATGTGCGGCCATCTTTGAATCTGTTGAACCACTCCTTAATTTGTGTTACACCCATCGCATCTTCCCCAAACACCTGCTGAGTCTTACGAATTGTTTGACTTTGAGAATCACCAAGCTTTTGACAAAATTTGATGCAGTATCTTTGCTCAATTCGTTCAGTCATCTTGCGAGAAAACTAAATCCGACAAATACTTAGAACAGCACCTTACTTGGCGACCACCAGACAGTGACTGGCAGTGGTACAAGCGAATGCGGTGAAAAAATTCAAGCATGCGCATTATGGTTCCTCCTTCCACCGTGCACAGTGGCGCCGCCTTAGAATCACTACTTTGTGCGGGAAAATTTAAGGTCGGATACATTTTAGACAGGGCTCGTATCTATTGTATATATAATTGGACTGTATCATTGGTGTACTTCTCAAATGCCTCAATATACTCTATATTGAATATCCACATGAAATGGTGCATAAAATTACAGAAAATCTGTGAATGAAGTCTTACTAATGCCCGTAATATTGGCTGTAATTTGTGGGTTTCAAAAAAACCAATGTGCTATATTGCCATCATTTGATGTCCCAGTGCCACCAGATTTTGGTTTGTCAATAAGAAGACGTAATTGAGAGCGAAATCTAGAAATAATCCCCTGTTTTCTAGCTTCAAAAATATCTTTGTTCTTGACAGGTCAGAGGCAACAACAATGTTTTTTTTTTTATAAAATAATCCTTTTTACTGTGGCACTGCATCCAACGTCTGTTAAAATTACTTAGAATATTTGTCAAAATATTATGAATGCACTTCTCACTACTAGAATCACATGTTTCAATACATAATTTGTTCAAAACATATCTATATAGTTCATCCAAGTCGCCACTTTTATTGGCAAGTATTGGAAATAGATCACAGCGCGAAATCACCGGTAGCGGTTCCGAGTCTGAAAAAAATTAACCACATGCAGAGCGGTCAGTAGGAGCAAATGAAACTACGTTAGTATTAAAGTGCATACTTAAACCTACATTCTGACATAAAAATAAATGTGACTCTATGTGACTCTCTTATTATAAGTCAACGTTTACTTTGATAAATAGTTTTAAAAAATCGCATTTCCCGCCGTTAAGTTAACATACCGTTTCTAAAAATTCAAAGTTATTATGAACATAAAATTTATAGAATAATTATCTACCAACCTTGTTCTTCATTTTCCATTTCAGAATCACAAAATGTTTCACTCTCAGATCACAGAAAACAAGCTTGCTTCTTACACTATTTCAGCTTGGCTGAGCAATAAAACTGGTTACGGAGGGGAATCCTTGTCAACATCATTATGTGACGTCCGTATGTTTAGTGTCAAAGCTTCTTTCTCATAGATAAGCATTCTGTGATTCATCATCATTATCATCTTCACTACACAGAGTAGGCAATATTGCCTGTTCCAGCTTCACAGTTTATCTCTCCATCGTCCCTTAGGTCGTCCTACGTCTCTTCTTCCAGTCGCTTTGTAATTTAATAAGATTTTTGGTAGTCTGGTGTCCTCCATTCTATTTATGTGTTGGAACCATCTATCTCTATGTTTCTTTATTCTTCCATTCATGCTAAAGATGTGTAGTTCCTCTCTGATATCTTCATTTTGAAAGCGATCAGAGATCTTTGTATTATTTAAATATTATCTCTCAAGAATATGATTTTATAATTTCTACACAGAAAACTAAAATTTTAGCATTTTGGGGAAAATCACAAATACGTTCTAAGATTATTTTAGAAGGAAGATCGTTAGAACAAGTTGAAAATTTTAGCTATCTGGGTTGTGACATAAATACAAGAAATAGATCTGAAGATGATGTTAACAAAAAAGTATCAAAATTTCAAATGATGTGCGGCACTATCCATCAGACATTAAAGAATAAAACAAGGAAAGATATCAGAATTAAATTTTATAAGACAATGGCTACCCCTCTTCTTCTTTATTCTGTGATTCATTAGCAACAATTTGAGACAGGAAACACATAAAAATGAGAACATGTGAAAATTGATTTTGTTCCGGCTAGAATCGCAATCCGTCCCACTGTGCAGTGCTGTGAATTGAGTCTCGGCATAGCTCTGTAGTTAAAGTCCCCAGTGTGTAAAACTGGGGGACCCGGGTTCGATCCCCGGTCCTGGAGCGAATTTTTCCCCATTAATAACCAATGATAACCATAACAGATAATTCTGTAAGACCAAAAAAATTAATCTTCATGTATACTAGAGGGATAATGAACTCCATCTTTCATATTCCTCGCCTTCATTTCAAAAATAAAATTGTTTACACCACCATTCTGGCAGAGTGTAGAGAGATTTAAATAACCATACTAAAGGAATTAGCAACCAGAAAGTCACCCATGAACTACAATTATTTTTAATTAGTTTCTGTAACTAGTGATTTCAGTGCTGTAGTAATAACAACAGTGATAGACAGATTTTATTGATATTCTGATAACAAATGCGAAATTAATAAGACGTTTGATAGTAATATGAACTGACCCCAACAAAATACATCCAGTATTTTGTACTGGTGATAAGTTTATCACACTTCTTGGCATGTATGGAACGTACGATTCTACAGTTTTAATTACGTTTTTTTTTTTTTTTTCAGATCCTTACTTGATATTGAAGTAATTGCGGACAAAAATCAACTGCAGAGATGAGTGAAAGTGTGAGTAATTGTGTTGCTTCAATTACCCTTTCTTTAAATACAATGATCTGTAGTGCTATTTTACTGGAATGTATCTACGTTTTTCTTTTTTTTTTAGTTTAATGTTACTAGACCAGGACATCGCAGAACACGTTCTCTTGATCTGGCAGATTCACTAGACTTCATTGAAAGCTGTCGTCAGCGCAGGAAGGAATTCATTGAAAACAGGACAAAGTTTCTGAATGCTCAGTCACCACCTGCTGTAACACCACCCCCAATTCCAAAACCAAGAAGAGCTAGACTTCCATCCTATGGATCTCAAACAGATGAGGACTCTGCTTCAAGCAGTGTGTTTATTCCTGCCTCATCCTCGGCTCTGGATGAAGTGGATTCTTCTAATACATTATCTTCTATAAAATATTCAACTCTTCCTTTGCGTAATAAAATTAATGTCACAAACACTTCACCACCAACAGAGAAACCATCTCGCCCTGTCACACCAATCAGCGAGCTTATTCAGAGGTTCACGTACGAGATGCTGAATTCAGAAGCATATAGTTCTGACGAAGTAAACTCTTCAAGAAACGAGCCTACACAATTTGACATACATGACGGCAGAAGTACTTCGCGTAAACCTTCTACATCCTCATTAACATGGGTTTCACCACCACAAAAACTCTCGGCAGACTCATATCTAACTGTAGACAAACATACTAAAAACCAATCATTTTTATCTTTGCCACCCAGAACGAAGCCATCAGAAATCAATAACACAGAAAATGAAGTTACATTACGTCGTCCATCAGACTTCTTGAAGCATAAGAATCAAAACCTGAATTTCACAGATCCCTTACAACAAAGCAGCAAATCTGTGGTAGAGAGTAGTGCACCAGCTTCCAATAAAACTACATCTTTGCAAATTCCGTCTCTATCTATTATAGAGACAGGAGCTCTTGAAGCTATAAAGCAGAGCCCTCGAGTTACTAGAAAGTCTTATATTACCACATGTGCTGTGCCTTTCAGACCACCTAATTGGGTAACTTTACCAAAACAAAGCGTCGAAGAAACAGATTCAGGACATACCAATTACCCATCATGGATCCCTCTATCTCCAGCCTCATACCATGAAGCACCTGCTGCTTCTTCAAAATATTCAACTTTTAAAGAGCCTGCCATTCGACCTCCTCTAAGAAGAGCATCTTCATTCCAGAATACACCTGTAACTGAAATGGAACCGAAAACCAGTACATCTGCAGGACTCGTACCTTCACAACCATATCGAAGTAATCAGCAGCTGAGAGAGAGTGTTTCAAGACGAGGTCAGAATTCAACACCTGGAAAGGCTCCCATGCAATCCTCTCAAGTAGCATTATCAAGTAGTAAACAATCATCTGCCTTAGGAAGATTTAATCCCAGTAAAGAGGAGGAGAAAGAGCGTAACTACAGTTCTGCAGAAAGTTACAGCTTTCCTACGCATTCTCGTTCAAGTTCCTTGACGTATGTTTCTCGCAGATCAGTAACACCAATCACACCTGTGAAAGCACTTGTGAAAAAATTCTCTCCAGATAAATGACATCATTTGTGAATTCAGTTATAAGCAGGGTTAGAATTTTTAGGTGCACACCTTTTTTGTAGAGTAAAGGTAAATTAGAGCTTTCTGAAAGAAACCAGTGTGTGAAATGTTGCCTCCAGAAGTGAATGGAAGTAATTTTCCAGCACCTTTTTTTCTCCTTTTTGGGACCTTTATCCCTTTTCTTGCTTCACTCTGCCCATAATCCCATTTTTTCCCCTTTTAATGCTACTTTTTATCATTTAATTTACTTTTGAATTTCAAGTAAGCCCTCCTGGCTAGGTCCGAAGGACCCGATGACCAAAGACAGGTGTGGTCCTTTCATATAGGGGGTTGAGAAAGGACAGTACAACCACCAACTCTTAAAAACATGGTGTCCTTCAAGAAAATGGTTAAAATCAGCTCATCAAAATGTCTCCATCGTATTGGAGTACTGAATTCACCAAAATGCATACTGTGCACCAGAGAAGAGGACATGGAAATGGAGCACCTGGCTAATTGTGAAACTCTTAGGACATTTGTGGACCTTCCATCAAAATATTGGGAAGCAAGAAGGATGATGACTTCATTGTTAAATCCAGGGCATTAGATACACACACACTTTTGAATTTCATTGCATTGTAATTTGTAATACGTATCATGGTAGTGAATGCAGGACTGAAGACAAAACACACTTGCAACAATTGAAAATTCCACTTGCTGACCGATGTTTTTTTTTAAGTAGGTTATTTTACGACGCTGTATCAACAACTTAGGTTGTTTAGCGTCTGAATGAGATGAAGGTGATAATGCTGGTGAAATGAGTCCAGAGTCCAGCACCGAAAGTTACCCAGCATTTGCTCAGATTAGGTTGAGGGAAAACCCTGGAAAAAACCTCAACCAGGTAACTTGCCCCGACCGGGATTCGAACCCGGGCCACTGGTTTCGCAGCCAGACTCACTAACTGTTACTCCACAGGTGTGGACCTGACCAATGTTAAGCAAGTTACCTCCACTAGGTCTATCTGTGAAACAACAATGTTGCTTAACAAGTTTAACTCTGAATAATTTCGAGGGAAAAATTGTTCTGGGGCTGGGTATCGAACCCGGGACCTTTAGTTAAACGTACCAACGCTCTCCCAACTGAGCTACCTGGGAACTCTATCCGACACCGATCCAATTTTTCCCTCTATATCCACAGACCTCAAAGTGGGCTGACAACCGTCAAGCAACCAACATTGAGTGCACACTAACTCTGTGTGACTTAAATTGTGGTTTTCTGTTACGTACAGTGACGTGTATTATGCAAATTAAGCTTCCAGGAATAACTCCCTGTAAAGTTAATTTGAATAATTTCGAGGGAAAAATTGTTCCGGGGCCTGGTAAGTCACACAAAATTAGTGTGCACTCGATGTTGGTTGCTTGACGGTTGTCAGCCCACTTTGAGGTCTGTGGATATAGAGGGAAAAATTGGATCGGTGTCGGGTAGAGTTCCCGGGTAGCTCAGTTGGGAGAGTGTTGGTCCTGGGTTCGATACCCGGGCCCGGAACAATTTTTCCCTCGAAATTATTCAAATTAACTTTACAGGGAGTTATTCCTGAAAGCTTGATTTGCAAGTTTAACTTTAGCAATGCCAATGGGAGTGTACTTTGTGCCCACCTTCTCCAAAACTTATATTTTAAATATGTAATTGATATATTAAAAATATGGAAATAGTATTTATTGTCAGTTACAAATCCTCCTATCTTATTGTGTTTTTGTTTAATCGTTTTCACTGATCATCATCATCATCATCATCATCATCACCACCATCATCAGTAGCTCTACAGCCCTGGTCGAGCCTCGGCTTTCTTTCAGGATTCATTACCATGATTCCCTATCCTTGGCCACCGTCCACCAGTTCTTAACTCCAAGCTTTCTGATGTCTTTCATGACACAGTCCTCGCACCGAAGTCTAGGTCATCCAACTCTCCTCTTCCCTTCACCCTTGTACTCCATAACTCTCTTTGGTATCTCATTCTCTTCCATCCTCTTGATATGTCCTGCCCATCTTACAGCGGCGGATTTTCAGGGGAGGCAAGGGAGGCCGAGCCTCCCCTAATATTTTATCAGAACACAATATGGCAGTAATAATTTCAGCTGAATTAAAATCACAGATAAATTACAGCAAATGAAGAACAGTTTTCCTTTTATATTAATTTTACTATTCACTACGACTAAGATGTAAGTTACGTAAAATCGACCACATTCAGTTGGTGATGCCAGCTCGCTATACCATGACGAATAGTTCAGTACAAATAATTCGTACTGAAAAATAACAGATAGCGCTATAACCTGTATAGTCGACATCTAGCGGCCTGCAGTGTCTATGCGAGAGCGGGAGAGAGAGGAGTCGGCTACATGACGCTACTCCCAGGTAACCATGACAACAGTAGTTCAACCAATAAGATAGCTGGTTAGAAGAGTGTTTAAACTTGACCAGAACGCGAGAGGGGAGAGGATTTGGAGACGTCGTACCCACCGCTGACAACTGTACTGCTTGTAGTCACGGCTGGTTTCGGCTGTATTGGGAAGCTCTCTCTCTTTCTCTCTTCTTGATTTTAGAAAACTGAGTTGTGTTGTTAGTTTTCTCTCCCTGCATAAAAGTTTTCATTTATGTTGTTAGATTTTCTCTTGTTTGTGGGTGTTCCTGTTATTTTATTCTTTTGTGTTACAAGAAGTATTTACTTATACAGTATTTTAAATATATCGAGAGTTTAGAAACAAGTGCAAATTTGTCTCTATCTTCTTCTAGTAGCAGTTATTCAGTATGTTGTGACCTATTTGATCGGTTTGCGAAGATAGAGGAACGTCGAGTTAATTTGCTGTAAAATGAACTATGTAATAGTAATGAGCAAGCCCCGTATTCTTAGGTTCGAATCAATTTTGTTGCTATCTCGTTACTCTCGAAATATTGCTTTTCTTATTCGTTTTATGTAGCAAAGAGTAGGCCTAACATTCTTAAATTCAATATGACCTAAAAAGATCTAATTCGTAGGTTAGGACTTAGAGTATCCTAAAGAGAGACAATCTTTATCAAACCGTTGTAATATATTAAAAGTATGTTTTCCCCGTAAAATAATTTAAATTCTTAAAAAATAAGATTAAAAATCTTAAAACATAAATTGAAAAACCTAATTTTAATTTCTTAAAATCTATAAATTCTGCGCTTGGTAATGAGGTACGTCACAGGCCTTATATTTCTATATTCTCATCATTCACGTCTTGGCCTCCCCAACTTTCAAACCCACCGTCCTCTACTGCCATCTTAGTCTGGAGGCCCTAATTGAACGTATAATGTTGGAAGATTTGTATAGGCTAAATAACTCCCTGTTACTCCTCATCCTCCATGCATATCCATCGTTAACGGGTCTGGAGATCCTTTGTAGGACCTTCCTCTCAAATATATTTAAACATTCAATATCAAATTCTGTCATGGCCCATGTCTCGGAGGCATACGTAAGTATTGGTTTAATTAGAATTTTATAAATTCTACATTTAGTTCCGTGAGAAAGCATATTTGATTTGAAGTGTTTCTGTAGACCAAAATAACTTTTATTGGCAAGCTTGATTCTCTTCATTTCTTCTGTGGTGCTATTAGTCTTCCTTACTAGTGATCCAAAGTAGATCAAATTCTCTACTTTCTCAAATTTAAATTCATGAATAGTAATGTGAGTCTCAGTTGTTCTCTGATTTCTACCTACTACCATATACTGATGGAACTGTTATATGATGCAATTTTTCCTCTGGTGAATGTTGCTGGTATGTAATAAACAGAATATAGCCCTTGCCTATACTATAGAGATATGTTGTTGTTGTTTTCTAATGCCAGGCGTTTGACAATAAGGTCATTTGACCTCTTGCACTCCAATATTTTTCAAAGATATTATCATGACCAGCCACTGAAGCATAGATTTTGAGGTGTTCCGAATCCATTTCTTGGTTTGAGTTGCACAATGGGCAGTTAGGGGACTGATATATTCCAATTCTATGGAGGTGTTTGGCCAAACAATCATGGCCTGTTGCCAATCTAAATGCAGCTAACTTACAGATGATTTTCGTGGTAAATCGGGAATTAACTGTGGATTTTGATGCAGAGAGTTCCATTTTTTCCCTTGGGATTGTGTTATCAAATTTTGTTTGTTGAAGTCTAAGTATGTAGATTTAATAAATCTTTTCACAGAGTAATACGTAGATTTAGTAACAGGTCTGTAAGTAGCAGTGTTGCCCTTCTTTGCTAAAGCATCCGCATTCTCGTTTCCCAGGATTCCACAATGGGATGGTATCCATTGGAATACAATTCTTTTATTGAGTGATATTAATTGAGAGAGCATTTTAATTATTTCTGCTGTTTGAGATGAAGGTGTGTGTTTAGAGACTATTGATAGAATAGCTGCTTTGGAGTCTGACAATATAACTGCATTCTTAAATTTATTGATGTGGCATAGAAGATTCCTGAGAGTTTCACTTATACTATAGAGATATACAGTACATAATTTCGAATGCCTTGACTTCAATTATTAGATAAAATAGGAGAAAGAGCATTTGCGGAAATAGTTCAGTGAAACAGCACCTTTTTGTCTTATTTTAGTAGCTTTTCCTCTCCTTATTTTCCTATGTAATTGCCCCAAAAATCCTAACCCTGGTTATAAGTAATATAGAGTAGCCACGTAACAAATTAGGTAATAAGTATAAAACATCACTGCCATAATAGTATTTTATGAAACTAGAGTATAATGTTATACTTTATTGCATGAGTCAAGAGTTAGGAAACGAGCAAATTTTATGAATGCAATAACTATAACATTATAAACGTGTTTCATACGCTATTTTTTTTTGTATAACTGCGTTATAAAACAATTAATAAAGAAATAACATCAAATTTGTAATGATGAGTCTATGAAGAATGAGTTACATTTCAGATAAATGATTAACTACCATTTTATTGTATTAATATTTCTTATTTTAGAACATATACCTATATTAGACTTCGCTGTAGATTTGTATATGCAACCAGATAGTGATGATGATTTTGATTTTGGTAAGAGAGAGTAAAAAATAATTTTCTGTAATGTACCTATGTATGGTAGTTTAGTTCTGTTATGTAAAACAAAAACTGAAACAAAATAATCAGAATATAATAAATATTGAGTTTGCTTTTCATGACACAAAATTATAACGACTGCATATATAGTCCTATAGTCCACCTCGCATAATTACTACGGTATGTATTGAACTGTTTGTTAGTGTGTTCGACTTATGGTTATCTTCATTTCCATAAGCATGTAGCATCCTGATGATTTCATTTCATTG
Organism: Periplaneta americana; assembly: GCF_040183065.1. Classification (NCBI taxonomy): domain Eukaryota; kingdom Metazoa; phylum Arthropoda; class Insecta; order Blattodea; family Blattidae; genus Periplaneta; species Periplaneta americana. The sequence goes on from NC_091120.1 coordinate 14,390,672, forward strand.
CTCAGAAAGGAAATGTATGGCATACATTTCAGCTAATACTTAATAGGGGAGTTGGAGTGAAACCTACATTGGATACTATATAAACAAATGTATAACAAATTATTTTAGTCCCAAGATTAGTTGATACCATACTCTTTTGGATTTATTAAATGAAACAAATCTCAATGATAAAAAAAAAAATTCACTTCCATTTAGAGTTCAGCTAAGTTGATATAATTAAAGGCACTTAACAATTCACAAGATCAAGGTTTTCAAGGAGATAGCATAAATCTTGAATGAAAGAGATTGGTGTGGGCCATTCCTGAAACTTACAAATTAGCATGTCTCATTTTATTTGTACCTACAACTAAGCTTATGTTGGATGCTTCTTTTCCACTTCCTTATAAAGAGAGTTAAATCCCACTGTAGATCTACAATGGATCAAGAAAGAATATCCTCCCTGTCAGTGATGTCCTTTGAAAGCAGTTACTTTGTTTTCCTCAGTAGGATGTTCATATAAATATTACACAGGCTGCATTAGAGCTATCCCTGAAGATATTGCTCCGAAAGGAGCTGACATTTCAGTAATCTGGTAAGTAAACAGAAATACCCACAATTGTTTTACAAATGTAAAGTACCAATTAAATTTATGGACAAAATGATGGCAGAGGGCCGGCTAGTCTGGAGGCAGAGTCACTACCACAGAGCTAACTTGGCAGACACTATACAGATCTATGAGGCTTCTACAAAATTTATATAACATTTAATATTGCAAAATTCATGTAGGAGAGTATACTGAGTCCTTCTGGGCTACCTCCAATGGGAGGCAGTTATTATCTTATCTGGGATGGTGATATAGGACAACAAAGTATAATCATGGTTTCACATTTGAACATTCTAAAATTCAGTATTTGATATATTGTAGTACAGTACCTACTTTCTTATGATTATAGTGGGTTGGAATGTTGTAATCTTGTTTGACAATTACAACTTGTTACAAAGAATGAAAATGTAAAGCATATTTAAAATGTTTATCTCATAATTAATAATTAGTTAATTTTCATAAAACGCGCTGTTTTCCATTTGTCATACGATTAGTGTGTAAAGGTTACCACTCAAATGGCTTCATCATTTAGAAACCACATACAATATTTTGCATCGCGCAGTTCTGTAATGACTAATAATTTCATAGTAAGTCGTGATATAATAATTGACATAGTAATTAATTTTAATAAAAATAATCATTATGTAAATATTATTGTTTACTATGATTTAATTGTTTGGGTTATCTTGGAATATTAGGCGACTTTCATCTTCAGTATTTGGCAACAGTGTTCAATTTCCGAAATCTTCGTATTTTTCCGTGTGGCTTCGTCTATACTACTGTCGGAAGTGATCGGAACTGTAGTACTGTACCATTTGTCCCATTAGTAATAAATAATACTTTTGTAAGCTTTGATATTGTTGACGGTCTTATGTATATACGTGTCTAGTGAGATACTGTGGTGGAAATAATTTGTAGGATTATTTTATTATATAAATTTATACATACCAGTATAATGCTTGATGCCGATATGAAACATGAATTACATTTCATGGAATGACCTGTAAAATGATCATGGGGCGTGACAGTTATTGAACATGACAGGTTCTAGCTGTCAAAAGTAATTAATTGTGTAACGATCGTGAACAATGTTACAAGTAAGTTAGTTAAGTACCTATTGTTATACTTTTAATAGATCTCTAATGTTAATACCAAGATTTTTTCAACAAAAATTATTTATTGTTAATTTCTTGTTTCCATCCCATGTTTTAAGGCCTAATGGAGATTCAAGAGAAACCAATGTTTATGCCTCCTAAAAAGAGGACTTCTGGAAAGCGGTTTGGCGGTGCAAATAATCACGTTGATCATATCATGACAGTCCAGGTTAGAGCTGTGAATTCGCATGTAATGTCTTTCTACGTTTTAATTTGTGTGAGAACTCAAACGTTAGTAATTGTACCCAATTTTGTAGTTTTATAATGGTTAAAGAAGGTCATAGCATGACTCTGAATTTAATTAGAAGTGGTCTAAATTGGAAAACATAGTTTAATTAGAAGTACAGGTACACAAATTTATGATAATTGTGTAATAAACATAGGCTAGGTCGTCATTTTTTCCGCAATTGAAGTTCAGAGCAAGTATTTTGCCGTTGGAGTGAAAGATGCTGACAGTAGCGTATGTTAATCTTAAGGAAACGTTGAAAATTTATTTAGAATGTACTGGAGTGCATATACTTGGTAATGTGTCCTGAACATCTGTTATAGGAAGATGGCCTGGCCGATTCTTACTAGGCCTAAATAGGCTATGTAATTGTCAGGATGGATGTCTAGTTTCCTTAATGTTTTGCCTCAATGAAAGTATAACAGTACCGATACAACAATTCTGTCAAAATCAAATTCTGGGACTCCTGGTTTTACTTCCCTTTCGAAGGAAGTCATAGTAGGGATTTTTATCGTCCTCAAAAATGTTTGTATCTAGTATTATGCACATATAATTGTTTTCTACGAAAAGTAATGAAGTGATTTTTAGGCAAATTTTCGAAGCAATGTACAATGTCGTAAAAATTTTTCTTGGTGAGAAGGGTATACTGTTGTCTGTGTGTCTTATTTGTATCACGTCCTGCATCCTAAAATTTATTCACCGGGTCACATTATTTTGCAACAAGGAATCTTTTGATGAATTGTGTTTGAATTTTACGAACTATTAATATAGTTAACATACTTGAATCCAACATAATCACTATTTTTGTAATAGTTTACTTAAATTAAGCCATTTTATGCGTAGTAGTGACGACACACCTTAAAAGACGAAACATGCAATGTAACTTCTGTAGTTTTGGTTGTAAGGGCACCTGCTAATCATAGGACAACATAGCAAAGTTTTGCTTAGCTAGTCGTAAAACATGTCTTTGAACTTCTGAATTTACAAAATAGTGTGTGTGAACTTTAAGGGAAGGTTAAAGACGGAAATTTAATTAAATTTGGCACTTTTTTTCTGAAACAATATATATATTAGTTTATTATAAAGTTATTATTTACCCTCTTTAAGTGATGTGTTTTGAATCATGTTAGACTACATGACACCAATAATAAAATTTATTTTCATTACACAGTTTTTCTTAAAATTACTTTTTGCAGTTTTCAATGTTCTTTTTCTCAGAAACTACAAGTCCAATTTATTTCAAATTTTGCACATGCTTATTATACTGTATTACATCATATCATATATCATATCATATTGATACGGTACGTCGTAAGACTCATTTATACTGCATGTTAAATATTCTGAAAATGTGTTTTTTTTTTTTTTTTCGTTTTGAAATGTTGAACATTACCATTTTTTTTTTTTTTTTTTTCGTGCAATGGGAATGAATATGAGATTCTCTGTTTCTCAGATTGTAACATATGTGTGAAAAAATATTCACACCTCTGCCTGTGATAGGTATTGAGAAAAATACATTAAAAACCATTGGTTTGAGTTACCAGAAAAAAAAAAAAAGAGTAATTTCAAGGAATTCGTCAATATAGCTAAAGAATTCATCCAATCAGAATGAAATTCATATAGCATATGCAAGATACACATATATATATATACAGATTTCTGAAAAATTTGGTCATTATTGGTTGAGTAGTTTCGAAGATAAAAAGAATTTTATTGTAACCTGCAACTTTTGGTCACTTCACTCTTCAACCTTCCTTTAATAGAGCTATTGTTTATATTTTTATTATAACGTGATTAAAGAATTTAGCAATGAAAAACATCGTTTTAGTCACTTTACAGAATAGATAACTGCTGTTATTTATTATTATTTTATAGTTTCAAAATTGGGTTAAATGAGCGTTGAGTGACTTCTTTTCCTATTGCGGATATGCATCTTCAGCTGTCTTACATGTCGTACCAACATAACTTATGAGACATTACGAACATTTCACGCTAGTTTGCAGTGTTCCAGCAGGATAGAAATTCGGCCATTTTCATACCTCAGGGAAGTGTGTAGGGGTAAGAAAATGGAGTGTTATGACAGGTTAGGTTAGTTTAGACTTTTATTATGCCTTTTATAGGCAAATCTGTGACAGGTTAGGTTAGGTTATGTTAGTTTAGGATTTTAGTGGCAGGTTAGGTTAGGTTATGTTAGTTTAGGATTTTAGTGGCAGGTTAGATTAGGTTAGTTTAGGCTTTTTTATCCTTTGCATATACGAAACTGTGACAGATTAGATTAGGATAGTTTAGGCTTTTGTTATGCCTTGTATAGGCGAATCTGTGACAAGTTAGATTATTTAAAAAATAGAAGACAAATTGTTAATATATCAAATAAGCTCTCTGATGTGAGACTTGTCACTAATGGAGTTCCTCAAGGCAGCATATTAGGCCCTTTTCTCTTTCTTGTATTAATAAATGATTTACCATTCAGTCTGCCTCAAGGTCTAATCATGTATGCAGATGATACCACCTTAATAACATCTCACTCAGATCTTAACCATTAAAGTTGTCACAGATGAATAATCTTAACATAGCTAAGCAATGGTTTCACTCAAACAAGTTAATGCTTAATGAAGAAAAAACCCAGAAACTAATCTTAGGCCTCCCCAACACACTAGATAATGAAATATCTTATGTTAAACTGTTAGGTTTTTATTTGGATCCAAAATTAGGATGGCACAAAGACATAGAAAGTATATGTACTAAATTGTCGAGGGTAATTTTTGTTTTTAGGAAGTTAAGGCCATTGGTTTCAACAGAAACTCTCAGACAGGTATATTTTGCACTGTTTGAATCTCACATTAACTATGGAATTCATATATGAGGAAGTGCAACAGGAGTCAATAGCATCTTATTACTACAAAAACGAGCACTGAAGGTAATATTCAATAAAAATACCAAGGAATCATTAGACCACTATTTCCAAAGTTAAAGGTAATGACAGTTTACAATCTATTCATTTACAGACCCTTGATATTCCTTAGATCCAACATAGATCTTTATCAGACTAGATCAGATATACATTCCTTCAACACTAGAAATAAAGATAAATTAGATTACACAAGGTGCAGATTGAGTGTGAGCTCAAATACCTGCTTTTTTAATGGCATAAATATATTTAATAAGTACCATTGGAGCCGAGGAAGTTACCAATAAATAGGTTTAAGTCCTGCATACATAGATGGTTGCTGAACAGACCTTTTTATTCAGTGAATGACTTCATGGAGTGTGATGTAAATATTGTATTTTAGAAATGTAACCCTTTCTTTATATTTTAATTTGTCTCTTTGTATTTTAATTATACCTTTCGTCCTTATATAAATGTGTTAACCTACAGCATACTCTGTTTATCTCACAGTGTTTGTTTTGTTTATTTCTCAGTGTTTGTTTATTTGACTATGTATGTTTATTTGCTTATAATTATTTGTTTATTTGTCTATATTTATTTGTGCTAAGTTTGTTTGTGCATGTGTGAGTGTATATGTGCGTGTGTGTGTGTATTATCGAACCTGACGATGTCATATCTAGGCCTTGTACACTGGTTTCTGACAAATAAATATTATTATTATTATTATTATTATTATTATTATTATTAGGTTAGGTTAGGTTAGTTTAGGATTTTAGTGACAGGTTAGGTTAGTTTAGGATTTTAGTGACAGGTTAGGTTAGTTTAGTTTAGGCTTTTTTTTTGTTGTCAAGATGAATGTGAAAGCGATTGAGTGTGGCACTCTTGAACAGGTAGTTAATTTTTGCTTTCAATGTTGGCAGTTCAAGTCAGTCAGTGTCTATTCAAAATTCGGCATAAGTCACCCAATGCTCGTTTCACCTGATTTTTTAATCTTATGAGGATGCATTAGAAGTTTGTATGTGAAATTATGGAGTTATTTATTGAGTAGTGAATATTTTATATATTGAAGTACCGGTATTAACTGTGTTCCTGTAGGCTAAAGAGAAGACAAAAATTCAGAGTCCGTCAGAAGAGAGCTTGTCTTCCCAGATGGTTAACGGGAATGGAACAATGGATGTGGAAGCTGGCATTACAAATGGTGAAACTGTTCCAGAAGAAGAACATTTTCAGGAAACTGTTATTCTTAAAATACCAAAGGACTGTGAGATGATGAACGGTAAGAAGTCTTCAGATTCATCACCTGTGATTGAAAACGGACTTCCAGCCGGAATTCTGAATTCGTCATCTGCCACAGCATTGCACCAGTCTGAGCAAGTGAGCACAAACACGAGCCTCAGTCAGAGCGACCAGTCTCTCGACATGGACCTCATTCGTGAGACAAAATCTAAGGCCAAGAAGAAAGTAAACATATGCACTGACCGCGAGGATCTAGAGGAAGAGGATGTTTCGAGCAATGTCGAAACAACGGCACTGAGACGAGGCTCGGAAACCTCTGATTCTGTGGTTGATAATTCAGGTGTTAGTGGCAGTATAGACGGTTGTCTTACCATGACAGGGACTATCAAACGAGGGAAAAAAGCAGGCCAGAGTGTGGATGTCAGGCTGAACATGTCCCGAGAGGAATTGGAGGTGCTGGAAGCTGTTATTGCAGCCAAGCGCCGGAATTCTACATCGCCTAGTTCATGGTTTTCATGCGGCCCAAAGAAAGGTCCGCACATCACAATGTGGACTGCATTATGCCTCCCTTTTGCAGTGGCAGTATCTGGAGTCTACTCCTTTTACATGGGAACGATCACATGGTACAACGTCTTCACGTATTACACCGAAGAGAAGCCTATTTTGTGCAGAATCCTTGTTTCACCATTTCTTATTCTCCTCTATCCTTTTCTTATTTTAATTTTTACCATTGGTCTTGGTCTGTATGCCGGTGTAATTCAGATTTCCTGGTTTTTAGACAGTTGGTATAAAGAAATTACTGATCTTGAGAAGGGCTTTTATGGTTGGTTGTGTGCTACGTTGAAACACGAAGATTGTTCCCCTTATGAAGTAGTGGTGTTGACGGAAATACAGAGCTCGGGGGAAGGAGACAGACCAGTAAGGTCGTCTTCCGAGGATTCCACTACGTAGAAAGTGCATTTCTTGATATTAAATGATACAGAATTTTCTGACTGCTATTCCCTTTCGTTGCTATTACTTGCATACACATACATAAAGAACTGAATATTAACTTTTTCCATTATATCTAGTCAAAGTTCATAGCTATTGCTTGAATATGTTGAGACTGATGACTTTTTTTTTTTTTTTTTTCGATTGCAATCGTAATATGCCATGCTGCTTCGTTGTTTTATGTTGTCATTAAGTGAGGTATAGAGTTCTTTTTGTTAAATTTTAATAGTACATTATGCAACGAGCCTATAATGGTAGTAATTAAGACGCAAGTATGATTGTTTATGAAACGAGTGCAAGCGAGTTTCATAATTTTCATACGAGCGTGTTACCATTTGAGCCACCTCACTTGATCAACAAAAAATGCTGTGATGCTGCGAAATATCGATTTCCAGATTTCAGTGAACGTTTTGAGCATATCTGATACCGAAAAAGTGAAATTGTGCAGCATGCTCGAGTTTTGTACAGTTACAGTGTTGCTCCTTCCACTGAAAGTTTTTTATGTGTGTGTTCAGGAGCCTATTCCACCATTAACTTTTAACTTCGTAACATTTCACTTTTAAATTTTTTAAAAGTCTTTCTGTTCTTCCATAAATTAGAGACTGCTTTGCCCTTTTCATTTCATTCTGCAAAGTCTTTGCACATTTCATTGCAACTCCATGTTTTAGTTCCATTTCTTGGCCAATGAACACATGAGTAATTACACAAATTCAGTTATTGTTCTTAGAGGAAAGAAAAAAACCACTTCTTGTTTTTTTGGTTCTAGAACAGGCTCATTTCTTTCAAGAACATCATTTGCTTGAGTTGACGTAATTCAAAAACATTTACAGAATTGAGGTAGGCCTAAACTTAGATTATGGAAATTTACCCTGTTTTTATATGCTCTTTTTTGGTGGTGGTGGGGGAGGGGGTTTCGTCACTCGAATCAATTAATAGCAAATGTTCTCTTCCTATGTTATTCTGTCCCTAAATTATTTTGAATCCAAAGCAAAAACTGTACTGAATGTGTTGAATTTAATAGTAATGGCAAAGACTTGGTTCTTTGTAAAAATCCCATTCGCTTTGAACATAATCTTTACAATTTTCAAAATTATTGTAACGGAACAAAAGTAATAATATATCAGAAAAGTTTCCTCTATACTTGCTTAGGTAATTACACAGAAGAAAAGACCAAAGAAGGCACCAGTTTTACTTTTACAATTGCTCACTATGAATAATATAGAATACTATAGTCCCGTTGCTCTTATTTCCGGCAGCCAATCACATTGCAGTTTGGCTACATTTAAACATGTGCGTCTTGTGATTCGCTGTTGATGTTATGCATTTCGTAAGGCTCGATAAATACTTAATATAATCGCCCGCCATTTTGGCTCTTTCGTTGGCTATCGCAGAAAGCACATGAGGATGTTATTTGCCGCTCAATTATTTGCTGAATTATCATAGGAGCTATGACATGATAATTTTAACAGTGCGCCAAATAGATTCCTTGTCTGGTAGCTCGGCAATGAAAGAACAAAAATGGCGAACGATACTACCTACCTAGACTTTATAGAGCCTTTACTTCCTAAGACGTAAGGAAAGAGGAGGAGTCATGCCAGGAATAACAGCATCGTGACTATAAGTAAATGGTTTTACTTTTTGGTACCCAATACTTTCCACAGAATAACCTAGAAATATTCATCTCTTGTATGTAGCAGTGGATGTATTGCCGCCATATTGTCCACATCATAGGTACAAAAATTTCGGTTTACGAAAATTTCATTCATTTTAATATACCGGTATTTTTGTAATAAATGATATTGATTGATTGAAAGATGACTCTGTCTCTTCTCGTCAGCTGTTTCTCTCTACTTCTCTGTCGTATCCTATGTTCTTCTGTGTGTCTCAGCTATATTCCTGAAGTCAGATCATCATTTAGTCTCAAATTTTTATTATTAATTATTTACCTGAGGTAGTCTTGATTCAGTATCCTCAGATGGTATTTTTTAAAACTTTTTTCCTATTTGGTGTAAATTATTAATGTTTTGTATGTAGAGAGCTCATAGCTGTGGCAACTCAACCAAATAAAAATATTTTGAAAAAAAATTATTTGGGGGCCCAAATTTGAAAAAAATATACCCAATGCAGGATTGTACTAAAACCGATACATCTGAACCGTTTTTAAAGATAGATTCAAACAGTTTTTGCAATGTATTTGCAAAAGTATGTTCTACAAACTGTCTGTAACAGAATTTTGATATTAGTCCCTACGTTTGTAAAGTAAACAATTAAAATTTAGTAACAATTTTCTGATTTCCTTTCTTGCAAACAAACTGACGTATTTTTAAAATGAAATCAATTAACAAAATTCTGTTACAGAGAAAAGTTTCCTAATAGTCTAAAGAATGTGTGTTCTAAATTTCTTGCATGTATCTTTAATAGTTCAGAAATTATATCCATTTTGTCTGGCAATGTAGCAAAAAAAAAAAAAAAATGAAGTTACTGGAAATCGATAAAAGCGGGCGTGTGATTTAAAAAATCCATAGCGCAGGAAGTTTAAAAATGACGTCTCAACATCCGATAAGGGCACAAATACCCACAAAATTTTATGCAATGCATTCCACACATATCAAAGGGTATTTTAAAGAAAAAAAAAATTGTTTGAAAATTTAATTTACTGGAAACAACAATAAAAGTGGGCGAGTAAATTAAAAATCCATAATGCAGGAAGTTTAAAAATGGCGATCCACACATATCACAGTGTATTTTAAAGAATATATATTTTTTTTTTTTTTTAATTTAGTCATTTTTCATCAAAAATACCATTCTCTCCCCTTAAACTAGTGCCGGATACATCACATATTCATTTTGTATGAGGTCTCGCCCACCTCATTGAATATTACACGACTACTATGAAGTAGCCAATATGTATTATTACTATTTAATACGAGAAAAATTCGTACCGGCACCGGGAATCGAGCCCAGGACCTCTCAGCTCTGCGCGCTGAGTCATTCAGCTAACAAGGCATGTGCTGATGATATACATAATGTAGGTATTTAACTTTGCTCTATAGGTCCAGGTGAATTACTCTATGAATGACGTAATAGGGATGAATTATGTGTAAGCGGCATAATATTACCCATTTGGAGGCCTGGACCACATCAGCAAGAAAGCATTTTAGTGCACTGAGTGGACAATATGGTGGCAGCACATCCATTCATTACTAGGCTACATTTAACAGGTGAATATTTCTAGGTTATTCTGTGGAAAATATTAGGTGCCTGAAAATAAAACTAGTGCTTAGTATTGTACAGAGTGATTCAAAAGTCGCCATACATAGCAGTTTTGTTAGAAATATGATTACAAAATATGTTCAATAGCGTATGACCCTTGTTGTTGTAAATGCACGTGTCAGTGCGTTTGACCCACCCAGCTTGCACTGTGTGCTGTGTCTGGACAGGAATCTGAGCACATGCATCTTGAATGCGGCATTGCAATTGGCCAAAGTCCCAAATCTTCTCCTGATAAGCAATCGCCTTTAAGTGACCCCAAAGTGATTCGGTTCAGATCCCTTTTGTGCAGGAGGCTTTAGTTCGATGGGGTGAGGTTTCCAATAACTCTGATCCTCCGTCTTTTCCAGCGGTTCAAAAGAATTGGGATGAAATACTAATCTCTCTTGTTAAGGAGTCCCTTCAGTCATCTTTTTCTTCAGATACAGATCGTGCTCGTTTTTTGGCTCTCCAACAAAATGTTTCAGGATCTTGGCTCCATGCAATTCCTTCCCCTAACATCGGTACTCTTATGGATCCCAGATCCTTTAAAGTTTCCGTGGCTTTACGCCTCGGTTGCAAAATCTGTCACATTCATAAATGTATCTGTGGCAATATTATGGCCACCATGCCTTAAGTTGTGTCATGAGTAAGGGGCGTCTCTCTCGTCATTCATCGCTCAATGACATCATTAAAAGAGCATTAACATCCTCAGGGGTTCCATCCATCTTAGAACCTTCTGGGATCAGCTGTTCAGATGGCAAGAGACCCAATGGTCTGACTCTAGTCCCGTGGCGAGTAGGCAAATTCTTAATTTGGGATTCCACATGTGTGGATACACTGGCCCCTTCTCATCTGTCTTCAACCTCTAAGACACCGGGATCTGCAGCAGAAAGTGCCGCTGTCTGTAAACACCATAAATATAAACATCTTGCAGATAATTATATTTTTGTTCCTTTTGCGGTTGAAACATTTGGATCATGGTGTAGTGAAGCCAAAACTCTCATCTCCACCATAGGCAGAAGTTTAGTGCAGCTTTCTGGGGACCCTCGAAGCAGTCAATATCTACGTCAGCGCATTGGTATCGCCATTCAGCGCGGTAATGCTACAAATATTCTGGCGTCCTTCCCCAAGTCCTCTTATTTAGATGAGATTTTCTTCCTTTAATTATTCGATTTATTTGTATTTTATTATAGAGAACCTCAGATATTCTATTACATTTAAATTGTAGATTTGTAATGCATATTTTAAATTTTGGATTTGTAATGTACCCCAAAGATAAAACTCCATCTGTGTCAGGTTTGGGGAGCATAGCAGCCATTCCATGGGTCTACATAGCAGTATCTGCTATGTATGGTGACTTTTGAATCACTCTGTATAATATTCATTGTAAAAGAAAAAATTAGACTTTCTTTGATCTAGATCTGTAGAACTGCCCTTCTTTTTCACGTTGTGAACCAGTTTTGAAAAGTGATAGTGGAACAAAAACTGCAAACTGCAAAGAGGAAAGTTTAATGGAGGAATAGACCACAGATGCAATGTAATTTAAGGGAAATCATTACTGTTGAATACTCATGTGTCTTTTCAAAATGTCACACATATTGCTATTGGTAACAGCTAAACTATGAGAATATCCTGACACATCAACATTTTCACATTATCTGAACTATTACATACTGCACTAGTCAACTGTTGTTTTTCATATAGGAGAAAGAATCTAGAGCAAACAGCAAGAGAATTTCTGTATCATGAGTAAAAGTTGATAGCACATCAGATATAAGCCTTCGTCAATTTTATACATGTCTCTTTCTCTCTGTGTTGTAATAGTAAATGTAATTATGAGGAACTTACTGTAGGTGTGAAGTGTTATATCTTTCATTTTAGTGACGGACAAAAGAGATCAGGGTATACATTGTAATTTTAAAGATACTAGACGATTGACAATATAACAGCAGACCGAATTCCAGTTCTGTACATGAAATGCAAAGTTTTCTACTGATTTCTGGCCATTTTTGACGTTCCATTCCTTAGATATGCGTATTGTTACTGGCAACATTTCTACAGGTTCTAATCATGTGGTATATTTCATATCTGTGGACTGCAAAGTCTTGAAGTGATAATTGACTGTGTATCAAGCTTTTTAAATGTTAAATTCTACTTTATATATTACAGAATATTATGCACGTGGAAATAGATGTTTAAAATTATTATAATTTAGTGACATACATGAAACTCTAACACACCAGTTTTTTTTTTTTTTTTTAAGTACCAAACTTTCACTTGGTGGATAGATTCTCATTTTTAAACTATTATTAAGAGAAAAATTGAATATTTTTTAGCTATTCTAAAAAAATGTTTTTTCTCAAAAGTTGTGATGAGTTAACTCTGCTATTCTAAACAATTGCTATTGCTCAAGTGTTGTCATCAGTGAACTATGCTATTCTAAAAAAAATGTGTTTCACCAAGTATTGTGATGAGTTAGTCTTTTCAAAATTGAGGACCGTTTTTGCAAAACTTGCTAACTGCAAAATTTGCAAAATTGAGATTTTGATGGATTCGTTAACATAAGGCAGGCCTGTACATGATGTTCAAAGCGTCTTAGTAAAATTCGGTTATTTCTCTTCATTGTAGTGTGTCAAAGTGTGATAGTTTTTTCAAAACTTGCTTTCTGCTATAAGTGAGAGATACAGGAAAACTTACTTACTATAGTGTTTTGTCTCTCCTCTAAAATTTAGTTTTTTCAGTTAGCAAGTTTTGCAAAAACGGTCCTCAATTATAAGTAGATCATTGACTAATTTTGTATAAAAACTTATGAATAAGATTTATGGAAAGGTGGAACATACTAGGCCTATTTAATTTCAATTAAAATCTTTCGGAACTAGAAGTGGGATGTGACACCATTTTACCATCACAGCTCTAAACAGTGACTGCTTCAGAAAAATCGCTGTGACTGATAATCGCAATTCTATCACAGTGTGATTTTTATGTTCGGATGATTCTTTGTGATAGTAAATGTTTCTAATCACAAGCCGACAGATGTTTATCACTCTTCTGCTAATTGAATTGGTATACCTGTGCCATGTCTTATATTAACAATAATGATTAGCACAGTGAATATACTAAAAATAACACGCTCTGAGCTGTGTTATCGTGATGTGTGGGCACGTATATCCACCCAAGAATGTTTACAGATGATTTGGTGAATCATTCTTGGAAGATTATAACAGGTGCATTGTAGTTTCAGTGTCAAAGAGTTGTCGATGTTAATCTTTAGAGTGAGACAGTACAATTAATTAGATCCCAGTTATGTTGTCCTTCAATTTAACCTTCTGACTTGAAGATGTCTGGACTCTGAAGCTGTCACATCAGTCGCCATCACTGTGAATCACATATCGGTCGGAGATGGTAATTTCTCGGAGCTGTGATTTTGGAATTATAGTCACAGTTGGAACCAATGACAAACATGTCACAACGACAAAATCACAGGTCTTCAATTCACACCCCACCTCTAGTCAGAATTAATGTAAGATTGAGTTCTTTGAGACGCTAAAATTAATACTAGAATTACCACATTTACTCGAATATACAACCTTTCGTATAAAAAATTGAGAAGATAATGAAGCAAAATAATCTTTAAGGGGAGGCAGAGGTGAATATTTCAAAATCCACAAAATTTATCCGATTTGTTCGAAATTGATCATGGATACTAAGTATGTTATTAGTAATGGCCATACAGAGTTTCAACTTTCTAAGTACAATAGTTCTGTAAATATTAATAATTTTATAAATCTTTATATCGTTTGATATAAAATGCTCCATGCACCATATTGTAAGAAATTTTCAATATTTCTTTTTATTTATATGTTCGGAGAAGGTATATAAATAATGATGAGTATTAGTTTGTTATGGGAATAATATAGTAATACAGGTATCTTGGTTTTAATTTCATACTTTTAAGGACACAAAATCAAAAACTAACATCGGAATATCAAAATAAAGATAATAAAAATGGAAAAAACCAAATTTTCATTTTTGTCTTCAGTTTTGTTCGAAAATTTCACTTCTGCCTCCCTTTAAATGGATTATAATATTACGAATAACTTGAAAATAGTTAAAATGAGAATTTTATTTTACAGCATAATAAATTAAGACAAAGTATGAAGAACGCGTGTCACATATCTGTGGTGTTAAGATAATCTCTGGTATTACGTAGACATAGTGCATTCTTCCCCCTGGTGGCCAGCTTTCAAAGTGGCTTTTCTTACGACTTATGTTTCGTGCTTTAGGCATGTGATAGTGTTCATGCTAAGCCACTAGATGCCAGCATCAACTTCTTTTGCACCGAAAGTGAATATATATATATATATATATATATATATATATATATATATATATATATATACTAATAATAAATCTATAGCCAATATTTTTCTGGTAATTTTCGATTTTCCAAAAATAATTGGTCCTAACATATATAATTAACCACCCTGAAACCGAAAATAGCTTTTTTGAAATTTTTGTTTGTATGTTTGTTACCTTTTCACGCGATAATGGCTGAACGGATTTCGATGAAGATTGGAATATAAATTAAGTTCGTTGTAACTTAGATTTTAGGCTATATGACATTCAAAATACATTATTTAAAAGGGGGGTTATAAGGGGGCCTGAATTAAATAAATCGAAATATCTCGCTTATTATTGATATTTGTGAAAAATGTTACATAACAAACGTTTCTTTAAAAATAATTTGCGATAAGTTTTATTCCTTGAAAAATTTTGATAGGACTGATATTTAATGAGATAAATGAGTTTTAAAATTAAAATAACTGCCATCTAAGGTGGTGTATTGAAATAAAAAAACAAATGACTTCGTCTATAAGGGGCCTTGGACAGCAACAATCGAAAGCTATGAAAGATAGCCTACAGAGAATGTTTCTGTGTTTGTATGAAGTAATATCGGAAGCTAAATTAACCGATTTGTATAATTAATTATTATTTCACCATTGGAATATGTAGTTTCTCTAGGTGGACATAATGCTATAATGTTATTACAGTAACTTCTGATATAATATGTAATATTATATTATATAATTTAAGTTATTTGAAGGGTTCAGAACCATAGTCGTCCAAGCGCCATTTACTGAATACTTAGAAAACAAGGGTTAAAATTAAGTTATTACCATAATTCATTGGAAACCTATAACAAGTAAAATAAAACATACACATTAAATCAAAATGATGTCAATCTTCATTAAACTATGGTTGCATGTAATAACGATTAAGAAACATGTTAAAGGAATTGTCATTGCACCAAATGAGTGTCTCTGGACCAAAATGATCGCATTTTAATATTTTAAATACAATTTAAATTAAGTAACATATTAAACGATTTATCCTTCTATCAAACACGAATGTTCCCTGGATCAAACGTCCTATTTTAATTATGTAATTACTTTATATTTATTTTTAACGGGTGCAGCGGAGCGCACGGGTACGGCTAGTATATGTGTGTGTGTATATATATATATATATATATATATATATATATATATATATATATATATATATATATAATTCATAGCGCAGAACATAATGCGCGAAATAACTTGTACATTCGTCATTATCTCAGATTTATTTCTATACCATACCATGCACATGATGATAAAACACTCCGCCTGGAATTAAAGTAACTTCTTATTTTTAACTTTTAAAAATGTATGCATATCTTTCATGTTAGTACAGTAATATATTCGAGTAAATGCGGTACCTTGCATGTTAAGAGATACCTGTTACTAATTTCGTACATTGTGGGCTTCCATTCCCATTAATTATTTGTGTTCCGTTTGTAATTTTTTTTTTTTTTCAAATTTACAATTGCAGAAAACTTCGACACATTTGTTATCGACAATAAAAAAACTTGAATTGTGTGACACGTGCTGCAAATGCTGGTGTGAGCATGCTTGTGTATACGTTCACACACTTCATATCTTTAGGACAACATTTCATTTGAAGCAGTAACTTTAGATTTAAAAAAAATAATGGTGATACGTGACAAAAATTTAATAATAAATTTAGAAGTGTCACGAAGTGTGTAGTGAGATATCTAAGCCAGTTCTTTAAATGTAATGCTATTGATATCACCTATCATTTACGTTTATTCATCAGTTCAGCTTTCTATTTGTATAACACAACAGTTCTTGATACGTGTATGTTTTCATATTTGTGAGCACACATATGACTACTGTAATATATTTACATCGAAAATAATTAACTTCCTATTTTCCTATTAGTGACATTTTATTTCTAGCATTTGTATAAATTGCTGGTCATGTGTGGTAGTACGTCCTTTTTTTGTTTCATTTTTCAGTCATAACCTCGTAACATATGCTGTGCAAAGCTGAGTTACACATTATCCAAATTGGCAACTTCGTTTCGAACCAAAAATCAGCCATTGTTTGTATGTTTTTCTAAATATTTTTGTATTTCTGTTAGAGACTTAAAACAAACTTGTGACTGAAGTTTCACATCGTAACTTAAAGATAACATTAAGTTCGGTACCCTTATTTATGTCTGTATAACACCTTTCTTTTACTTTTCAGGTTAGATTTTCCAGTCCCATTTTAACTCCAAAAGATGTCTAAAAATGTCATTGATTCTAGTTCACGTTAATACTTTGTTTAAAAAACTTAAAATTGTTAAACGACACGTTGAAAGTGTTAAAATTTTTAAAAAGTTTTGTACCTTGGACAGACGGCCCGTTTCGACGCCAGTGCTGCGTCATCTACTGTTCATAGTTTGTAAGACACTGAAGATGATGTAGCACCGGCGTCAAGGTCTGTCTAAGGTACATAACTAGGGCTAGGATTTTGATGACCTATAAATCATGAAAAAATGTCCTAAAAACAATGCATATATGACCTAAAAATCTTTAAAAAATGCCCTTATAAATGCCCTGAAAATTGATCTTACACAATTGGCTTAGTAGAAAAAGAGGTTTTGTACTACTTCACATTTAGACTAGTAATTACATTAAATTCTAGTACCAACATTTAAGTTTATTTAATTTTACATAATTTTTTCTAAGTAGTACACTTTCATTAATTATTTTACGTGATGTAGTTTCCATGTAGCCCACCACAAGGCCATTCTTATCCGGAATTAGCAGGTATAGAGGAGTCTGTATTAAGGGGTGGTTGACGTGTACTATGTTAAAATGGCAATACTTGTGTAGAAAAACGATTAAAATATTATAAAAAAATAACGGGTATTAGCCACCGGCTTAGCTTGGTCGGTTAAGGCGCTTGCCTGCCGATCCAGAGTTACGCTCGGGTGCTGGTTCGATTCCCGCTTGGGCTGATTATCTGGTTGGGCTTTTTCCGAGTTTTTTCCTAACTATAAGACAAATGTCAGGTAATTTATGGCGAAACCTCTATCTTATCTCGCCAAATATATCGCTATCACCAATTCCATCGACGCTAAATAACCTCGTAGTTGACACAGCGTCGTTAAATAACCAAGTAAAAAAATAATGGGGATTTATGGCTAAAATTAAATGAAAATGCCTCAAAAATGTCCGAGAAAAACAAAAGATGCTCTTATGAGTTGAAACAGGCAAAACATGCAAAAAAAATACCCTAATAAATATGTCTTAAAACACTCAGTTTATCACATAACATATAAATACTAAAGCAGCTATGTTTCTGGCTTACTAGAAAAAAGATGCAATTTCATCAAAATCCTAGCCCTATACATAACCTTTTTTAAAATTTCAACACTTTTAACGTGTCGTTTAACAATTGTCTAAAAATGTATCTTGCCATTAGGAATTAGATATTTGCATATCATATTTCTGAACTCACTACTGTGAATAAATTATAGGGAGAATTTTGAACTTAAATTTTACAATAAAATTAATATATCTGATGTCATGAGACCATCCCAAGTGTTATTGTATGTGTAGATAACTGTCTTCATATTATATTGAGGACCTTAAAAATAAATTCTGAGGCTGGTTTTCAAACTTTGATGAACATAATGGAATTTACTGTTTATGACTGATTGGATGGCCCTAATATTGACGATTGTTGTAAGGCATGACATGAAAGCATTCGCGATTTTTATATAGTGAAGTTGAAAGAAAGTATATTTTCCATTTATCTTAGTAAATATGTAGAATTTGCAACGTTGAATGTAATAAGTTGGGGTGTTCTAAGCGCACTACATTTGGTGGACGTTATTTCAAAAAAAGCATAAATTTTTGTGGAAACATTTATACATAATCATCTCGTAACACTTGTTTCTTTTTCAGAAAGTTCTGTGTAGGATAATATTTTATGGAAATAGTTTTTTTGTTTTAAGTACCTTCCCCCCCCCCCCCCCAAGTCTACTTAAATATTGCACTTGCTAACTAGTAAGTGTGTACTGAGCATTATATTACACGAGATTTATTAGGTGACATGATTACCATGTCGAGGATTTTCATTTTTCTTAATTGGTAAACAGCACTAAGTTGTAAGCTGTAATTGCGAAATAAGTATAAAATTGGTGAGTATTATTTACATTACTGCCAAGTGAATATTAAGTTATTATCATCATAGAACAGAACTAGTTCAACAGCTACCAGCAGTTGACTTATTTATTTAATGTACTGTTCAATAATAGTTTAGCATAGTCTGATTCAGAAAATCTTTTAAATATCGCATTTATATCCTCAAATAACGAGTTATATTGTAAGAATTTCAAAACTAGTTCAGCAACAATATATTCCCTTCTCTTTTCCCTCGGATTAATTAATGACTTCCGAAAAGGAAATAGAAAATTCCATTCAGCATTCTCATATCTATTTAATTTTATTTGCTTCTTTATTAATTTGACCCATTTCACTAAGGAAATAACATGAACACATGTATCATTACCATTGAAATTAACATGTGTAGTAAGCAGATTTTTAAAACTATTTTAGAGTTTTTACTGCATTGTAATATACAAAGATCAGTTTTTTTTATACAACTGTGATGTAAGACTTTCGCTACACTGCATTCCTAATAAGAGTTCTGGTAAACTATCTCGCGCCCACTTTAATTATTGTTATAGCTAGCTCATAACTTTTCCTTAGTAATTACATCACATCTTGTCTTATTGCTGCATAAACTGGTAAATTTCATGTTTTAATGTTCTAAAAAAGTAAAGGTATCTCGTATGTGTGTCATGAAGGCACTTGGGTGGGAGGAGGGGTCATGAACGTAGAGCTTCATATTTTCTTGACCTCAGCACTAGAATGAGATGGTGTGTTGGCACCACACTCTGATCATGTTTCATCCCCGGAAAGACCCGGTAGACCTATTCAGTTTCACTAGAGGCTGAATGAACCTCGGGGCTGTTCTGGAAGTGTTGACAACGAGAAAAATTTCATTACCACCTGGGACTGAACCCAGGACCTTCCAGACCATAGCCAGTCGCTCTGTCAACTGAGCTACCTGACCACCTTTAATGTGCTAAAATCTTGTTTAAATTTTAGCTTTTTTTTTCGCATGTAAAAGTAGAGTGATTAAAAACCAATCAATTATTATGCCTCTGGTGTCAAGAAAAGAGATGGTAAAGCGTGTCATTGAATATACAAGCTTTCCAATGCACTTCTCCGCGGTTTAAACTAAGTATGAAGATGTTTATATTTTAGATGAACAGTACAGTTTTATTATGTATTGGCTTGGGAATGCTGTGTCCTTTTATAAGTACGTTAAAACTTCATACCTAATACCAAGATATGTTGAAAATATAATTTAGTATGTATATCATTTTATACAAGTGCAAATTAAAAAGTATCATACTGTTTGAAACTTTTAATTGTAATGGTCTTTTTGTAACTATGTTTTGTGCGATGATATCGAGTATAAAGAATAGTTGAATCGCCCCATGCAGAAAGGGCTTCAGTTACAAATTTTGAAGAAAAAAAAACGAGATATCGATGGAAATCATATCTTTATGGATGGCTCCATCTGTCTGTGGAGAAAGGTATTCAGTCCAATGCTTGGAAAGACAGAAACTGAAGTGTCAGGCTCAGAGTTCTATGCAGAAAGGAATATAGTGTACAGAATTTCTCAAAACTAGGTCTAATGGACTGAAGTCCTTTCTGCATGGGGCGATTCAGTTACTTTTATGACTTCTTGTTTCTTGCTACATGTTAATATAAATAGTTTAGTGGTAACTGGAAATTGTAATGCATGAATGTGGAAAATTAGAATGAGCGTATATGTAGCAAAATAAATTTAATCGAAGTTTCCAAAACCTATTTACGAGTTTCTCAAATCCACTGTTAAATTATAGTAAAAATAAACTGATTTGGTGATAAAACCATGCAGTAAAATGAAGTAAAAATTACGTAGACACTACTAAACCACTGATTAAGCATTTCTGATATGTTAGTCATAGCCAGAGGCTAACATATTTTAGACTAAGGAACTGTCAGTATTTTATACGTTTTGAAGTTAGAAAAGATTGACAGAAAATGTTCTCATATAAACACATAGGCTACATGTTAACCCATTTTAATAAAGTATATTTGCTCACAGTATCATATCATTGAAGGCATTTGAATCTTCTGAAAATAATTTTAGAAATAAAACTCTTGAATAATAACGAGGTTATGTAGGACAGACCCTTAGTCTTCATAAAAGGAAATAGGAGCTCGTTCAGACGTTTTCCGTGACACAATATTTCAATTGTACTTGGACCAATTAGTATTTACTGTGTTTGGATTAACGAGGGAAAAGTTTGGATATGTTTTATTTTAGAGTTGATGTTTTTGGCTAATATTGAATATTACTTAATACTAAAATTTCCCTATTGTACTTTTTTCATACAATATGAATTCTGTGAACATTTATGGTTGTATACATCATATTATGTATGTATTTGTAATTTAGTGATAGGAACACACGTGTTTTGTATTGTGGTATTTGATACAAGATATTTATCAGGTCTGCTTGGCAGCTACCAACATGCTCGATTCTCTATTATAAAATTGTGTATGTGTTTCTTTGTTATTATATGGAATGTATCACTACGTGAATTTATCTTCGAGGGTTTTTGAAACCAGAGACACAGATCACTTGAAGATTGAAGGAGTGGTTTATATTTCATGTATTTTATATAAAGAAATCATAAATTACACAAATGCTTGATATAAGATGTCATTTAGCAAACAGAAACTTTTTAAAACTCAGAGAAAATTATGCATTTAAAGAGATGTTAACCCCTTACCGCATGGGACAGTCTTGCACACACCAGCTTAATATTCAGATAACTTAAGTAGTTCTTTCTTTCACAACTGATGTCACATATGGTCAAATCCAATTCTTGACCGTGTGCCATAACTGTCCCAGTATGCAGTTTGAAATATTATATGCTTACTTACTTACAAATGGCTTTTAAGGAACCCGAAGGTTCATTGCCGCCCTCACATAAGCCCGCCAGCGGTCCCTATCCTGTGCAAGATTAATCCAGTCTCTATCATCATACCCCACCTCCCTCAAATCCATTTTAATATTATCCTCCCATCTACGTCTCGGCCTCCCTAAAGGTCTTTTTCCTTCCGGTCTCCCAACTAACACTCTATATGCATTTCTGGATTCGCCCATACGTGCTACATGCCCTGCCCATCTCAAACGTCTGGATTTTAAGTTCCTAATTATGTCAGGTGAAGAATACAATGCGTGCAGTTCTGTGTTGTGTAACTTTCTCCATTCTCCTGTAACTTCATCCCGCTTAGCCCCAAATATTTTCCTAAGCACCTTATTCTCAAACACCGTTAATCTATGTTCCTCTCTCAGAGTAAGAGTCCAAGTTTCACAACCATATAGAACAACCGGTAATATAACTGTTTTATAAATTCTAACTTTCAAATTTTTGGACAGCAGACTGGATGATAAGAGCTTCTCAACCGAATAATAACACGCATTTCCCATATTTATTCTGCGTTTAATTTCATCCCGAGTGTCATTTATATTTGTTACTGTTGCTCCAAGATATTTGAATTTTTCCACCTCTTCGAAGGATAAATCTCCAATTTTTATATTTCCATTTCGTACAATATTCTGGTCACGAGACATAATCATATACTTTGTCTTTTCGGGATTTACTTCCAAACCGACCGCTTAACTTGCTTCAAGTAAAATTTCCGTGTTTTCCCTAATCGTTTGTGTATTTTCTCCTAACATATTCACGTCATCCACATAGACAAGAAGCTGATGTAACCCGTTCAATTCCAAACCCGGCCTGTTATCCTGACCTTTCCTAATGGCATATTCTAAAGCAAAGTTAAAAAGTAAAGGTGATAGTGCATCTCCCTGCTTTAGCCCACAGTGAATTGGAAAAGCATCAGATAGAAACTGACCTATACGGACTCTGCTGTATGTTTCACTGAGACACATTTTAATTAATCGAACTAGTTTCTTGGGAATACCAAATTCAATAAGAATATCATATAATACTTCCCTCTTAACCGAGTCATATGCCTTTTTGAAATCTATGAATAACTGATGTACTGTACCCTTATACTCCCATTTTTTCTCCATTATCGGTCGAATACAAAAAATCTGATCAATAGTCGATCTATTACGCCGAAAACAATATTAATATTATATTAATATTATATGCTTATATATATTATATGCTTACATTAAAAATTATATGAATATAAAACCGGTATGTGCCATATCTGACCCAGAATGCGGTAAGGGGTTAAAATGAAAAATCGCTTAAATTTCATATGTGATAGGAATGTTACATTCCAAACAGAATTCCGTGGTAACTATTTGAACAATGAAACATTCCTGCTGTTGTTATATAAGCTCTTGTTACAAAGAACAACAGCCATTAAACAGGGTAAATTTAAATCTGCATGTTGTTATTTTATAACATTCTAAACTTATTTAAAGCATTCCCTAATTGTAGTTGTAAAGCTTTCAAAGCAATGAAAAAGATTATTTCCTAGATATTGACAATGGTGGCATCTTCATTATTTCCAAATTATTACAATTTTATAATTTTAAAAAGTATGAAATTAGGCCCAAATTAATATGTGATACTTATTCAGAAATATAAATATAGGGCATTCAACAGTTTGTAGCTTTCATTTACACATTTTAAATCGCAGTTCTGAGTACTTCAGTGACTGTGTAACATTTGAATGTATTTTCAGCTCTGTATTTGTAACAATTTCATTTTTCAAAACAAAATAAATGGTTCAATGAACTTGTAATTATATTTTTGTGCTTAAAGTACTCTTTGACCTTTGTCACAGCTCACAAATGGTGAGAAGATTTTTTAAAATAAAATAATAATTCTGTCTAGTGTCGTTATTCATATTTGTACTCTTTTATTAATTCATATCATAGGTACTTTCTTATTTGCCATTTTAATTTCAGTTATTTTTGTAATGTGGTAATGAACAAGAGGGAAAATTATGTTATTTTAATTACGGAGTATTATTAAAATATATGGCACAATGAATGTTTCAACATGTGTAGTATGATTGTGATTACTGTAGATCTCTGACTCTGGTTTCCAAATGACGTGTTCTTGCATGTTTTTAAACAGTTTCAGTAAGGAAATGAAAAAACATATCTGTGATAACTTTTGGATGTTTTTATTGTAAAATTAATCTTGAGGGTTAATATTTGCGGTCTGCTCAAATGTGTAGAAAAAATTTTACTAGGTTCTTCCTGTTAAATTTCATTGACCAAAGACATGTATGTGCATTTATTGTATTACCTTCATGGTAAAGTGAAACGAGTCAGACCTGATTAATGGAAAACTGAGAAATTCAATCCTATTGGGTAATTAACACCATTAGAAAACGTATTTTTATTTTACAAGGTCTGGCCTAGTGAACTTTACTTTTGAAGTTCTTATAGTTTATTATGCTTTGCAGCTATGTTGTGTATGCAGCCGATACAAGTGTGTTGGCTATACAAAGACTGGAATAGAACAGCATTTACACTATTTATTTATTTATTTCAAGAACCTTTCAATCCTGTTCCACATTTATAGGTCTTCACTCCCTCTCCTCTATATTTCTCTTTAGGAAATATTGTGGCGAACAAAAAATTGGCTCTGATATTTTCACTGAAATACATGTTTTCAGGCTCCCAGGTGCCATAGTAATAGTTTTTGGCATGTCATCTATCTCTGTACCAGTTTCTCCTAATTAATGTAGAGATTTTATTCATATTCAGTACCTATTAGTAAATTTATTTAGGAATGACGCACATAATAGTACATTATGCAACGAGCCTATAATGGTAGTAATTAAGACGCAAGTATGTTTGTTTATGAAACGAGCGCGAGTTTCATAATTTTCATATGAGTGTCTTAATTACTGTTATAGGCAAGTTTCATGCGACTTTTTATGCTCGACCATAATTCTAACTTGAAATTATTCAAAATTAGGTGTTCTTATAGTTATGTGCGAACTGACCTGAATTGTGAGATGTGCGCAGACCCGAAAGTATTGATTTTTTCTGAGGCCAAATGTCATTGACCTTGACAGAATAAAATGAACATTAGTCTGATATAACCTGGAAATTTATTTAGAATTGAAAACCGAGATGACAAATGGAATTTATTTGAATATTATTTACAATTAACGCTAATTATTATAGTAACAGAACATAACCTTCTGCGACAGTATTGGATTTCCAGCCTCCGTGACTTTTCGCTAATTGTCTTTCAATTGCATATCCAAGAATAATCGATACTTGCGGTTTTATAACGGTACAAAGCTGACTTGTCATTGGCTGAACACCTCAACTTTAATGAATAGGTGTACTTCAATGAGGTGCATTAAAGGGCTACTACCAGGTGTATAATTACTACATTTCGGCATGGTCGAGCATAAAATTTATTTTTAATACCAAATTAATGCATTTTTGAAGTCAAAGACACAACATGCGATTTACTCCATATTAAATCAAGACCATTTTATTCACATATATTTTTTTACATACAATAATCTGATAAGGTAAACAGTAGAGTTTTGTCGAATCAGAAATGATTTCTCGTGAGAAACTCATTATCTACAAAATTGTTTCTACTCTCAATTGTAATTTTCTGTCTGAGCTCTAATAACTAAAGCACAGAGAAATCATTACAAAGGGCCAAGTACATGCGGACTGGCTGGCAGCAGAAAGGGTTACTTTTATGTTGAAGGATTATAGGTCACTAGGCCTAAGCTCCTCACCTCTTTGTTATGCAAAGCCAAATATCCTCAGAAGCAGTTACTTTCATAACTTCCCTGTTAACAGTTTTACATAACAGTACTGTTAGCCACTAGCACAGCTCAGTTGGCTAAGGCGCCTGTTGATCCAGAGTTGTAGGTTCGATTCCCGCTTGGGCTGATTACCTGATTGGATTTTAAAAACCGATTTTCGGAAGTACGAAAGTATTAAGAATGATTGCAACATACAAATACAATGTGTTCACAAAAGAATGGTGGAGATTCAAACCATTCCATTTTTTAATTTATAAATTAATGACAAGCTTCAGTCAGAAGAATAACTGTTTAAGTTTGGTGTACATCACTCAAAAGTCCCTCAATTTGCACATCTCTGGTTACCTGGCACACATCTAAGCTGTAGTCAAATTCCTGCCATATCCGATCAAGCACATCTGGTGTATTGGTGATCTATCCCTGGAGATAACGAGGCATTTAAGGTATGTAAACTCCGTCTTTCACATACCCCCACAAGAAGAAATCACATGGTGTTAGATCCAGGAGCTGTGGCAGCCACCGGAGGAGATCGTTGGCCACATCTGTAGCATGTTCAATCTAGTGTTGTGGAAGAACACAATTAAGATGGACTCTCACATCATGATGGAGATGAGGGAGAGCTCCATCTCGTTGGAAATGTCATTATAATCACTATTAAATTGTGGAAATAACCGCCGTTCTAACATATGCTGGTAGATAGTGATTTCTTTTTGTGAGGGTGTGTAAAAGGCAGAGCTTATGTACCCCAAATGCTTCGTTCCCTTTCCGATCTCCAGGGACAGGTCACTCATGTTGTGGAGACCATTATACCAGACATCTCGATTGGGTATGGCAGGAATTTGATTATCACTGAGATGTGTGCTGGGTGACCAGAGTTGAGGGACTTTTGAGTGATGTACATCAAACTTGGACAGTTATTCTTCTGATTGAAGCTTGTCAATTAATTTATAAATTTAAAAAATGTATAAAACATAATGGTTTGAAATCCCACCATTCTTTTGGCAGGAATTTGATTATCACTTAGGTGCGTGCTGAGTGACCAGAGTTGAGGGGCTTTTGAGTGATGTACATCAAACTTGGACAGTTATTCTTCTGATTGAAGCTTGTCAATTAATTTATAAATTTAAAAAAAATGTAGAAAATATAATGGTTTGAAATCCCACCATTCTTTTGTGAACAGACTATAGTTATTGTACACACCTACTAAAATCGTATAATTTTTTCATGAAGTAAAGATACCTTGGAATATACAAGCAATGCCTTATGTATGGTCCATATTTGGGAGCATAGTAAATGATTTCATTTATGTTTTTTTTTTTTTTTTTTTTTTTTCTTTCAAATAAAGTATCAGAAAGTATGCATCTTTGTGACCAATTTTTCTCATTTATTTAAAAAATCTGTCCATGCTACATGAATGAAAGTTGAAAACCCATTTTAACAGGCAACTTACAGATACATCAGTCTATTGGTTTATTATTTGGCCTCAAATTTTTCCCGCATTGTTTCTTGCTCTGTCCCTCAGAGGTGTCCGTGCACTCTCGTGAGACTTTATATGCAGTCTGAGCCAGCCAGGATCTTGTTTCGTTCACAGGTTTGGGGGTGGAAATCAAGCTGTATAGCTTTTAAGTTCTATTGGAGGCTGCGTCTTTGATATTGTTTATGTTGTTTTGATCCTATTGGTTACAGGATGTTTTCATTCATAGTACTTTATTAGATAGATGTGGCTGGAGTAATGGTTATGTCTTAAAAATATTTGATTTTCATTAAGTAATTGGACGACTTAAAACTGATAGTTTTTGGAATTTCTGTGAAATAATAGAATCGATATTTAAAACTTTGTAATTTTACTTAAAAAGTGGAGGGTTCTTATTAAAAAACAATAGAAAATGGTGGTACACTGATACAGCAGTTTCCTTTCATTTTATCCTACATTCTGTAAAGTGATAAAAAAAACAGTGAAGACTTCAAGTTGACAATGTTTATAGAACAGTCTAGTATATACGAAGCTCAATACGTAGTAAATATGCAAACATTAGGTAGCTGCTCACCACTAGGATCGCTAATATTGCCTCATTACAGGCAATGCAAAATAGTACTGTCACAGTCTATTGTTTCTAGCATCCTCAAAACTCAAGCTTTGTGACTGTATATAGTAGACTGTGATTTATAGTAAGAAACGTTACATGTATGCCACTTTTACATATATTGTACTGTCGTTTCTTTTCTGTTGATAGACGAACTTATCTTTGAAACTTTGGTTGGATTTCGGTGCAGAGCAGGAAGAGGTTTCTAGCAGCGGATATTTGAGAGTTAGAATGTAACCACAGATAAATATAATGATCACTAATTGCTTCATGATATGTATGACATGACAGATGAGTTCAACTCTGAAAACCTACTACTTAGTTTGCATAAATGATGGTAAGAAGTTAAAAGTATGCACTAATAAATCAACATAATTAAATTTCCTGTAACAGTATGCACATTATGTTACTGGGATGTAACCATATGATGTTAACTGTTCCACATTAAGAGAAGTCTTTCAATATAATGGAGAATCTGCTTTCTAGAACACCTCAATTTCTTACACTTATTAGTATACAGAATTTTTTTTACATTACTCATAGTTCCTCATCATCAAATTCGGTATGCATTTAGCCATTATAATGAACACCATTAGTTTTTTTTTTTAAAGTAAAAAGGGGTGTTTTTGAGATTACAAGAATAAAAATTTTGAAAACATGAATCAAAAATGTTTTTCGTAAAAATGAGGTTGCATATTAAATTAATGCTCATTAAAAGAGCTTTAAAAATAAGATATAACAGACCTTTCTAGTATCAACAGTTCAAGAGATGCGTGCATTTGTGTAATCGACAACTGCACAAATTTTCACGTTTCTTGTAGTTTTTAAAAATTAATAAAAAGTGAACTATTTAAAAAAATCTAAAATTTTGAATTTGTACTTATTTTTGTAGGTACAACTTAGAAACAAAAAATAATTTAAATCTTGAGACATCAAGTTTCACACCCTTGGGTGATTTGACATGGAATGAGCCATTTACAAGAGATTACACGACGTGCTGTTTGAGTCCTGGTTCTGCACTCAATACAGGAATTCACATATTTCATCTGAAAAAAGAAATAGCGATAGGCCTATATGTTTCATGATTCGAATTCAAGTAATTCAATGAATACTTCCATGTTAATATAATTAATGGACCTAAATTCCCCTTTCCTGCATAGATTTTTTTCTGCATATAACTTATAATTTCACTTCCAAATATTTCCACCTTGCTACACTTTTAAAAACAAATTAGTAACTGTCCACTGTTTTTATTTGTAGGCTACATCTTAAAAAAATTTGCCTCCATCTTCCACCTGCCAAAAACTTCTCTTTATTTTTTAAATGTTTATTTGGCCATTATTCAGTCTATCATTCAATATGGTATAATTGTTTGGGGTGGAAGTACAAAAATTAATCTTAGTCCGTTAAATTTACTACAAAAACGAATAATTAAAATTTGTTTGAAGAAACGTTTCGATTATCCAACTAAATTAATTTATTCTGAATTTAATGTATTTAATATTGAACAAATTGATAAGTATGCACTGTTAAAATTTTATCATAAAAATCGTAATAAGTTTGTATTACAGACACATAATTATGACACAAGACGAAATATTAATTCAACATTAGTAGAACCTAAATGTCTCACATCTGCTCGTCTAAAGCATGGCATTAATTTTGGCCCTCGGTTGTACAATGCTTTAACTAAATTACACCCAGAACTTCTAACATGTAACCCACTAACATATAACAAGAAAATTAGAAATGTGTTAATATCTTCAACTTGATTAAATTAATTTATCGCCTATGTGTATGAATTAATCAACCTATATTATAAGTATTTGTATTCTATAATTTTGAAATATATATTAGTCCTACTTTTCACGTGCGATATTATTCTTCTCTAGTGTTAATATTGGTATATAATTCCATTGCCGCTGTAATTTAAATTTTAGTTCCTATTTTATTTTACTTATTTTTATTATTATTTTTTTATTTTCTATATTTCTCTTATATTAATATTGTATTATATAATTTCTGTAACTGTAATTTTAATTCTAATTCCTATTTTATTTTATATTCTCTTATAGGCCTATTAATATTATATCTGAACTGCGACCGAACACGAGCACTGCTCATTCGGTCTCAAATTTTGTTAATACTACTGTAGCTCCTTTTTTATATTGATTGTATTATTTTATTTCTATTTCTCTTGTTTGTTTGTAATTATATTCTTCTGTATATTTAAATTTGAATAAATAAAATAAAAAAATAGGATTTTCTTAGAAGCTAAGAGTTAAAATTATCTATTGAGAAATATTTCATACAAGGTTGAATTATCTAGAGAAAATGAAGGTAATATGCTGTATGTAGGCCTACTGAGCTATTAAGCTGTAAGGTAACATAGTTGTAGCATGTTTTTCTTTTTAGTATACTATAGTATTTTCTGAAACACTTGTATCATACAACTTTAGTTTATAAACAAATTAATACAATAATTTACTTCTCTAGCAACACACGAAAACTGGATATGACAATTTAAACTGGAAATTTCAGTAAACTTCTGTATAATGACCAATTAATACAAAACTATATGAACATGTAACTTAAAAAAACAGCAATACTTAATGAGTAAGTTTATTTTGTGCAGTTTTTGTTTCTGTAGCTCCTTCAAAACAGTATACATATAAGAACGACTTTTCCATTAAGTCTTCATTTTTTGTACTAGCCTAAACGAGGTTTTTTATATTTCATGTAAGTTACAATTCTATGACAATTATGACTGGCTCATTTTGGGAGAAGGAAAAAATAATGATAGGATATTTATATTCAAATAAACAAATATATCAACTTGCATGGTAGGATATATTAATGAATATTTGGTCACTCAGTTCTATTTACATAGGGTAGGTAATTAAATCCAGTTTACTGCGGTACTGTACCCCGTTTATGGCAATATGTCATCGTTTGAATTAAATTAGTCTACAATTTAAGAGGAAATATCTGCTTACAAATCAGCAGTAACACAATTCACTTACATTTACAAGTTGGAGCATAGTATATTTCAACTTTTTATAACTGAAAACAAAGCATATAAACAGTTAATTCCCTCTGTGCTCAAGTATTGACAATTTGTTTAGATCTTATATATTCACAAAATAACAGATGATGTCGATAAATATATGTATGTACAAATGCCAGACACATTATGGGATGCAACATACTGATGAAAAATACCTATGCCCCAAACTGTTTTGTGTTACAATTTGAACTATTATCACAATAATATACTAAAATGGATACATTATACTATGTCGCCGGAGGCTCCTTTTCTTCTGTTTTAGTTTCAAATTCTTGATCCAGTCTTTCCTTGGCACGAACTACCTTAGATTGGAGGTAAAATGACCCCCCTTTAGTTTTGTCATTTGCATTAAAAAGATATTCATAATTTTTCTTAATCAATTCTGGATCCAGTTTGTCAACATTTAATATTTGCTGTGCTTCTTCTACAGTGATACCAGTTCTTGCATTCGCTGCAGCACGACTTGCTCCTTTCTGGCCTCCTCCTCCACGTCTTGCAGCTTCTTGACTTGCAGCAAATTCTTGACGTAATGCTCTTGCAAAGGCACGCCCAACAACTTGGGTTCCCAGTATAATTATCTGCGCCACGTACTTTGCCATCGTAGATAAAAATGGCTTTATAACAATCCACAAAACGAAAAAGTTTTCACTGCATAACCTAAAATTTTCGCTCGCATCATCATGGACCTGATCACTGCCATCGTGATCTAGACCAGGCCGTAATACAGGATGTGTGACGTCACTCGTTGAGTCGGGCTTTTCTATTTGAGTATACGGAGTTGGGTTAAATAATTCAGATTTGTGAGGAAATAGAAGGCGGTACTGAATAGCTGCTACTTCAGGATTTAGGATATCTTACCTGGATTATACAAATAGATTTCATCAGCAACTGGAAATTATATAAGTTAATATCGAGTCCTGTCTTCCTATACTTATTTTTTTTTAAATATGGGACATGACAGTTAAGCGGCCGAGCTTGGAACTACAGTGCTATGTTGCCAATATGGACTACCACACTGCCAGCTGATGGATGTTAGCAATTGACGTTAAAACATTCATTGACAATTGACGCGAATGTAAAAAAAAAAAAAAACATAAAAATCGACAGAGAATCAAAGACGAAACGTTCCAATATTAACATTGTGTGCACAATAAATGTTGTCAAGTGAGCTATTAAGCACTCGTCACTTGGGAACGGAAGTTTGGCAACTCAACTGTCGTTACCATAGCAACAGACCTGCCACGCTATGTGGCATTCAGTTGTTTTTCCGATCGCAACTCTCCTGTCATGTCCCATCTTTCAAAAAAACAAGCATAGTCACTAAACTTTGTCACTGTATTCACTGAGATTGGTTGAAAATAAAACGGGTTTACTTGATAATAGGATATCGTTATTGTTTTTATGAGAATTTGTGTTGGCTAGATTTTAGAATGGAGTGATGTGATATTATGACGTCACTTTTTGGATGGAAGTGGTTAGGTTGGTAGATATGTAAATTTTGTTCGTGGCTGTTGGTATTCATGAGATTTGAATGGCGTACCGGTTAAGGATGTGTTTGGATCACTGCCATCGTGATCTAATACAGGCCGTAAGGCAGACCACGTGACTCGCTTAACAGCTGATCGCGAAAAGCGGTCTTTCAACCATATGAATTAGTTGCAGTGCATGAAGAATAACATATATTTCTCTGAAATGCAGTGTAATTGCGTCAGTAAAATTTTAAACAGTGATTGTGAGACACTTTAGACACAATTTACTTGCAATTTAAGGTATAATATTATTTTTGGTGTGAAAATTACGTTGTTACAGGCAAAGTTCGTGTGTGTAATACATGCCTTTATTTCGATTAAATATTGCGTCCTTATGTGGTTAAGTGAAATTTTGGTCTTATAAACAGTAGGCTAAATATGTGTAATAATATATACGTGAAAGTGAAACATTGACTGGCATGTAAAGTAAGTTGTGATTAGGCCTAAGTGCAGCGTTACCGATGTTACTCTTGTCTAATCCATTATTGTTAGTTTACCGTATTTGTCTTATTAAATTTAAATTATTGCGTCCTTTTTATTTGTGAATAACCTACATTATACGAGTAAATAATACGACGTTTGATAATATACACAATTTGAACTAAAAACGAGATACATATAGTATATTACGAAAAGTTATACCCTATAGTTTTCATTACTGTTACAGTATCTAGAATTGTAATTAGTTGACATAAAGCACTCATGCTTCATTACGAAATTCTTGCACATTCATTTATGCACGTTTCAACAATTTTCAGTTGCATCGCACACATATTTTAATGTGTTGAAGTTATAGGTTATGTTTATTCTATCAGTACTTGCCTTATTTCCATATTCGCAATTATGCATTATAATTAAGCATAACGCTACGTATAACTTATAAATGCAATTTGTCTACACTTCAATTGTATATTTATTCGTTTCAGACGGTACTCCAGTCTGAAGTCTGATTAGTTTACTATGTTACTAGGGCTAAACTAGCGCTGAGGTAGTTCCCTTCGTATTCATATATCTTGCATATACAAATTAGTTCGGTTCGTTCAGGATTTTAATATGCCTTGCTTATAGGATCAAATGCATCTCCACAAAAAATAAATTCAACTGTTTTCAGTTCAGAAATTACCGGAACTAAACCTCAGCGCTACTAAGTAATATAACGTATGTATATTTCATATGAGGGACTGTGGTGAATTTTCTACCTATAAGTAAGGACGGTAACCGTGTTCTGAAGTTTATCCTAAAAATATATTCTTCTTTATTAAATCTCAAAACCGTTTTCGTTCTCAACTTAAGCCTAAAATGTTGATGCAGATAGGTTATGTTAACATGGTAAATTCTCTTCACATAAAAATAACATAGTTTTATTTATTATTCCTGCCACATTATGCAACACATAAATGGAACTTATGCACATATTACATTGAATAAAAATTTAATTGTATTATTTATTTGTTCCCTACTATACTGGGTTGTAATGAATTGTATTTATATAACCTATAACACACAACTGTACATACACTAATTTCATAGGAGGGACTGTGGTAAATTTTGTACCTACAAGTAAGGAAGGTAGACGTGCTAAATTAAAATCACAATATAAATAATTCTTTATTAACTCTCAAAATAGCTTCCATTCCAAACTTAAAATGTTGATGCAACCAGGTTATGTTACCATGTAAAACTCCGTTCACATTAAAATAACACAGTTTTGTAATTATTTCTGCAACATATTATGCAATAAGAAGTGTGAAGGGGTCTTATACACACATTACACTAAATAAAATTGAGCGCCGACACGCTATAAAGTAATATATTTCACTCAGCTCCGTATACTCAAATAGAAAAGCCCGACTCATCGAGTGACGTCACACAACCTGCATTACGGCCTGGTCTAGATCACGATGGCAGTGGGCTAGTTCCAGATACGATCAGGGTTGCCAGATTGGTATAACTAAAAGTAGCGAAAGCTCGCTGAAAAGGTAGCCAACATTCAGAAAAAGTAGCCCAATGTAAATGGCAGATTTATATTTCGTGGATTATATATGTTTAACTGAATCGGAATGTTTTTTTTTTTCAAGTTTCCTTTATGAGCACTTATTTGAATTTTATAAACTTTACAATCTGCTTTATTGCTGTAGTCTTTCACATCCTGCAGCCAGTTTGAGAATGAAGTATCATTTAACCACTGCCTATTAAACGTTTTGGTATACTTCTCCCCAGTGGCGTGCAGTCAACCCCATCAACCCCAGTACTGCTGGGGGTAAGTAAAATTTTCGGAGCTCAAACCCAGGATATAATGCCGTCATTGAATCCAGACTACAGACTGTAATTTCGCGGCAGTGGAGCATTGCGTGTACATGTTTTTGTACTTTTCCTGTAATTTTTAATACCTATAATGATGAATTATATATTTTCGGGTCTCGAATTCAGCCTTAATTGGTTCCTATGTTGGCGGTTCCATAGATAAACCGTTCCTACCTACTACAAACATAACCTTTGTAATACGACAACAGTATTTTACACTCTTTGCGCGTCTTGTACTCTCTGCTCGACCTGCATTAGGTTTTTATCGCGAGGAAGATTGGCATAAGTCCACTCTCTGTACACTCAGTTCACTTTGTCATTTTTGTGCCTTCTCCGCCCTCTGTCCACTCTGTCTCATCTCAAAGTTCAGTTCATGAAGGAAAAAAAAAAGTGAGAATAAAACAATGACTGAGAAGACAGTGACGACTGAAATTTAGTGGAAGGGGTTCAATATGTAAGGTTTTTTTAGATTTAGATTTTCCAACAAATCCTTCATATCCACATTAATGAATTTTAATTTTGAGGGGCTCGAATTAAGGAGATAACACGCTCACTAGGTTCAACTACAGTCCGATATTAAACGCGGGGGGGGGGGGATTCATTATGTATACAAATTTAGATTTTTGCTGCAATTCTTTATTCCTACAATAAGCAATTATACATTTTCAGGACTCGAACTCAGGAAGTAATTCCGTCATTGAGTTAAAACTACAGACTGTAATGTGGCGGAAGATTTGCATTGTATATACAAGTTTTTAGTTTTTCCTGAACTATTTTATTCCTTTAATAAAAAATTATAAGTTTTCGGGGCTCAAACCCAGGAAATAATGCCGTCACTGGGTCCAAACTACAGACTGTAATTTGCGGAGGTCGAGCAGTTTGTATACAAGTTTTTAGATGTTTCCTGGAAATATTTATGCCTCTAATAAACAATTATAGCCTACACTTTCGGTATTCGAACTCAGAAAATATTGCCGTCACTTTGTCCAAACAAGAGACTGTAATTTGGCGGAAGATGTGCATTGTTTATACTAGTTTTTAGATTTTTCCTGCAATTTTTTGTCTCTAATAAAGAATTATACATTTTCAGAGCTCAAACCCAGGATATAATGCCGTCATTGAATCCAGACTACAGACTGTAATTTCGCGGAAGTGGAGCATTGCGTGTATATGTTTTTGTACTTTTCCTGTAATTTTTAATACCTATAATGATGAATTATATATTTTCGGGGCTCGAATTCGGCCTTAATTGGTTCCTATGTTGGCGGTTCCATAGATGAACCGTTCCTACCTACTACAAACATAATCTTTGTAATAAGACAACAGTATTTTACACTCTATGCGCGTCTTGTATCTCTGCTCGACCTGCATTAGGTTTTTATCGAGAGGAAGATTGGTATAAGTAACAATTTTCGTTACAGTGGAGGCAGATGAGTTAAGGTTGATAGCGCAAAAAGCGCTAGAAATATGTTGGCATTCCTTCAGATGTTACAGCATAGCGGAACAAATACTGCAGTAGAGCCCTAAAATTTATTGGCAGACATTTATATATATATATATATATATAGTTTATTTTACGATTCTTTATCAACTGCGATGGTCAGTGACATGAAGGTGATGCCAGCGAAATGACTCCAGCGTCGAACTGTTACTCAGCTTTGCTCTTAAAGGGTTGAGGGAAAACCCAGAAAACAACTCAACCAGGTAACTTGTCTCAACCAGGATTTGAACCTCGTCCCGCTCGTTTCACAGTTAGACATGCTAACCATTGCTACACAGCGATGGATTAAAATTATACATATTAGGAATGTGAGAAATGTACGATAATTTTATGCTGAAGTACGACAATTTTCAGAAGTTGGTACGACGGTTGCGATTCCTTTATCTGGCAACCCTGTCGCTCAGTGTCCATTCTTTATAATCCCTATTCGCCAGTGTTGCCAACTGGACGGAAATTCCGTCAAAAGTGACGGAATTTCAACGTAGCGGACGGGAAAAAAATGGCTTTGACGGGTGACGGATTTTCTGACGGAAATTACGATTTACATCGTCTTTTGACATTTTTAATTGTTTAATTTTTTAGAGATTTTACTTCTTATTTGAACAGCCCTGCGTAATCCGTAAGAATCTCCTGTTTCAGATTTCCTCGTAATCAAGTTAGATTTTGAAGAATTATTATTTTAATCAGGATTTGTAAGTAAGTTGTGTTAAAATTTGCTTTATATTAGGCCTATATTGGGTCTTATTATTATTATTTTTTTAATTTTGACGGATTCTGACGGATTTCCAGGAGTTATACTGACGGGGATACAATTTATGTGTTGGCAACACTGCTATTCGCTGATGTAGCAGCCATTTAGCCGCCATTCATTAATCACACAATATAACTGGAAAGAGCTACCGGGACATTTTTTTGGTTTTTTGGTAAAATGTCTGGAACAGAAGTAAAGAGAATAGCTATTATCAAAGCTCTTCGTACTTAGGGCGAGGAAGGATTGACGAAATATAAATTGCAGTTAGCGATGAAGCTGGATTCTACAGTCAGATCTATCAATATCGATGTTGCTCTGAAGTCTTTGCAGGAAAATGGAATTGTAAGGAAAAATGGGCTACTGTATTACCTGATGTAAGTAACTCAGATCACATGTTTAATTTACTGTTTTATAAGTTCCAACTTTCAGATCTTTTGACAGCACACTAGAACTAGATGACAAAAGCTTCTCAACCGAAAAATAACAGGCATTGTCCAATTATTTATTCTGCATTTAATTTCCTGCCTAGTGTCATTTATATTTGTTACTGTTGCTCCAAGATACTTAAATATTTCCACCTCTTTGAAGGACAAGTTTTTATATTTCCATTTCGTACAATATTCTGGTTACGAGACATAATCATATACTTTGTCTTTTCGGGATTTACTTCCAAACCTATCACTTTACTTGCCTCAAGTAAAAATTCCCGTGTTTTATCTCATCGTTTGTGGATTTTCACTTAACATATTCACGTCATCCGCATAGACGAGACAACTAGAGATTACATATCCACAAATATTATTTAATGAACTGAATTCACTGTAGGGTCTAACTCATTTTTGGAGTTTTTTTCCCCTCCATCATAACATAAATAGAGTGTTAATTTTAACTTGTTAGAGCCTGGGCCGTATTCACTAACGTTGGTAAAAATTTTATCTCGGTTTTTAGCTACAAAAACTTAAATAGCTAAATTTGTATTCACCAACAAAATTATCTCGGTTAATTGGGATTATCTCTGTTTAAAATTTTACCGGAGAATTGTTGGCCGATAAAATAGGAAAAACTGAGATAATCGGAATAACAAGATGGCTCGTAGACGACTGGAATATTTAATTGATGAAAGGTAAAATGACAGTGATGAGGAATATGGTCAAGAATACAAAAGACGACGTCCTAGGTGACTAAAAGAACGCGCCACTTACTTTCAGGACTACAATGACTCAGATTTTGTAACACATTTTAGATTATCTAAAACTTCAGCTTTATCAGTCTTATCAATGATAGAACATAACCTGGAATTTACAACAAATAGGTAAGCTGAATTCTCTACAATACCTATTGTTTATACCAGAGACGCAGCAAAAAATTACCGTACTTTACAAGGGATGTCGGGGAACAGATCGCAAGCAATCGACTCACCGATCAGCTGTAGCAGCGCGTGCGGACCGAGCATTCAGTTTCATTACGGTAGACCTAAATTATTAGTTTCTCGCCATTTTCTGAATAACTTGGTTATGTATTGCCTCGAAGGCATTTCAGCGTCACGAAACTGATGTAGAAATTTGCGAACAGTACAGTCATAAGATTTGTTGGTCAATGTTACTTATGTCCCGCCCACTATAGAGACGTAGGCCAATTTTACACATATTTAGTATAACTTGTTGCTCCTTTGACAGGTTAGGTTTGGTTAGTTTAGGGGGAAAATTTTAAGAACACGGATTGCACCTACCAAATTATGTCTTAAAATACTAAAACGAGCAGATTTGTCTGCGTTTGTCGAATGCGCATCATTATATTTACGAAAAGGCACTTTTCAGTGCCAATAATTTATTTTGTGCGCACAAGGTTGGAATTTTGAAGTATGAGGGAAAGGGTGCAATCCAAGTTCTGGAGTTAATAACGTGCACTCAATAAACACTCCACTCGTCAACTAAACACTCCATACGCTTCCCGCTGTCCACACACTCAATCCTCACCACTTGGAATTTTAGGCCTACCGTAATAAAACTGAACGCCTGGCCCACCCGCGCT
This sequence comes from Periplaneta americana, assembly GCF_040183065.1. Taxonomy (NCBI): domain Eukaryota; kingdom Metazoa; phylum Arthropoda; class Insecta; order Blattodea; family Blattidae; genus Periplaneta; species Periplaneta americana. Next base: position 14,429,532 of record NC_091120.1, read on the forward strand.
GCTACAGCTGACCGGTGAGTCGAGCAATGGATTGCGGACAATCTGTTCCCCGACGTCTTCTGCATAATGCGGTAACTTTTCGCTTCCTCTCTCTGTAGTTACCCAATTTATATACCTATAAGTTAGTGCTATAAATACACACACGTGCATATACATGCATACTAACGATCGTATTGACAGGCATCGTGGTTGGCTACGGCATGTATCTTTACATTTTTTTTCATAAAATTAAGAAAATTAAAATTTGAATAAGCAGTCGTGGACAGCCGATAAGGGGTGGTCCTCCAGCTTGGGGGTTGGGCGAAGGGCTAACAACCCATCACCGTAAAAAACAGCTTGTTACGAATTCCTACAGTAAGCCTCGGCAGAAATGCATATAGAGTGTTAGTTGGGAGACCGGAGGGAAAAAGACCTTTAGGGAGGCCGAGACGTAGATGGGAGGATAATATTAAAATGGATTTGAGGGAGGTGGGGTATGATGATAGAGACTGGATTAATCTTGCACAGGATAGGGACCGCTGGCGGGCTTATGTGAGGGCGGCAATGAACCTTCGGGTTCCTTAAAAGCCATTTGTAAGTAAGTAAGTAAGTAGTGACCAGCTCAGCGTTGCAGATTACGCTGGTGTTGGTCAGTCTACAGCTTCTCGAATTGTACATAGAGTCAGCAGTGCCATAGCTGCTTTACGATGCCAATATATTAATCTTCAAACTGTACTTCAAACGCAGATGCGTTTTTACAAAATAGCCAGATTTCCAAAAGTAATAGGAGCAATGGAGTGTACCCATATTAGGATACGATCCCCTGGAGGTAATAATGCGGAACTCTTCCGAAACAGGAAGACTTTTCGCTAAATGTACAAGCAATATGTAATGCTAATATGGAATTTAGCGACATAGTGGCTAGATGGCCAGGCAGTAGTGACGACAGTACCATTTTCAATAATTGTGTACAATGAGCCAGGTTCGAACAGGGGATCTACGGGGAATTCAGTGTTACTAGTAGATGCAGGCCACCTCTGTAGATCTTACCTAATGCCTCCTCTGGATATACGTAGTTCATACACCAGCAGAGAATCTCTATAATGAATCGCAAATCAGATCAAGAAATGTAATAGAGAGAACGTTTGGCTTATGCAAACGAAGATTTCCGGTTCTTGCTTTGGGGATGAATGTAACATTAGATCATATGTTTGCCGTGACAACTGCTACAGCAGTAATGCATAATATTCTTCGTCGAGCTGGAGAAGAATTACCTCAGGACGATCCACGTCTACAGTTCGCTGCACCATGGGCTGAACTCTTAGGAGAAGGGCAGATTGATGGACGACTGTATCAGCAAAATAGACCTATATCTCGCCGCGACAATCTAGCAGTGGCGGCTGATTGACTGAGGCAAGTGAGGCCGGGCGTCAGTCACTTGGCTTAACTGAAATCAAATTTTGTGTTTATTTGAATGAAGCATATATCGCTGTAGAAGCATTTGAAAACTTTGATGTATATAGACCTGTTTTGCAGTAAAATTTGTTCCTGAGGCCGGGATCGCTCGTGCCGGGTCTGGCTTGTGATGTATATAGACCTGTTTTGCAGTAAAATTTGTTCCTGAGGCCAGAATCGTTCGTGCCGGGTCTGGCTTAATGCATTTCATGTCCTTTCGCGGGCTTTGAGTTTACGCTTAAAACGTTGTAGCTGAGGCACAATTCGGCTGGCCTGGTCAGGTTTCACTCCTCCCATCCATGGGCCGGCCTCAAGGGTAGAGTGGGGTGGGAATAGCAGTGGTGACTTGTCTTCCGAACTAGGCCATAAATAACAAAATTCCAGCTCTTTGGCAGGCAGAGACCCACTCGAGATTCTCTCTCCTTATGTCTCAGTTTATGACATAAGCGAGGGTGTTCTACTATTGTACTTCGTAGTACAGTAGTGAATCTGGGCCAATGTTATGTATTTCGGGAAAATATAAACAGAAACAAATGAGAGAAATAATGCTGGTGCAGTTAATTCATTGTTAGTGTCCTTTTCCGAGAAGAAATAATACTAAAAGAAAGGAAGTTTTAAATAAAGAGAGAGACTACGGAGATACCTACAACATCGCTGATAATTTTTCTGACACATAATCTTAAAACGCGAGTTTCTATTGCATCCTGGTATGGACAACATAAATGGTTATGTGGTAATATGATGCAAAATAAACTTCTCTTGGCCTTGTTTGTTGCTGTCAAAGGAAAAAAATAAAAAGAAAAGAAAGAAAGGGGAATTTCAACACATAATATGGGATGCTTCATCACACTGAAACAATCACTGAAACTCAGAGCATAACAGCTTATTTGGTGAGTGAAATTATTATTTTTTCATTGATAGTAATAAGAATAGACTAATAAAAGTAATAATAATAATAATAATAATAATAATACAGTAATAATGATATTAATAATATAATAACAATAACAATTAATATCATAAACAAACATTTCCTATCAGAGGCACTTAAGCTAGTTCCATCTGGCCTCACTGAGGATTTGGATCACCGGCCGCTACTGCAATCTAGTGAGACGAACATTAATTGATACCCACTTTAGAAGTCTCCTACCACAGTAGCAGCACAGCATTTTACATTATTAAAAGGTCTTGCATAAATGTTGTCTATTTTTTATTACACATTGTTGTTTTATTACAAAACATAAGAAATAATTTGCTTTTTTCATGGTTCAATTCTGTAAACAAATGTACTATTTACATATTACTTATTCATTACATATTAAGACTTATTTATATTCCTTATTCTTTTAATGTACTGACACGGCTAAATTATTTTTTCATATAATGAAAACAATGAAATTGAATTAATAATTATCAGCACAATGCATTGTAACAATTTTAATTGTTGTTTAATAATATTTCAGTTTTCATTTTCTCGTGTTTGAGTAGTTCATTTTCTCTTTCAAGTTTTACTCTTTCGATTTCGAGTTTTAATTTTTCCTGCTCTAGTCGAAGAGAGTGAAGCTCCTTGTTCCACAATGTTCTTGTGTTGCTTGTTCAATGCTCTTCATTATTGCCTCAGCCTTCAACGTGTGGATTTTTGCTAAGGGCTCTTCTGACATGCTAAGCATTGGTCTTCTGTGTGTAGTCCAGCTTGGGGGGACATTTTTTGAAGTTGAAGGAGATGTAACACTGACGTTGGTCGAGTCGTTACAGGCAACTTCACTTGTAGCTTCAGTGGAGCAGTTTTTTATGGCTTGAACATTAGCGCTGTCGGCGGCTGTACTGCAGCTTGCAGTCACAGTCGATTGTAGCGCTGGATGCTTGGAAGACTTAAGCATATTTGGTGTATATTGACCCCAGTTGAATTGCGTTGGATGAATTTCAAAATTACTACTTATTTCCGCGGATTCTTCTGTCAGCACAATTGTATCACCATTATTAACTGCAATATCTAACGGTTCATGTCACTGTCATATGGGTTTTTCAGTCCCTCTACTGAAGGCCAAATAAATTCTATTACCCTTTCAAGGATAGGATCATTTGTAATAACCTTACTTGTGCCCCCACCTGTTTTCAATGCTTCCATCTTGATTTCCGCCGATGCCTTTCTAGAAGCCTTCTTTAAACTTTCCCAAACATTTCTCAAGTTTGTAGCATCCCGAATAGGCCCGTTTCCTTGAGAATTAAAACTAATTGAAATTGTTTGCCACTGTTAATTTTTCATTTGAGTTGTTACACCATCTGTTATTTTATTTTCTATCACATTTATATTTTATGCCACCAAATCCAATAACAATTCCTTCTCTTGACATGTCATATTAGGTTTCTTTCTACGTTTCTGATCAACACTAGCCATAACTTACTGTAGATAAACTATTTTCGCACACCTAACCTACATACACTCGTAAACTTGTTTATTTTTATCATGAATTTATAGTTTCCATGGCGTTAGTCAATTGTTTCCCCTCTATGCTTTCCGTGCTTCGTTATGAAAAAATTAACGATCAAATGCAGTCTGAAACGAAAACTTCGTTTTTGAAAACCAGGATAATAAATTATGTGGTGAATACAGAACTAAGCGTTATCCGAGATAATGGTATTATCAGAGTTTTAGAAATCTGAGATAATAGCAAATATTACTGACGTTGGTGAATACGGGCCCTAGTGTTTGAGTACGAATTAATACGCATCCTAGTTTTCAAGACAACATTTTGTAAAAACAAATGTGCGTAGTCTATTATAATCACGCAAATACGGTTTAATGTGTGTTCATTAAGATGTGGCCGGTTTTGAAATTCTTGGAAATTCGAAGCTGCCCATTCTTGTCTCCGCACGTGGTAGCTAAGTAGCTTCAGTAAATCGGTTATGCGCCAGTAGGAGAATAAATTCCGAGAGGGAAGAGAGTAGGGCTATGTATAGAGGGAAGATGTAGAACATTTTAAACAATGAGAATCCAAGTCCAAAGCTGTGACCGTACTGAATACAACTATCCTAACATCCCTGCAAACTGAAAATATTTTGACAATTGACTCAACCTGATATGACGAGAAGGTTGCTGATTAGTTTTTGAACTCCAATGAGTGGAAGAAAGAGAAAATTTGTAAACTAGCTTTTTTTTTTTTTTTTTGTAAAATAATCATATGTTATTAAGTAACTATTAATGCTATTTCAGATGTAATTAAATGTCATTTCAGTTATGTTTCTTTCTTCAGACTCCCATAAAACCACATAAAGTTTTACTGTAGTATAAACATCAGTAATTATCTCGAAGCTTTAATGCTATGACACAAATTTTACTGTCCTTTGAATAGTACCGTTTTATTTGCTATGTTTATTATTGAAACAGCCCTATCCACAGATTTTTTTTGCAGATATAAAAAAGACGAATATTCAATGATGTGGTCTTCATTAAATACACAGAATATGTTTGCAGTGGTTCTTGTAAGGAATCATGTCGATTTAAGCATGGGAGCATATTACTTGCTTCCCCAATAAATTCTTGCATCACGAGACTTGCAGTTTTATCAACACCTGCTAAAATATTTGAATCATTAATATATATAAACAAATTTATACTTATGTAGCAAAATCAATTTCACATGATCAACATGGGTTTATGATTGGAAGATCAACTGTTACAAATTTACTACATTTCACTCAATTTGTTTCAACCCAACTAGATAATAAATTACAAGTTGATGTTATTTATACAGATTTTCAGAAAGCATTTGATAAAGTTGACCATGATATTCTTTTATTAAAATTGAAACAATCTGGATTTTCTTTCTCATTGCTATCGTTAATTAAATCTTACTTGAAAGGAAGAGTACAAGTTGTGAACTTTCACGGACATACTTCTAAGCCTTTTACGGTAAATTCTGGTGTGCCTCAAGGATCCAATCTTGGTCCATTATTGTTTTTATTGTTTGTTAATGATATTGTGAATTGTGTACAACATTCTAAAATTTTATTATTTGCGGATGATATTAAATTGTATAAAGAAATCAAAACTATATCAGATTGTAAGCTACTTCAAACAGATATTACAAACTTACATATTTGGAATATTAATAATAAATTGTTATTTAATATTAATAAGTGTATACATATGACCTTTTCTAGATTGAAAAATACAATTAAATTTTCATATAAAATAGAGGCAAAAGTTTTACCAGCAGAAAATGAACATAAAGATTTAGGTATATTATTTAGCAGTAATTTTACATTTCATAGTCATATTAATATTATTATAAATTTTTCCTATAAAAGTTTAGGTTTTGTTATGAGAAATGCTTGTAATTTTAAAGTCAAAACTATAATAATTTTGTATAATTCCATTGTTCGATCTAAATTAGAGTATGCTGCTGTTATCTGGAACCCAGTTACTAACAAATATATTCTGTTACTAGAAAAAATTAAAAACTTTCTGTGCTGGACCCCGGACTCATTTCACTGGCATTATCACCTTCATCTCATTCAGACGCTAAATAACCTGAGATGTTGATAAAGCGTCTTAAAATAATCCAATGAAAATTACTACATTAACACATTTAATATACCACAAGACATAGAATGAACGAATTAAATGTAATTAATATGAAAAGCACCATATTTTATTAATGAAATTACGATCCACTTCCATTAGATGGCTACCGACAACAGCAGCAGGGCTGGCAATACATGCAAACGAAATTATATTAAACGTTAGGAATGTTACTACAGGTTTGTAGTATGTGAATTTATTTTAACTCAACAATAGGATTTTATTCTTCCAACAATAATTCCTTTCTACAATTCACCTTAAACGCTCTCGTCAACAATTGGATTTTCACTCAACACAGTATTCGTTATAGCACTCCACCGACGACAATGACAATTTACTTGGACTATTACGAACAACAATGAACTGTTAATCTTAACTAATATTTACAAAGCACTATTTACAAATCAGAACTATCAGTTCTCAGTTCACAGTTCTTCTAGCTCAGTCACTCGAGTTCATCGTATCTCGAACCACAGACCTTCAGAGACAGTTCACTGTACTCGAACTCAGGTCCCTCCAACTGGGGTCCACTGCACTCGAATTCAGATCCCTCCAACTGCGGTCCACTGCACTCGAACTCAGGCTTTCGGATGCTGGCACAGTTGCGGACGCACACTCAAGTCGAACTCCGGTACACAAGACTGGCTAGCTTGCTCTGTTCACTGGCTTACTAATCAACTGAAAACTGCTACTGCAACTGCCCAAGTTCGCTGGCGTTTCTTCCTTTATAGCCACAGTGACGTAGCCTGGAAAGTTCGACTTCTCGAATTATCTCGCATGCTGCTGCTCTTCGGACGGACTTCTCTAGAAGATTCGGGAGGGTCCGTCCCTCCTTCACCGCGCGTAGCCATGCCCCAGGAGGCAGATGCGCGCGCACCCCACCCAACACAAGGCCGACTTAGCCTCTCCTCCGTCGGTCGTGAGATCGAATCTCACGTGGGCGTCACAGTATTATGCAACAGGTTAAGTCAGTTTAGATTAGATCGTGTATTAACTTATGTGACAGGTTAGGTTTGATGTGTAGTTATGAGAAAGGTTAGGTTAGGTGTGTAGTATAGTCACGAAGCTTGAGTTTATGAGGGTTGTAGGAACAATAAACTATGCAGGTACTATTTTACATTGTCTGTAATGAGGCGATAGTGGTAGAAACTATCTATGGATGCATATTTACTACGTTTTGAGCTTCGATATAATTCATCAGTTATTTTGAAACTTATATTGAACCTTTTTCTGATGTCAAACAGGACTTCTCTGCTGAACAACCCCTACCTAATTTTGCTATATGACAAGGGTCAAATATAGTCCAAGCCTTACAACCTAAAGCAGTGAGGATGGTGATATTGGGAGATAAACCATCACAAGTAATTGACCATATTTAATACCTATTTCATGCAATTTAGTTACGCATATATTCAAAAGCTATGCCTGGACATTAGAATTTACTTTGTCAGTAAAAAAATATGCAACAGGACATTTAAAATCAAGTTTAATCGAAACTATCATAAACACCAATGCTTCTGTAGCTAGTACATCTTTCTCGTCTAATTCAACATAACCAGAGTGCCGTGAGAGTGTAGTGTCCCATTGAATTTGTTTTCTCAGTGACATAGATTTAATTATAAGTGTGCAGTCTTTAAGCCATGGTTTTTCTGAAATATTAGCTTTTAGATATTCAGACACCTCACTTATGAAACCTGGCTCACATTTAAATTTAGATAAGTAACTACTCAGTCTATTTGGGTGAGGCAATTTAAACATAGTTCTAACATATCTGTAAGCTTTAGGTGACTAAAAATAAAGCGTAAGAGAAAATTGCTTGATAGCTTCAGTGTACCTGGCACCATTCTTTTTTTACATCTTAATTTTTGAGTTCATTTTGTAATAGTTCAAATGGAAATTCACTAAAATAATTATGTAACGAACTATTTCCTTCAGGTGCAGAGTTAGTCTTACTCTTTAGTTCATACAACTGAAGGCTTAAAAAAAAAAAAAAAACAGTAAGAACACTGAGAAACCTTGACAAACATCCTATGATTCAATAGTAATTTTCTAAAGATACTTACCTTCTCTGGTACAACTGAAGTATTTCGAATAAGAGGCCTTCTCCTTTTTATAACTCTATGCAGTCGTTCTGGATAGTATAATTTAATAAAACCAACAATAATGATATTAAGCTCATATTAGTCACCTTTGCTATACAATATATTAAATTTTATTCAAAATAAAGTTAAAGAAACGAAGTAAACAAACCAACTTTAAACACAGTAAATTAAACTTTCAAACAATACAACATTGGTATTAATACAACAATAAAATTAAGTTCATATTAGTTATATTTATAATATATTATAAAATTCTAATTGTACTCAATTTATACCGCATTTTTTGGTCCAGGGAAAATACTAGTCTTTCACAAAAACACATTTTTACTAGTATTTTCCTTGGACCAAAGAATTAAAAACAAAATTGGTGTAAAATTAGCATTTTACCATGGACCTCACTGGAGATGTTCCGTTTCATCTTCTCCGTTATCCAAGTGATTTCACAAAGTGCTACGATACAGCGTTCCTGTGTCTATCATTTAATACCTTGTAATTTCCAATGACATCTCCACAGGAGTTCATCTCGTTTACTTTTAAATTTCTTCAGTCTCATCCCAGGATTGCATGTTTCGCAAAACATTTCACTCCTAAGTAAACCATATTCGCATAAAAAAACCATAAACATAGCCTATGTCTTTATTCATGGATAAAGCTACTAAAAAATTTACAACTTATTTATAATTCCATAATTTCCATTTCGAGGCCTACATTTTAAATCAAGAGGGAGAATTTGATCCACTTCTTTTTTTTTATTTATCTATAGCATTCGAAATTGCCGCCATGATTATGATCAAACTAATTTACTACAATATTGATTGGTTGGCAACATAATGAAAACAATATATATCGATCATTTAATTGATCGAAACGCAACTTCCGTTGACCTTTTTTTTGTGGCTTAGCATATTTTTATATTTAGGTTGGGTCCTATAATGCATCTGTTCCGGATTAACTTTGCGCCATTGTGATTAACAAAATGCAACTTAGAAGCCTTGAAAATTGACTTCATTCTTGCTTCGGTAGACTGCTCCACTTGCTACCTTGGAGGAAGTTCATAATTTATCACAAAAAGTCAGGGCCAAAAACTGAATCCGCCGTCACTGTAAACATGTAAATCATGTGATCGATAGTTTTAATTATTGACGCTTTTTGTAAGATCTAGCCGCGTTTAGTTGAGAGTAGTTGCTGTGAAGGTGGGGCTGATGAAGAGGCGGGATCACATTCCTTTTGCATGTAAGCTTTTTGATAGGTAAATAGGAAGCTTGTGTTCGTAAGGTCCGAGTATCATTGACATTAGGTTTGGTTAGTTCAGATTTTGTGTGCTTTGCACATAGTTTGGTCAGGAAGTTGGATGGGTATGGATAGATAGGGTCGATTGCAGAAACAATATTTAGACAATGTTTAAGGTTAAACAACGCCTAAGTATGGCTGCCACGTTGCGAAGACGATGTTTAATAGTAGACAATGTCTAAAACCGATGTTTAGCAGTCGGTTTAAACACCGTCTAGAACACTGTTTAACCTCAATCTCACACAAGGAACGAGTGTATCAGTGTAAATTCAATGGAGCACGTTAATTATATTGGTGTGTTGAGACGGTTCCGGAGATATTTATTTCTACTTCGACGGCCTCCTCTACGTCGCAATCTTTTGCTTGATCGTAGTAATCCTTTTGAGACATATGGAGAAGCAAAATTTAAAGCAAGCTTTCGCTTTCTGTTATTTTCCTCCACGCCGCCTTCTTCTTCTCCAAAGTTTCACTGTTGTAGGACTTATTTTCTACAACATCGTAATTTCTTACAATGTCCGACAACACGGTCTTTTCTTCCTTTGAAAAGTTCGAAACACGTGTCGCCATTATGCCTGTTGTGAATCAGCTGATTTTAGAGATGGCCTATATTTCACAAACCGATATTTTGTCAGGTATTTTTTTGTCACAGACAACCCTGTGACTGATGACGCGAAATATCTGTGACAAAATATCGCTATCGAAATCTGCTCCGTATTCTGTGTGTTGCAACGTCTGCGACTGATATTTTCTCTTCTACGTCGTGGGTTTGCGCATGCGCACCATACAATAACAGCAATCGGGCGGTGGTATTTGATTATTTTTTCGTGACATTTTGTTCAATATTATTTTTTTCAAAGTGATAATATAATCATGAATCTAACATTTTGTTTTCATATTTAGTCTGCATATATGCTTTATAAATATTTTATGTATTCCCCGAGATCTTCACATTTTCATACTACTGTGAATTTATATTAATGTGTAAGTATTTTCCACCCAATTTTTACGCAGTAACAATATTTTTTTTTTAGTTATACTATTAATTACAAACAGAATAGGCTAGTCACAGGAGCCTACATTATTTTAATAACTTTACCGTCCTGTACTTCTCTCATTTATGCATGATCCAGTTTTAATGTATAGCTCCAACACGAACCGTGCAGGGTAGTATTAATTAAAATAATTAAACTTAAAATAAAATTATTTTTGTAATAAGTTCTTTACCGGTATGTTGTTTATGGTTATTAACTCTTATGAAATCGCACAGTGCTTCCTAACATTGGTACTTGTGTGGGGTGTTATTTCACCCCAATTAATAGGCCTAATCAATGCTCTAAACTTGATATTTAGTGATTTTTATCTTGATATTGTTAAAATAATCAACTTGCAAGTAATTTTCAACTTTTAAATATATTACTATGGGGCAGTTAGCAAAAATTGTCAATTTTATAAATTCCAAAAAGATTGACATCTAGCAGACACTGCTCCATCAAATCGTTCTCATTGCCCTTGCACACTTTTAAAATAGGCCTACACTTACACATAAATGGGATAATTAATTACATTTGAAAATAAGGGGCATCAAACGTAAATCATGTTAATTCACTCCGTGTTCCTGAACGTTATGTTCTTCCGAACTTTCGAAGCATTTCTCACAAGCCGACAACAGCATCTAGGCCTATATAATTAAAACCGAACGAGACAAAACTGGCTAATATGATGGGCAACTTATTTGGCTAAACTAACTTTGAGATAGTTTCCTTCGTATTCCCCTTATACACCTTGCATATACGAATCTGTGACAGGTCAGGTTTGGTTGGTTTAAGCTTTTATTATGCCTAGACATATACGATCAACGACTAAACTAGCGTTTAGGTAGTTCCCTTCGTACTACGCATATACACCTTGCATATACGAATCTGTGACAGGTTAGCTTTGGTTAGTTTAGTATTTGTTATGCCTTGGATATACGATCAACTGAATCTCCACAAAAAATCAAAGTCGACGACTTTCACTTCCGAAATCACCGAAACTACCTCAGCGTTAGTTTAACCCAAGCAACTGTCTCTCCGCAAAAAAAAAAAAAAAAAAAAAATCCTTACAAATGCAACGATTTTCACATCCAAAATCGCCGAAACTACTTCAACGCTAGTTTCACCATCTTATTATGAATGATATAGTGATTACACGATTAAATAATACCATTGGTTACCAATACTTCATCTTGTGTAAAATTCTGTCTGAACAACCGTTTTGTTTTGTTTTGTAATTATTTTCCATTGTTTTTCCGAATACTTATGTTTCGTTAATTTTTATTATGACTCAGTATTATGATGTTAATGCACGACTTAAAATAATTTATCCATTATATTATATACAATAAAAAGGATCAATTTTTAAAACGATTAGGATAATCACATAACCTCACTTTCTCCATACCCAACTACATTACAAAATTATCAATTGATTCTATATCTACAATCAATTACGATATAACGTCTTGGTATATGAGGTTAACTTTTTACATGTTACTGTTCAGTTAGATTAGTATTTATTTGTTAATGGTACATGTACATAAGTTATTTGTTGGATTTTCCCATATAAACCACTGATGTGTGGCGTGTATAGAGAAATCGTATTCACATTGCACTGCTCTTCAATATTTCCTGTTAATTTTTATCGGTGTGACAAGATATCGGCGTAATTCATGCATATTGTGCTTACTTATCGATATAAAATATCGGTGTGACAAAATCACAGGTAAAAGTCACAGATATTTAATTGTCACAGTCACAGATACTTGAAAATATCGTTTAAGCTCAACTCTAGCTGATTTCCATTTGGCGCCTGCGTTAATGAAACGTTTCCATTGGCTCCGCCATTGTTGATCGGCAAAGAATCTAAATGCAAGATACTCCATACTTCTCCTTCCCAGCTAAAACCGTAACTAAAACGGTATCTTACTAAACACCGGCTGAACAGTGTTTAAGCAACGGAAATTCGTACATAACTTAGACGTTGTTTAGTTAAACAGTGTCTAAGACTTAAAATCGGTCATCGTTTCTGCAATCGGCCCATAATGTCTTCCTTTGGTAACGTAATGGTAAATAATTACAGTCAAATTTTACCTTTTTCATGTAGACTGTTCTTTCGACATTTCTTTAGGTGTGTCTATTGATTGTTCTCTTTTTGTTGTAATAGAGAGCATGTAGTACGTACGGGCGAATCCAGAAATGCATATAGTGTTAGTAGGGAGGCCAGAGGGAAAAAGACCTTTGGGGTGGCCGAGACGTAGATGGGAGGATAATATTCAATTGGAGAGAGGGTGGAGGGGAAGGATGCAATCCGCGTTCTGGAGTTTATCCCAATTAGATTTGAGGGAGGTAGGATATGATGATAAAGACTGGATTAATTTTGCACAGGATAGGGACTGATTGCGGGCTTATGTGAGGGCGGCAATGAACTCCATTTTCCTTAAAGGCCATGAGTGTATTAATGTTTCATGGACCTGACCCGAAATGTTTATAAATTTGTTGTAAAAAAGTTGGAAATTTTGTTAGTATCTGAAAGGACTTTCAAACAGCACATAGGCCTATAACTGGGAAGATCAGGCCTGAGCGAAACACGTGGAGAGGGAAGGCATTTTCTTTCTTCTGTCGGCCATTACAGAGCAGATGATGTCACAATCGTTTCGAGGGCTGGACCTGGGACACCCATCCTTATACTTAGGCATGCTTTAGCCCATTGTGTGCCCTATGTATGTGACAATTATCGAAGTCCAGCAAGTAGCCTGGGTGATATTCACGAATCCGACGCTGATAGATGGGCCATCCTGCCTCATCGGAACTCTGTACTACCCCAAAGACTACACCTCAGCCTATTTTTTACAAGGCTTATTGTAGATGATTGATGGAATGAGAGGGAGATGGAGATTTTTCGTGAAATGATTGAGGGAAACAGGAGCCTTATTCACATTTGTTTTAGAAATAGTTATTTGGAAGTTAGAATAATGATATATATATCAAATTAAACAGAAAAGAATGTATAATTTTATAGCATAAAAATCGAAAAAAAAAAAAAAATTCAAGAAATTTTGCCTACCGGATCCCCTTAATAGGGAAAGGCTCTACGTGGCAATGGAAGAATTGAATACCTTTCCCCATACCACAAATAATACAACTTTCATAGAATACTATAGTGAGGGTCACATAAGAACAGTTCCTAAACATCAAATATTGTCGTCTTGTCAGTGTTGCCAATTGTTACCAGATATCACATGATCCATCGTACTAAATGACTTATTTACTTACCTTACTTTATGTTGGAAGGTTATTCTAAATAATTCAATAATTTGTAACATATTTTCGTAGGCAAACTATACGAGAAAGGAATCAACATGTCAAGTATTTTATCTGGCAGTACGAAATTCATTGGTTTGACTAAACCATTGACTCACAAACCTAACCTAAAAATGTAGTTTGTTTGACCACATGAAATTGTTAGTACCGGTACTAGCTCCGAAAACTTACCTGACTATAGTCTTGAATTATAATCACAACACAACACATAAAATAATTATTATGTATTAATATTAATACTGATATTAATAAATTATTAGTACCGGTATGTTCAAATTTCATTAGTTTTCAGTAACAGGTTCCGAAATCTAGTACAATTTCAATTTCATGGAACTCCAGTACCGACAAATATTGTCGATATTTGTCTCAGCTGCCAACATACTAGTTACAAAATCACTACTGTTTGTAGTATTTGTCAGTATCGAAATTCGAAACGAAGTTGGCAAAAGAAAATTCAACTTGCAAACTAGAAAATCACCATAATCCACTAGCATATGTAGTAATGGGGGGAAAATGGTTAGGTTTCACCCTTAGGGTATGAAGTAAGCTGACCTGGACTATATAATATGCCACACTGTCCAATATTTTCTCGCTTTCCACTATTTTGTGTCCAGTATGAAATTTTCCAAAAAAAGTATAACCACGACATCACAACTTTCAACAAACAAGAAATACACACAGGACAACGATTTAGAGAATTTATAACCAATATAGAAGAACAGGAGACCAACACAATACAGATATACACCGACGGATCCGAATCCAATGAGGGCGTGGGGGCAGCCTACGTAAACACGACAGTGGAGGTAGTGGAAAAATCAAACTTCATCATCAATCATCCATTCGTACAGCAGAATTATTTACAATACGGCAAGCTCTGCTTTCAGTCAAAAACCTTACAGGAAAGCACTTCCTCATCTTTGTGGATTCCCTCAGCACCATAGAAAAAGTAAAGAACAACAACCTATCAACGAAAACTCCCTGGATAGTAATAAACATCAAACAGCTGATGCATAATCTAGGAAAACAGAATAACATAAAACTAATATGGATACCAGGTCACAAAGGGATTCAAGGAAACGAGACTACAGACTCAATGGCAAAAGCAGCCATAACAACCAGTTTGCTCGCACCAGTAAATATCCAGGTCCCTGACTTAATAAAACACATCAGGTAAACGACCACAGAAGTCACCCAGACAGGCAAACCACGGTATTTACCAAAAAAAACTAACGCTTCCATTCATATCGGTTATCAACAAACTTAAACACAATGCAGCCATAACCCCAAAATACCTACACCTCATTGGAAGGGGGGGGAATAGCCATTGTGCGAGTGTCACAAACAGCCAGGAGAAATAAATCACATGTTCTTCCAATGCCAACTACCGTACATAAACAACAGGAGTACATCGAGAAAAATCCTCTGTCGTAGTTCCAGTGCAATGAGTTGACAGCGAAATGAGTGTAATGTTGAAAGGTACTTGTGCAGATATGAACATATCATACTCGTGGGTTTTAGTTCGATCTTAGTTTTAAGATACAAATTAGAATATTTCGAATGTTATTTTAAGTGATCATTTCATTTAATTTAGTATATTCCCTGTTGTTGTTGTTATTATCATTGTCATTATTGAGTGTAATTAGTTACCACTGCCACCGGGTATATACCCATTGCAGTGTGAATAAATACATACATACAAATCCGTCCTGATCTGGCCCAGGATCGAATTCATGCCACCTGTGTTGAAGATCACTTGAGCCTCAGATGCAGTGTCTACCGTGCATGTCAATGTTTGACTCAGGTCTTACTCTCAGGCTGTAGAATTTTATTTTTAAGCTATAAGTATCACTACAGATTTAATATTGTGTTGTATAAAATCATCACCAGTAAGTTTCAGATAATGTCAGCTATTCATGTCTGAGGTTCAGACATGTATCGTGCGTTTTTTTTTAAAGCGCTTCAGTAAAGCACTTCATGCCTTTGCTGCAGCAAAATGAGAGTCGAAAAAAACGTAAGTAGGTCAACTGACTGCAAAATGGTGGACAATTAATATTGGCTTCTATTTCTGCCGTAATAAATTTAACCCTAAAAGAACCGAACATGTTAAATAGTTTCGACTTCTATGATAATGACATGGAATTATTATTACTAGACGATTTTAACAATAATAAACGTTGCAAAAGACCAGATATGGAGGGTAGCTGCGAATATATTGAATAATCAGTCGTGGACAGCCGATAAGGGGTGGTCCTCCAGCTTGGGGGTTGGGCGAAGGGCTAACAACCCATCACCGTAAAAAACAGCTTGTTACGTATCCCTATAATAAGAATAAATATGGGAAACGCGTGTTATTATTCGGTTGAGAAGCTCTTATCATCTAGTCTGCTGCCCAAAAATCTGAAAGTTAGAATTTATAAAACAGTTATATTACCGGTTCTTCTGTATGGTTGTGAAACTTGGACTCTCACTCTGAGAGAAGAACATAGGTTCAGGGTGTTTGAGAATAAGGTGCTTAGGAAAATATTTGGGGCTAAGCGGGATGAAGTTACAGGAGAATGGAGAAAGTTACACAACACAGAACTGCACGCATTGTATTCTTCACCTGACATAATTAGGAACATTAAATCCAGACGTTTGAGATGGGCAGGGCATGTAGCACGTATGGGCGAATCCAGAAATGCATATAGAGTGTTAGTTGGGAGACGGAGGGAAAAATACCTTTGGGGAGGCCGAGACGTAGATGGGAGGATAATATTAAAATGGATTTGAGGGAGGTGGGGTATGATGATAGAGACTGGATTAATCTTGCTCAGGATAGGGACCACTGGCGGGCTTAAGTGAGGGCGGCAATGAACCTTCGGGTTCCTTAAAAGCCATTTGTAAGTAAGTAAGTATGCAAAAGACCAAAACACACATTCTGTCATGATGGATCGTGCAGCAAACTTGTAAAGCGAAGTTTTGATTTGCTGCACGGTTGCTACAGCGACGGTGAAGCAAATGTAATAAAAGAATGGTCTTGCTGCAGCGCTTTACATCTTGCTTTAAAAAAAAACACATGGGTAGTCATAGTGTTATGTTCTATTGAAGTAATTGAGTGGACTGGACCAGTGATGAAAGAATATGTGTTATGAGAAAAATGATTTTTCTTACATGCACTACCAACTGAGGCATTGCTTCCATCAATACTGACTGCATTAATTTGTTTTAACATGTTGAAGTTCCTAGTCAAATCCAGTATACAGATGATGATACTTGGAGATTGACTTTTTCTCAGGTAAGAAATTTTTATTGAACTTGAATATAATTATTTCATTTTCAGACATTGATAGCCAAGCCAAGGAGAATATTCTGCACAGATCCGGATGAGTGGACACAGACGATTGTGAGACATTGAAAATAAAGTACAGAGACTGGTGGGCAGGTGTGTCCATAGGAATGCTGTGCGAAGCATTTTTTCTACACCTCAGCCTGTAAGTTAAAGAGACATATTTGAAATCTTCATCATAGGTGAGATGTGATGTAGTTTCCGGTTCCTCAGATTACATGTAGTGCATCTCATTTTGAATTTATCAGTCGGCTAGTGCATCTGGCTGCGAAACCAGGTGGCCCGGGTTCAATTCCTGGTTGGGGCAAGTTATCTGGTTGAGGTTTTTTCCAGGGTTTTCCCTCAACCCAATATGAGCAAATGCTGGGTAACTTTCAGTGTTGGACCCCGGACTCATTTCACCATCATTATCACCATCTCATTCAGACGCTAAATAACCTAGATGTTGATAAGGCATCGTAAAATAACCTACTAAAAAATTATCAGTTTTTTTTACAAGTAATGAAGTTCTGATAACACAGTTCTACAATGAAAAAAAATTGAGAGCTTTTTGAAATCTAATAACTTACTTACTTACAAATGGCTTTTAAGGAACCCGAAGGTTCATTGCCGCCCTCACATTAGCCCGCCAGCGGTCCCTATCCTGTGCAAGATTAATCCAGTCTCTATCATCATACCCCACCTCTAATAACTGATTTTGTATATTAAAACTGTATGGATTACAGAAATGACTTCCATTTTCCTGTATCACATCCCAATTCTAAAAAATTATATATAATACAAATCTTTATAACATGTTTAAATTGACAGAGCCACAGCTGCAGTGTCATCATGGTCTACCTTGCATGTGAATGTTTGACTCAGGTCTTACTCTCAGGCTGTAGAATTTTATTTTTAACCTATAAGTATCACTACAGATTTAATAATGTGTTGTATAAAATCATCACCAGTAAGTTTCAGATAATGTCAGCTATTCATGTCTGAGGTTCAGATATGTAGTCATAGTGTTATGTTCTATTGAAGTAATAGAGTGGAGTGGGCCAGTGATGAAAGAATATGTGTTATGAGAAAAATGATTTTCTTACATGCACTGCCAACTGAGGCATTGCTTCCATCATTACTGACTGCATTAATTTGTTTTAACATGTTGAAGTTCCTACCTACGGTACTTATTTATTTTTAGGTCAAATGGAGTATACAGATGATGTTACCTGCAGATTGACTTTTTCTCAGGTAAGAAATTTTTATTGAACTTGAATATAATTACTTCATTTTCAGTCACTGGTAGCCAAGCTTTTACTTTCATAAGTAATTGTTCAAGAATTAAAACAGAAAATCAATATCCCGAATTTAAAAGAAAACTTACAAATTAAACCAAACCCTTTAACTCTATTAAATATAGAATATAATCTAAATTTAACAGAAGAAATACTGAAATCAGAAGTAAACACTGAAATAACGAAACAATTGTCTTTAGAGACAATTAATATTAGGTACCCTCCACCAAACTGGCTTCATTTATACACCGACGGATCCTTGATCTCCAGAGAACAAGGTGCCGGCGCAGGTGTTACGTGCTGTCTCTTCTCACTCTATAGATCTCTTGGATATGGAACAACAAGTTTTGATAGAGAAATCATTGCAATAAATGAAAGTCTCAGGAATCTTCTATGCCACATCAATAAATTTAGGAATGCAGTTATATTGTCAGACTCCAAAGCAGCTATTCTATCAATCGTCTCTAAACACACACCTTCATCTCAAACAGCAGAAATAACCAAAATGCTCTCTCAATTAATATCACTCAATAAAAGAATTGTATTCCAATGAATACCATCCCATTGTGGAATCCTGGGAAACGAGAATGCGGATGCTTTAGCAAAGAAGGGCAGCACTGCTACTTACAGACGTGTTACTAAATCTACGTATTACTCTGTGAAAAGATTTATTAAATCTACATACTTAGACTTCAACAAACAAAATTTGATAACACAATCTCAAGGGAAAAAATGGAACTCTCTGCATCATAATCCACAGTTAATTCCCGATTTACCACGAAAATCGTCTGTAGCTGCATTTAGATTGGCAACAGGCCATGATTGTTTGGCCAAACACCTGCGTAGAATTGGAATATATCAGTCCCCTAACTGTCCATTGTGCAACTCAAACCAGAAATGGATTCGGAACACCTCAAAATCTGTGCTTCAGTGGCTGGCCATGATAATATCTTTGAAAAATATTGGAGTGCAAGAGGTCAAATGACTTTATTGACTTTATATGGTATTAGTGGTAATCATGTGTTCTATTGAAGTGATTGGGTAAGCTGTGCCAATGATGAAAGGATATAGATAGATGATAGAAATGATTTTCCTACATGCACTACCAACTGAGGCATTGATTCCATCATTACTGATTCCATTAATTAATTTTTAACATGTTAAAGTTCCCATTTACTCGTTTATTTTCAGGTCAGTACAATATACAGATGATGTTACCTGCAGATTGATGTTTTGTCAGGTAAGAAGTTTTTATTGAGCTTGAATATACTTATTTCATTTTCAGGAACTGATATCAAAGTTTTTATAAGTTTTGTTATGGAAATGGCTACTGTACTGTATTTTCATTTGGTGTAGAAACATCTTTCTGGAAGATAGTGACACTGCTTGCGAGGTTTTCTTTGAGATGTTACTTTTTTCTGTGTTTTGATTTTCTGAATTTAAAAAAAATTGTGTTTTAAGAGCCGCCAGTTGTACTCTGTTTTGTTAATACTTCGAAGCCCAAATCCAACTGTCATTTATGCTTGGTGCAGTTGTATGAAGTGGGTGACTGAAGAGTCCAACTTGGACTGACATTGAAATTTAATTTCTTTGTGTTCATACAGGGCTTTTTACTCTGTGAAGACGTAGCGTTCTATGAATATTTCATGATACTTGTGTGATTGATGCTAACATCTGAGTGAGATGTCTTATGCTTTTAGCATAAGGCCGCACAGTACACTGATTCATATTTGGTAGCAGACAGTATGATTGCATCACATTCATCATGTGTTTATTCCTTCTGACGTCAAGACTACAGATTATTTGTAATTGCAGTTAGTGTTACAGCAGACATTTTGGACCCAAAATTTATAATGCATTAATCAGAGTTTACCCTGAGCTAAGTACACTTAACACACATAGATTCAAGAAACAAATCAGATTAATTATTTAATTGTTTAAGCTAATTGAGTTAAAAATTGATACTCTAATATTCATGTACTTTTGTATTTTCTATTTGTATATAGACCCTATTACTATATGCTGTAAGTATTTTACCACTTAGTAATGTTATTGTGCTCAATGAACTCTCTTAATTTTGTGATATATTTTGTATAACTGATCTGAACTGCGCCCGAGCATGAGCTTCTGCTCTTTCGGGCTGCAGTGTTTAGTATTAAATAAATGAAATGAAATGAAAAAAAAAATGTTCTGCATGATTGAAAGGATACTTTGACTATGGCTATTAAACTTCTAGTCTCATTGAGGGTCCTTTAATATTAACTAAAAAGATGGCCATCTGCATTGCATCTTGACAGCTATAATATTACTTACTTACTTACTTATTGGCTTTTAAGGAACCCGGAGGTTCATTGCCACCCTCACATAAGCCTGCCATTGGTCCCTATCCTGAGCAAGATTAATCCAGTCTCTACCATCATATCCCACCTCCCTCAAATCCATTTTAATATTATCCTCCCATCTACGTCTCGGCCTCCCCAAAGGTCTTTTTCCCTCCGGTCTCCCAACTAACACTCTATAGGCATTTCTGGATTCGCCCATATGTGCTACATGCCCTGCCCATCTCAAACGTCTGGATTTAATGTTCGTAATTATGTCAGGTGAAGAATACAATGCTTGCAGCTCTGCGTTGTGTAACTTTCTCCATTCTCCTGTAACTTCATCCCTCTTAGCCCTAAATATTTTCCTAAGAACCTTATTCTCAAACACCCTTAATCTCTCTTCCTGTCTCAAAGTGAGAGTCCAAGTTTCACAACCATATAGAACAACCGGTAATATAACTGTTTTATAAATTCTAACTTTCAGATTTTTTGACAGCAGACTAGATGACAAAATACAGCTATAATATTAGCAAGTAATTTGGAATTGTAAGTGTACTTGGGAATTTTATAGCATAAGAGGTAAAAAATTGTGTAGATGCTATGAATGTAAACTTTTTCCTTGCATTTTCAACTATGTCTTGATTGTACCTATGCAGAGTAAAATATTACCATGGCAACTAAAACTTGCGATTAAGCAAAGCCTGTATGGTATAGTCAAAAAACAAGGTAGGCTACAATAAAAATGTAAGGAAAAAGTTTTTGATGTCATTGTATCAGGTGCTGTTTGTGATGAAGTCTTTAGCCAGTGATGAAAACGTGAAGTATGTAATGAGGAAAATGATTTATATTTACATGCACTACCAGCTGAGGCACTAATAGCACTACAAGAAAATAGTACTTGCTCATTTTATGTTTGAATAGCAATAATTCTTTTTGTTTCAGATGAAATAATGTGAACCAGCTATGCAGAAATGGAGAAATACGGTGCAAAGGATAAGTCGAGTTTCGATGTACATGCCCAGAGTAAGTTGATGAGGCTAAGAATATGCTTAATCTAATGCGGAGTGTTCAACCAATCCCTCTACAGGTAAAATCTAATTCTTAAGGTTCACCTGTCAATGAAGGAGAACTTACTACTTCAGTACATTAATTACAGTTTTTCTTAAGTCTCGTGTGTCTTTATAAATGAACAAATATGACCTGAATTTAACACAGCCAATTGAAGGAAAAGTGCATAGTACATTAAATATAATTTTTTTTTGTTCCAGTCCAAATTTTAACTACAATTTTCAATATATATCAGTACATAATTATTTTCATAATTTATATTTATTGAAAATTCATGTTAAATTAGGGACAGGGCTTGTGGCAACGTGTGTGAAAATTTGAAAGTCCTGTGTGTAATAGAAGCTGAAAAAAATTGCATTTTGTAGGATAAAAACCAAACTTACAGAAAAACGTTCAAATAATTCAAAATATTAAAACTTTTATTTTCATTCAAAATATTAAACCTTTTTTGTCATATATATTGTATACTATAATAGTTTCATATATTGAATACTGTAATAGAGAAAAAAATAAGTTGCAATTATTAAAAAATGCTCCCTGTGACTGTACAGATGTACCCCGTCCTAATCCATAGCCTACACCGTTTCATGGTACCGGTCCCATCTCGACTGTAGTCTGCTCCAGGGGCGGCTAGTCATGTTCACCGATCAATGGGGGGTTCAAACCCTCTCCATGTCACTGGTTAGATGCTAACAGTTTCTGAGCGGACCACAGCCACCCAGCAGGCACGTCCATCAGCCACAAGTAGGCTACCGAGGTCTGGCCATACCCCGGTTTTGCCTTAACTTGCATAGTGCGCAGATTGTGTATATATAGTTAAAGTTAGTCAACGCGTACTACTCGCAAGCAAATGTTGCAAATTTTCTGTTGTATATACGGTATTTTCTTACATATTGACACCTAACCTATATATTTCCCTACTAAATGAGACTGTGCTAAATTATCAATACATATGATCAAAATATAGTGAAATAACAGCTATAGAAAATATTTTTTGCTACAAAACTAATTCACTGGTACGACTGAAAGTTTGGTAGAATAATTATATTTCATGATTCCTCTTATTCCACTCTTACTTATATCTTTATTTTCCATTCATTACTGTTAGCATTATTATTTATAAAAACAAACATGGCCAAATGTCACGCTGCCATTCGAAAGATTCCACAGGCTTGAAAATAAATGGCAAGTGCAATAAGTCCGAGAAGGAAAAGAGTGCTGTTTTTCATAGAATGACAAATTTCTTATGTTTGACAGGGAATTCGTGGTCGCCTGTGGTGTTCTGTCACAATGACCTGCAAGAGGGAACATGTTGCTTCGACTAGATGGGGAGGAATCGCAAGTCTCTCGGCCCAAACTCGTCATTATAGACTTTGAATTTTGCTGCTACAATTACCGAGGTTTCGACTTAGCCAATCACATGTGCGAATGGGTATATGACTACAGCAACGAAGAGTCTCCCTACTTCTGGGCCTCTCATGAGAACTTCCCGTCGCTCAAAGAACAGGTAAACTTACTAGAATAACATAATAACAATATACATTTTTTGTTTACCAAAATGATGCGAGTAATATACTATACTCGTATTTCCTTATATATGGAAATGAACCTCCGGATTCCTTAAAAGCCATAAGTAAGTGTATATATATATATATATATATATATATATATATATATATATATCAATAAAGGAATCTGGAAGCTTTGGTATAATAAAATATGTAAAAAAGGTTATTGGAACATAAATTATTAGAATGGCTTCATTGTTACGTTAATTATAATGGTTCTAAGATGAGAGAAAAACATGCGAGAGAACTGAATAGTCGAAGACTTGGCGAGACTAGACTTCCTAGTTTATGTAGAGTCACTCTGATTGAAACATATTGACAGATATGTTAGTACAGTACAGTATTGTTGAAGCAAGGAGGATAGAGAGGGGCAACAAACGATATCATTATTGTTGAATGAAATAAGTTTAGCAAGCGACGTTTAATTTAACTGATAAAATTCTGGAAGCTATTAATAAAAAATTACAAGTAGGAGTGATATTCTGTGATCTCTCCAAAGCTTTTGATTGTATTAACCATAAAATTCTACTACAAAAATTAGAATACTATGGTATTAAAGGCATAACATATCATTGGTTTGAGTCATATCTCCTAAACAGAAAACAAAAAGTTGAAATCAACGCATTTAATAACTCCTTTAAGGGGATCCGGTACGTCCTATCTTGGCTATATTAAAATCATTATTTTTCATGCAGCTTTTCTCAGAAACTGGTAGTAGTAGGCACTTGATTTTTTTACACGTTGTTACATATACTGACCTGAATTTAACACAGCCAATTGAAGGAAAAGTGCATAGTACATTAAATATAATTTTTTTTGTTCCGGTCAAAATTTTAACTACAATTTTCAATATATATCAGTACATAATTATTTTCATAATTAAGATTTATTTTATTTTCATAATTAAGATTTATTGAAAATGTCATGTTAAATTAGGGACAGGGCTTATTCATTTTATGTTTTAACAGCAATAATTTCTTTTGTTTTAGATGAAATGATGTAAATCAGCCATGCAGAAATGGAGAATTACAGTATATTACATTCTCCAAAGCCACATTCAACTTCTTACGTCTTCCAATTTTGGGGTTTCCTTCAGATTCCTGTTCAGATTCAGACTGATGTTTTGTCAGGTAAGAAGTTTTTATTGAGCTTGAATATACTTCTTTAATTTTCAGGAACTGATATCAAAGTTTTTATAAGTTTTGTTATGGAAATGGCTACTGTACTGTATTTTCATTTGGTGTAGAAACGTCTTTCTGGAAGATAGTGACGCTGCTTGGGAGGTTTTCTTTGAGATGTTACTTTTTTCTGTGTTTCTGAATTAAAAAAATGTGTTTTAAGAGCCGCCGGTTGTACTCTGTATTGTTAATACTTCGAAGCCCAAATCCAAGTGTTATTTATGCTTGGTGCATTTGTATGAAGTGGGTGACTGAAGAGTCCAACTTGGACTGACATTGAAATTTAATTTCTTGCTGTTCATACAGGGCTTTTTACTCTGTGAAGACGTAGTGTTATATGAATATTTCATGATACTTTTGGTGCTAACATCTGAGTGAGATGCCTTATGGTTTTAGTGTAAGGCAGTACTGTATACTGATTCATATTTGGTAGCAGACAGATATACGATTACACATTATATTAGCATAGCAGACAGTGTGATTGACTCACATTTTTGGCGTGTTTATTCCTTCTGATGTCAAGACTATAGATTATTTGTAATTGCAGTTGGTTTTGTACATGATTGAAAGAATACTTTGACTATGGCTATTAAACTTCTAGTCTCATTGAGGGTCCTTTAATATTGACTGAAAAGTGGTCATCTGCATTGCATCTTGGCAGCTATAATACTAGGAAGTAATTTGGAATTGTAAGTGTACTTGGGAATTTTTATAGCGTAAGAGGTAAAAAATTGTGTATATGCTATGAATATAAACTTTTTCCTTGTATTTTTAACTATGTCTTGATTGTACCTATGCAGTGTAAAATATTACCATGGCAACTAAAACTTGCGATTAAGCAAAGCCTGCATGGTATAGTCAAAAAACAAGGTGGGCTACAATAAAAATGTAATGAAATAGTAATATGCGTTACAAGATCGGTATGTTGACGTTTTCATGTTCGAGGAAAAGATTGAAAAAGCAAAACGTAATTGAAACAAACATACCGCTCATGTATTGTACATTATTTTGTGCGAAGATCGTTTATTACTTACCTGAAAGAGGAATTTCTAATTAGTTGCAATGAAATCTCAATCTTGGTTTCTGTTCAATGACGGCAACTTTGGAAAACAAATATATCTATCTTCAACATTGTTCCTATAAAATGTTTTCTGTGTTTACTATACTGCAGCAGGCCGTGATATACGTCTGTCTTTTTTTTCCCCCAGTCTATGATGAGTCTGGAATCTTGTTGATTTTTTCACAGCTTCCTTAATATTACTTGCATTACAAATGCTGTAACTTTTGTGGTGTTGTAGAGTTTACTTAAATTTTGCAAATATTTACAAACAATAATTAACAGTGCAATTTAGGTGAAATTGCAGTGGTAAGTTTCCAGTTTATAATTATTACTATATTGAACGTCTTTAAAAATAATATGTTAAAAGCCTAAAGCAGTAAAATGAATATGACGCTTAAGCGGTAAGAATAGGGAAATTATGTGTGTTACGTTGGGAATACTGAATGTGGTATTTCACACTTACCACGTATTGGTTTTGTGTGGAAAGCAAGCAAATACGCACAATCTCACACAAAAGTTTTTGATGTCATTGTATAAGGTGCTGTTTGTGATAAAGTCTTTAGCCAGTGATGAAAACGTGAAGTATGTAATGAGGAAAATGATTTATATTTACATGCACTACCAGCTGAGGCACTAATAGCACTACAAGAAAATAGTACTTGCTCATTTTATGTTTGAATAGCAATAATTCTTTTTGTTTCAGATGAAATAATGTGAACCAGCTATGCAGAAATGGAGAAATACAGTGTAAAAGACAAGTCGAGTTTCGGTGTACATGCCCAGAGTAAGTTGATGAGGCTAAGAATATGCTTAATCTAATAGGGTGTGTTGAACCAATCCCTCTACAGGTAAAGTCTAATTCTTAAGTTTCATTTTCACCTGTCAGCGAAGGAGAACATGGTACTACTTCAGTACATTAATTACAGTTTTTCTTAAGTCTCGTGTGTCTTCATAAATGTACAAATATGGTACTACTCAGTGATTGTGACAATTTTGTAATGGAGATATTTACCCTTACTAATAGAAGCACTGAAATGTTATTGTGCCAGATTTGTAAATTATTCTCATAAGTGATTGGAGTGAGGAAGGGAGCATGACAAAGTGACACTCATATGCAGGCTTTCCCATGCCTGCACTAGTTCATAGAAATAATATTCTTGTACTCTTTCTTCTATTGTTGTTACAAGAGGTTTAATGTCTGTGAGGTAAAGCATACAGTTAATGGGAATAGATTTCACTCCTCCTGTGATAAGTCTGAGTGCCTGGTTTTGTACTTTGAAAAGTGGGTTTAGTGTAGTTTTTGGTGCAGTGACTAGAGGTTCACAGCAGTATAGAAGACTAGGCTCAATATACATCTTGTAGGTTGTTACTAGTGTTTGTCTTTTGGATCCCGATGGCTCGAAAACAGACCCTCAAGGAAATGTAGGAGCTGGTATTTTTAGTAATCTTTTTTGCTTCTATCTCCCAGTTGGTTATAATCTATCTGCCTATGATGGAGAAATTGAAGCTATACATGTTGCCTTAAATCAACTTTTATTCCATATGGATAAATTCACAAATGCCGTCATCCTCTCGGACTCAAAAGCAGCCATTTTGTCCATAAATAAAACTGATCACCCCTACACAGAACAAATCAATAATTGTCAAAAAATTCTTGCAACTTTAAAAGAACGTGGCAAAACAGTTTTGTTACAATGGATCCCAGGACATTGTGATTTACATGGGAATGAACAGGCTGAAGGATGCCAATCTCAGAATAAACCCACGGAAACCTTTGTCATTTAACTCAGTACAACAATATATCAAGCAACTACAAAAAAATAATCACCAACAAGAACTGGACATTAACATTTTGAACAACGTAGGAAATTACTGAAGGATATACCTCCTGAACCCAGAAGACTGGCAGTTGCAAGCTTTCGTCTTAACACTGAACATGACATCCTGGGTAAACACCTCAATCGTCTTGGCATCTTCCATCAGTATCGTGCATTTTGTGCCATCAACAGGAAGACATGGATAGACAACATCTTGCAAAATGCCCTGCTCTGAAATCCTCCAAGGAAGTCGACCGCTACTGGGAAGCCAGAGCCCAAATGTTTTTAATTACTTAATCCGTAGTTTTGTTCACCACTTTCTTGTTTTTCCCCCAGTCAATGATAGTAAATATCATGTACTAGCCAGTAGACAAATAAATAAATAAATATTCTTGTACTCTTAATGTGGATGTAATAATATTAGGTTGCAGTTCATGGAAAGTGATATGAGAATGTTAGAGGCAATATGATTCTAATTTGTATTTTTTTCTATTATTTATTTTCACACAGGATCAGAGAGTTGCCTTATGCTTTTAATGTAAGGCAGTATGGTACATTGAATCATATTTGATAGCAGGCAGTTAAAACTATACATTAACATAACAGGTAGTGTGATTGCATCATATTCTTCACGTGTTTATTCCTTCTGATGTAAAGACTATAGATTATTTGTAATCATAGTGTGCTGTTTTACATGACTGAAAGAATACTTTACCTATGACTATTAAACTTCTAGTCTCATTGAGGGTCCCTTAATGTTAAGGGGAGAGGATGGTATTTTTTTGGTGAAAAATGAGTAAATTAAAAAAAAATCTTTAAAATACCGTGTGATATGTGTGGAGTGCATAGTGTAACATTTTGTGGGTATTTGTGCCCTTATCTGATGTTGAGACGTCATTTTTAAACTTCCTGCGCTATGGATTTTTAAATCACATGCCCCCTTTATCGGTTTCCAGTAACTTCATTTTTTTTGCTACATTGCCGGACAAAAATGGATATAATTTGTGAACTATTAAAGATACATGCATGAAATTTAGAACACACATTCTTTAGATTATTAGGAAACTTTTCTCTGTAACAAAATTTTTTTAATTGATTTCATTTTAAAAATACATCCGTTTGTTTGCAAGAAAGGAAATCAGAAAATTGTTATTAAATTTTAATTGTTTATTTTACAAACGTAGGGACTAATATCAAAATTCTGTTACAGACAGTTTGTAGAACATGCTTTTGCAAATACATTGCAAAAAACTGTTTGAATCTATCTTTAAAAACGGTTCAGATATATCGGTTTTAGTACAATCCTGCATTTGGTATATTTTTTCAAATTTGGGCCCCCAAATATGATATGATATATATATATTTCGTCACAGCACTTCTTTACATGTAATGGTGTACCTCACATTTCTGTATCCGGTGCCACCATTAATATATTATTACAATAACACATTATTTGCAGTACACGTCTACACACATACTCTCAATTCCGCTATGTACCTTTTTTTATTACTTGGTCAATCTCCCCTTCAGTATTTCCCTACCTTTCATTTGCTATTCTCTATTTGTTCATTAATCCTAATATATCTAATATTATATACTCCTTTCACACCCCCCTTTTCCTCTAACTACTATTCACTAAAATCTCAATTTCAATTTTTCTCTATAAATTATCATATTGAATTATTTGTCTATTTGTTCTTTGACCTTTTATTCAATTACTGTTCCAACATTCAAATGTTAGTACTAATTTTTGCGCTCACTTTAACTTTCACACTATTCTGCTTACACCTAATCCATTGTCACTATTCTCACTTCCTATAAATACTTATATTTTATTTTACACATCTGCTTATACATTATCTCTCTCCCCTATACTTCTCGATCTTTTCCAGTTTCACTATACTTGCACTTTTTGATCACAACCCCACTTTTTTTTTACACATATCAAATATCTCTGCTAAATCCTCAACTGTCGCAAATTCTGACCTTTCTTTACTGTTCGTCTCTGCCCTGTTTCTGACTTTGTCTTTGGCCCCCAAATATATATATATTTTTTTTCAAAATATTTTTATTTGGTTGAGTTGCCACAGCTATGAGCTCTCTACATACAAAAAATTAATATTTTACACCAAATATGAAAAAAGTTTTAAAGAATACCATTCTCTCCCCTTAACTGAAAAGATGGCCATCTGCATTGCATCTTGACAGCTATAATATTAGCAAGTAATTTGGAATTGTAAGTGTACTCGTGAATTTTATGACGTAAGATGTAGAAAATTGTGTAGATGGTATGAATGTGTGAGGTGCTGTTTGTGATCGAGTCTTTAGCCAGTGATGAAAACGTGAAGTATGTAATGAGAAAAATGATTTATACTTACATGCACTACCAGCTGAGGCACTAATAATACTATAAGAAAATAGTACTTATTCATTTTATGTTTTAACAGCAATAATTTCTTTTGTTTCAGATGAAATGATGTAAATCAGCCATGCAGAAATGGAGACTACAGTGTAAAGAACAAATCGAGTTTCGATGTACATGTCCAGAGTAAGTTGACGAGGCCGCATGTTGCCAGTGTGCTGACGAGTTTGCGCCATTGTCTACAGTACATCTACACAGTGACTTCACTTGACCTTCGACATTAATGCTCCCATTGTCTACAGTGTACTTCAATGTTCAGTGGGAACAAATATAATGTATTTGTTGAATGTAATAATAATAAACCAGCTCAATTTAATTTTTTTTTAAATCAATCACCCTCCTCTGTGTTGAACATATGGAATGCAAATGTGGCTCTGGCTTTTATTTTGCTTCCGTTATCTTGGCACCTTCTTGAATGCCTTCTCAACATAAGATCCTGACGAATGTATCATAGAAGATGTTAACAGTGCAGCACTTCTGGAATTGTCAGATATCTCATAATAGTGCCATCACAGACTACTGCCATATTCTGAGCAAAATCAACAAACATCGTAATGTTAGCTAAACTTGCAGATTTAGATCTTTATTTAGAGTGCCTTTATTATTGGAGGCTTCAGTCTTGAGGTGCTATATCATCAGGTTAGTAGGTCTATTAATTAGAAATACCATGACAGTAGCTTGAAATTAAATGATCGGGACTATTGTTGAGGTGCCAAATCATGGTATTCGATAAAACCGCGAATTTACAAGCATTTAAGCAAAGAATATGAGATGCCAGCCATTACTTTTATGCCTGATATCAAAATCAAATGTTTTCAGACATCTTACATCCTCCATGTCAAAGTGTGTTAATGATTAATTGAACATAATGTTTCTGAGTCTAAATTTATTGTCGGTATGGTAACAGCGAGTTTTTATTTTAGACTATGGCCTTCTGGCCCAACTACAGCACTGTTGATGTTACAATCTCGATCGTCTGGATCGAAGACATCAACAATCTCTCCCCCTGCTCTCGGCATAGGGTGCGGCAATGCTCTGGAGCTGCTAGCAGCACTTCCACAGGAAGTGTCTTTGCTATAGCAGTGCCTGCCTATGCCACTACTAGCCCCCCCTCCCCCCCAATCTATTGAGCTGATAATCCACACATGACTCAAGTACCCTGCACTTTTATCCCTACACTCTAGAGAGTATGGGCCGTCTGCTCCTACAGCTGGTGTGGATTAACCAGGCATCATCCCCTTTGTTGATGATGTAGACCAGGCTCCTCCAGGTCGAGCCAAGATCGCGAGAGGGCATACAGTCCTGCTTACGACTTCCGCTGCGGGCAGTACACTTGTACACTGCAGTCTATCAGTGGTGGAACCTATCGAGGTCGCTTGGGGGCACCGGTGCACTGCATTTTGCACCAGGAATATTTATGTGCTAAAGCATGAACCTTAGCAATTTAATGGATGTTGTTGTGCAAACAATTAATTTCATAAGGTCTAAAGAACTCAATCACAGGGTGTTCAGGGCACTGCTTGATGGTATTAACAGTGAGTATGGAGATTTACTCTACCATACTGAGGTTAGGTATTTAAGTCGAGGAAAAATTCTGGAACGTTTTCTCCCACTTGGAAAAGAAACTGCCTTATTTATGGATGTACATGGGAAACCTGTTAGAAGCCTTGGACATGAAAGAATATATAAGAATAATGCAACAATTGTGCGAAGGTTTCGAACGTAAATTTGAGGATATTAGAGAACTTTAACAACAATTTAAGATATTTGCAATACCTTTTTCAGTGAGTGTCCTGGATATCCCTGCTGAACTACAATTAGAAATACTTGATTTACGAAGCGATATTGAGCTAAAGGATAAGTATCAAGACAGGGAAAGTATTAACCATTTCTATACTTGTTTTCCACGAGAAAGGTTTCCTAAACTGTACAATCTTGCTGCAAGAACGTTGTAAATCCTACGTATTCGAAACACTGTTTTGTTTAATGAAGTTTACAAAGTCACGTCACAGAAACAACTAAGTAATGAACACTTGAAAGCATGTTTGCGATTGGGTGGTACTAAAACGATAGCTCCGAGAATTCAAAAGCTGCTTACTAACAGAAAACTGCAAAAATCGCCGCGGATCTCTGATGTTTAAGAAAAAGTACTATTGTTAGGTAATTATATTTGAATAACAACGTTTGTACTGTTGTTTTATTTTGTTAATTGAATTGTATAGCAATGAGAAGAAAACAGTATGTTAATTTGTATAAAAGTGTATATTTTGTTTTGTTTCATTATTGTGCAAACATGCAAAAGTTTGTTTCGTATATAGTTAACTGTACCAAATTGTATAGAGTACTGTTTTTCAGTATAGTGCAATTAACAGTGAAAGTGTGATTCAATGAAAAGCTGAAATTAATTTATATTCTTATCACAAATTTGGTTCACATACAAGTTCTTAGCTCTGCCACTGTGGAAGCAGCTACCCTTGCCCGCAGCCGTACGTCAGGGCTTGAGGGTTTGTACGTACACACCAGAGTGTAGTCACTTGATGCTCCCTGATGTAGACCATTTGGACCAGATTCCCTGCAGATGCAACTCTTCGGTCCATATTGGCCACTGTGTGTGCTGGATGACGAGAACTCCACAGAGACTGGACTTGATCCGAAGACCCAATCTCGTCATCCAGCACATTAACCACAACTTGTTTCAAATTATCCGACATTTTCTTCAGTGCCTTCTTGTGAACAACAAAAACTCCACACTGCTGTCATATAAGCCAACGGAACATGATTATCTGGGATCAGCCTGCATTGAAACACTAGATTTATTGACAAAATAGTGAACACTTAAGCTACCTTTCATATGCTTAGTACATTTTACTGTGAAGAGTAAACTTCTATATAGCTATGTTAGCCAGTTGATATTTTGTGTATACTTACACTGTTAACTCGTCTCCTGAAACTTTCAGTGACTTTGTAGAAGTTTTTAGAACCTTTGCAATACTGTACTGATAGGCTTGGAGAATCGGATACTGCCGAAGTCTCCCAGGCTGCACAAACATAACTAGGACGAGAAATGTCTGGAGGTAAAGAGATTTAAACTAAGGTCCTTGTCGTTATTCATTCTTCAATTACTGGTGTGGGTTTCATTACAATACTCCATGCCGTTCCCGTTGGCACTATTCCCATGTAAAATGTGTACAGGGAAAAATTACTTGAACTGGCCATACTAAAAGATGGAGATCAGTTATATTTTTGTATGTAATACAGTTTTCTTATCAGTAACTTAAGATATAGAGGTAACCAAGATAGGAAAAATGTGATTCCAGTTATTCATCCATTACCACCTTTCAATTTCACTATGCATTAATCCATATAACAAATAATGACATTGGCTATATTACAAAATAAAATGTTCATTACATTTTAATTTTTATTGCTATTTTGTCTGAAGTGAATGGTTAACATAGGTGAATCCTATAATTACCACACTTTTTGATAGACAGTTTCTTTGCACATAACATCTTGTAACTGCATTCTATAGTTCTTGATACAAACATAAACTCTTGCAGTTCGGTATAACAATTGGTGACACTAGGTGGATTTTGTGGGGAGTAGTCTTACAGAAGTTGAGTCACATAATCTTGAAGTGCTTCTTATTCTTTTGTCTTCAGTAGTGTGCAACTCTTTACCATAAGTCATCGAAGACAGCAAATGAATTCCGGATGTTTTCGTCCTATAATAATAAAAGAGAATTATCATTAAGCATGATACAAATTCTGTATTGGCCTGAATATGACGATCTTTTTATATTAAAATGTTGTTTTCTAATGCCAGGCATTTGACAATAAAGTCATTTGACCTCTTGCACTCCAATATTTTTCAAAGATATTATCATGACCAGCCACTGAAGCACAGATAATGAAAATGGCAAGTTGTAGCCGATTTAAGTGAACACCATATTTTAACGTTTTGGTGGCTACTTCATTCACACACAACCCCCAGAATGTCTGGAGGACCACACCTGCTGTTGGTCGACGAGTCCATTGGACCTAGCTGGGAGATCTTGTTGATCACCAGCTTTCCCTCCTTAAGGCACTGGAGGACGATTTTAGTGCCATAGCAGGTCAGCACTAGGAACAGAAAAGTAGAAAGAGGAGGAAGGAAAGTGAAATGAACCCCTAGGCCTTGAATGCTCTAATGCCGTCGGGGTTGAAGAAAGTAAGAGTTCAGTCAGAGGACTGGATAGGAAAGGGTAAAGAGGGAATTGGGTATTGAATAGAGGAAAATTATACCAAATTCAGTCATTAACTCATCAAGCTGACCAGTGCTAATTGATGAGTAGCCCCTCCCTTTAGTTCAGCTCGTAAAATTATGCTTACTAACAGCTGCACCACGGGAAGGTAGGGATGGGACATTGGGTATTTGTCCAGGTTGGTTCCTTAAAGCCTTCAATGGGAAGGATTAATGGCTCTCCCCCCTGTATCCGACAGATACCCTTTTGCAGGCTTATATTAAAATATACTTATAAAAACCATACTTATCTTATATGCGCAGCTTACCATTTAAGGTATCCTTAATGATTTAGGGTTGTGTTTTATGTGAAACCATCTTATATCCGGGCCAATATGGTATTTGAGGAAAATGTGACAATTGTACTCGAAAATGATATACAAATATAAAGAACAATATTTTTCTCAGAGCTTGAAAGGAGTATGTGGGGTAATTATTATTGTTTTTAGAAAGGCAACATAACTAAATATGACTGAATAAGATTTAGTATTTATGGAATGCTGAAACATTTACATTTCTTATGTATATTACATAAACATAGACTTCACCTTCCTTCACGAAATAAATAATTATGTACAGCTCCCTTGAAAGATCTGAAAGCCCCATGACCGTTGAGATTTAAACTGGAGGTATCGGTTCCTGGACAGGAGACACGCAAATCACCCATTTCATTTAGTTGATCAAAGTCCATGACCATTAACAGGAGCTATTGGAGCAATAGTGAAGTTCACTTACAAAACATTTCTTTGTGCCAGTCATTGGTTTGCAGTGGCATAGCGTCAATGTAAGCTAAAAAGCTTAGCTTCCCCAGTTAATAATAATTTCATAACAAACCTGCAGTTTATTAATTTTAATAGAATTTATATTTACGCGTTAAATATTGTGATGATGATCAGGATGATTTGTAATGCAGCAGTAAACAAGAAGCCTGCACACACCAGCTTCCAAGCAGACTGGTTTCTTTTGTGTAATCCACCCCGCAGATTTTCCATCCCTTTCTAACTAAACTACCCTAATTGCAAGGCTCGCAAGAAGGTAGCTTTAACGTTTAAAATAAGTAGTTTCCGAGTTATTCCTTTTCGTCAGTTGTGTTCAGTTGAAATGTTAGTGTGCATTGTGGCTGATATAATAAATATTGAGCGAAATAACAGTTCCTGACACTAATTTACTTGAATTTTTTTAGGACAATTGTATTATCAAGACTGACTTACGAACAAAAGTGCGATTTAAAAAACAAATGAGGCGCTGACATGGGAAAGGTAGTAACTGCCAGAAACAAAATTTTTCAGGGGAAGCAAAAAACAAATTTATGAACACTTTCTCACTTACATTATTATAGAAACTGCTTTAAATGAAAAGCATACACTCATTTTTGTGTTACATATGAAATTTGAAAAGTCTGGCACAGATTTATCTGTGAAATCCTATTTTATGAAAATACAACATTGAAATCACTCCTTAGCCAAACTGAGAATTAACATTATTTATACATTATGCACAAATTTTTCGGTAAACTGCATGATACTTTTCATCGAGGAAGTATAACATAGATAACACGTCTCTCTTTTTGGCATCAGGGACGACTGGTCTTCTTTCAAGGCGTTGCAAGCACTGCAAGTTAGTGATTGACGTTAATGACTGTCCTTTCTTAAAAATCCTGTGCTCTGTCCACATTTCAAGGTCATTAAATGACTGTTTTGTTTTTATTAGAGGAAAATCAGCTCTTGAGAGTCTAATCCAGTTGAGGGTGCTGATTTTGATAGGAGTTGTATTCAGAAACTTGTCACATTCTGCAGAAAAGTCGAAGAAATCCTCATCCTTCATCATTATTACATTATTAGGCCTTACCTCTTCTGGAACCATGGTCTTGCATCTTTTTTTTTTCTTTTCTCTATGATGCCAAATTCCCTATCACATGGCATGTAGGAATGTTCTGAAACCAGGAATTTCAAGTCCACTGAATCAAAATGTTCCTTGGCAATAATGTAAATCAGGACCATTAGAATCATCCGATTCTTATTCTGCCTTCTACATTTCCAACTTCGTTTCATTACATACGGACATACTACTTTCTCTGTGCTATTGGCATGGCCATTTACTACCTTCTCAATGAAAAACCTAAAAATTCGAATTTTTGGCAATTACGACCTTTCCCATGTCAATGCCTCAAATGACCGACTCCCTTGCTGTCAATGAAGGACACAACCAAAAGACAGACGCATACTTACGTAATGATACTAATATTGTGATTTCTCTAAGTATAACAGGGAGTGAGCTAATGTTATACGTATACGTGTCTATTTGTTAAGAGATATGTGTAAACCGTGAAATCATATTTTACTACATACCAGTTGAGATCATGCCTTATTGGTGTTACTTACGAGGTTCCAACCAATCTTCGACTGCTGACTTGAAATTGACTACTATTTATTTTAAGACTGTATTTTTGTAATACGTTTTCTCATATTGTATGAAAGACAACTTGAGTTAGCTTCCCCTGCTCAAAATTTCATGCTACGCCACTGTTGGTTTGCTTCCTAACAGGTGCTTGTATTGAATTACTTTGTTACGAAAGTAATAAAAATATTCAGTGGTAGCATTTGTGTGTATTTAAATGGTGTATATATGTAGTTAGTTGAAGCGTTTGTAAATTGCACTTCTAAAGAATATGGCTCCAATTTTTTTTTTCAAATTAAAAGAGAAGAAGCTTCATAGTCAAACTAAAGAAGTTATAAATAATGTATTGATGTTTATGTCTAACAAAGCTTCTCAAAGAACTGAAATTTCTCTACATAACGTTCACGAGCAAGTGATAATGGCTGCAGGTGTGTCCTGTAGTAATATCCAAAAAATTGTGACAAACAAGGAAAATGGAGAATAGCCGGATGAGAAGAAAAGAATTAAAAACAGTGTCTTGAACCTATACACATTTGATGACAGTGTAGTGCAAAGAATGGTGTATGATTTTTACATCACTGAGGAATGTGTTCTAGTAGCAACTGCATTAAGTAAGAAACTGACTTTAATAGAGGCAATACTAGTGTTACAACTCTGCTGAAAAGACTGGGGTTTTCTTGGAAGAAAACGAAAACAAATAGGTAGTTCTAGTTGAAAAATACGATATTAGGTAAAACAGGATAAACTACTCAAGGCAAAATTCTAATTATCGAACTGAGAAAAGAAATATTGTGTATCTCGGTGAGTTATAAATTCTGTCATTTCATCTGCACAGCAAGTCTTGGAGCAACGACTCAGCACATGGACTTCTAGTGTCGCTATCAAATGGGCAGTGTTTAAAAATGAGACACTCTCGAGGTGAGCAAATGTTTGTCTCAAATGTCCTACTGATGTGAAAAGCTTAGCAGAGATCTGGGGATTAATATTCTTATCATCATCATCATCCTTCATGCATTAGGAAATTGATTCCTGTAGCAGCTACTGAAACTGGTCCATCCATCTTTTGGCTGGTCTTCCAATATCTCTTCTTCCCCGAGGTTTATATTTCCAAAACTTATATGGTATCCTGTCCTCCTGCATCCTTGAAATGTGAGACATCCATGTATTCCTACATTCTTCTATTTTGTTGTTTAATTCATATATCCCAAGTTCTTCTCTTATTTCTTCGTTTCTTTTATGTTTAATATTCTTATATGAATCAAATTGGCGTTCTCTCTGTGTAAATGTTAAAAAGAAATTGAAAATGATTATATGGAATGCAAGTTATTTTCTGATGATATCATAGACCTTGGTGGTATCAGTGATGACAATGATGGTCATTCTAGTTGTGACAATGAAATGAGTAGGATGGCAGAGCTTGAAGACTCTGACTAGCAGTTTATGGTAAGAGGTCAATATTTTCAATTAGATGTTCAGTGCACACCTTTTGTCATTTTCACTCTGGCCTCTCCCCTTTTCAAGTGACTTCAACCAGGCTTTCAGATCTCTTGCGCTAGCTGTAACACAAAATTTATCTAGAGGAATAAATTGTATGGTCGTCACATCAAAAAAAAGAAAAAGTTTATTACCATTTAACTCGATTTATCTGTTATAAAGGCGGAACATAGAGAATGGTTAATTGAAAAATGGATAATCTGTTTCATTAATTTTGGTGGGCTTTGAAGGATTCTGTTGCTTTTTTCCTGCATTTTCCAAAACAAGTTATGCATCCATACTTGTTTTTTTGAAAGATGGGACATGACAGGAGCGTTGCGATTGGAAAAACAACTGAATGTCACATAGTGTGATAGGCCTGTTGCTATGGTAACAACGGTTGAGTTGCCAAACTTACAGTTTCCATATGGCGAGTGCTTAATAGCTCTCTTGGCTACATTTATTGTGCACACAATGTTAGCATTGGCACGTTTCGTCTTTGATTCTCTGTCGAGTTTTGTATTGTTTTCTTACCTTCGCGTCAATTGTCAATGAATGTTTTAACGTCAGCCATCTTAACGACAATTGCTAGCTACCATCAGGTGGCAGTGTGGTAGTCCATATTGGCAACATGACATTGTAGTTCCAAGCTCGGCCGCTTAACTGTCATGTCCCGTCTTTAAAAAAAACAAGTATAGCGAAGTCAAGTGATCAGGGCGTGTATATTTCAGAAAGTAGAGAAGTCATTACTATACACTACTTTAAAAATCTCGTCTTTCCTTTTTTTTCTTTTCTTTTCTTTCTTTCTTTCTTTCTTTTTTTTTTTTTTGTGACACATAATCAGTGAACTGAGGTTCTACTTTATATAGGTATATCTAATATTTAGAATAACAAATTTTTTTGGTTAGATTTGTTATTGAAGTAAGGTTATTAGCACAGATATAAAAAGAATAGTTGCGTTCAGCTGGGACAGCACTAAGGCAATGAAATCATTGAACATCTTGCTGGCTGACAGTGCTTCGGATTTGCTGTAACTGCAGTTGCAATTTTTTGTAGCAACATTTTTTCACTGGTCACTTAGCGAAGTTGCAAAGGTATGATGGTTTGTAAACACGGTGGACATTTTGGAATCTGGTAGTTCAGCCTATCACAGCTGCCACCACTCATAAAAAATTAATAGCTGAGTTAGTGCTGTTCCGGCTGACTGAAGTTCATTTGAAAACTAGTAAATTTTTTGTGATTATACTCACCATAGAACAATAATTTATGAATTCATCTACTGTGATAACACCATCATTATTCAAATCTAATTTCTGCAAAAAAAAGACAATTATTGTTAACCTAATTACTTGAGATGTTAGAAAGTTTAAGATAATATTTTGAAGATTAAGTCTACATTAATGTAGTTTTGACTATTTGTACTAAGATTTGATATGGTGTTTCTTGGACCATGTGCTGCAACAGCTTCAGTAGGTGCAAAATGACATCTGTAAACATCTTTATAAAAAAAATAACTGCAGCATAAACACTGCTTCTATATATTCATTGACATGTTGCCTGCTCTGTTCTAAATTATAAAATAAGTCTTGTAACTGTACCTTAAATATTTTATTAACATGTGACTGTGGACAATGGTGTGATATATTCCCACTGTCTCCCAACAGTTCATATATTGCGGTAATTACAGCAAGCATCTCTGCCCTTGTGATGTAACCATCGTGATTTACATCATATAAACTGCAAGGAAATATTCCATAGCGTTAGTCATGTTACTCAACAGAGTTGGTTCATTTTAATGTCATATTTGTAAACCTGTCCGTGACTAAAACTAGTCTCTTTCACAAGAGCTTACAATTTTAACACTAAAAGCGTATGTAGCTAAGAGAACTGCACAACTGAAATTTTAATATGAGCTATATGGAATTATTCTACAGTAGCGTGCAAATTAATCCGAACAACGTAATTACTTATGCAAAAACACTCAAACGGGATTAAAAAAGGGATCTAAGACATACCTCAGTAATCTATGTGGCCTCCCTTGTTCCTAATAACAGCTCTGAGACGATTTGGCATGGATTCCACTAATTTCCCACAAATATTCTTCATTTCTTCATCGCGAAACCATACACCAATGAGGGCAGAAATCATCTTCTCCTTTGTAGAACAATCCATTTTTTGCATTCTTCTTTGACCATAAGTTCTCAATGGGGTTGATGTCGGGTGAGTTGCCTGGCCAGGGGAGTACCTGAATATTCTTCTTGTTGAAGAATTCTGTAGTTTTTCGAGACATATGGCATGGTGCCAGGTCTTGTTGGAACACATCTCTGCCATCCAGAAATGATTTTTGCAGCTGGGGTACGATTCTGGTTTCCAATAAGTGAATATATTTGTCAGAATTCATCATTCCCTTGATAGGTATTAATGCTCC
Organism: Periplaneta americana; assembly: GCF_040183065.1. NCBI lineage: Eukaryota > Metazoa > Arthropoda > Insecta > Blattodea > Blattidae > Periplaneta > Periplaneta americana. Next base: position 14,469,919 of record NC_091120.1, read on the forward strand.
AGGCCCTTCATGTGTAAAACAACCCCAAAACATTACTTTAGGGGGGTATTTGGGTGCTTGTTGGAGATGAGCTGCTGTTACTTTTTCGGATCCTTTCCGTACGTAAGAAACACGGTGGCTGTGGTCCTCGAAATGAGACTCATCGGAAAAAGTACATTCTTCCAGTCATTCACTGTCCAGTGTTGATGTAATTTTGCCCACATTAAGTGTTTTTTGCACATAACAGGGGTCAGCAGTTGCTTCTTAATAGGCTTATGAGCCCTTTGTCCAGCTTCCAAAGCCTACGCCGCACTGTTGTGACGTGAATATTCGCCCCAGTGGTAGCCATTAACTCGCGGGTTAAGTCGACAGCAGTTAGTCTAGGATTTAATTTACTTTTCCTGACAATTAAACGATCATCTCCAGGTGAAGTCTTCCTTTTCCAGCCACAGTTTCCTTTTTTCTGGGGTGTGATGGATCCAGTCTCCCTGTATCGTTTTATGATCGAATTAACAGTTGTCAAACCGATGTGACATTCTGCAGCAATTTGCCTCTGTGTCATAGAAGAATGCTCTGCTAATGTTATAATTTTAGACCGTTTTCGTGGAGTTGTATACATCTGTGAAGACGACAGAATGTACACAGGGTTGCAGTATTAAGTCTTCAACACAACTGAAATGCTTATAAGTACAAAACGACAGGCAAAATGTCACATATTATAAAAAAATAATAACGACAGACCTTCAACAATGGAATTACACGTACTACAGATGTCAATTAAAGCGGTATGAGCAGCTGTGAGGCCAACAATGACAGAAAATGTAAAAATATGTCGTGTTCGGATTAATTTGCACGCTACTGTATTAAAACAGATACATTAAAGCACAATTTCGTTGAGATATTAGTTTAACTTACGAGAAAGCCCATCGAAGTCTTTCCTGTAATGTCCCCTTCATGACGATAGAGAGTCCGAGCATGAAGTCTCTGAATGTGATGGTTCCCGAGTGCTCTCGGTCCAGTGCAGCGAACACGTAGTGCGCATAGTGACTCGAATCTTCACCATGAAATAAAGGTTATAATTAGTTGGGCCTTTCAACCATATATGTCAAAATGTGCTGCTTAAAGTTTTCCAAAATACAAACAGTAATTTTTTCCTTTGAATATTGTCGTTTACGCAATGAACTGGTAACTAGTAAATTCCTCTTTTAGAAGAAACAGATAAAAATATAAAATCAATTAAAACGAGAAAGGTTTGAATTGGACTTTTTTCATTGTTGGTGGAAAAATAAAAATACTGATATGCTGAAAAAAGTATAGAATGTTTCGAAGTTTAGACCTACCAGTATCTCTGTTTTTGTACCATTGCCATTTAATGGCACATACTTTCTCATTATACTTATACACAGTAACTAATGAAAATGCTATTTGAAAATTAACAAGTCATCCACCATTTTAATACAGTTACAACAAAATGGTCATTTCACTTCAAATCAATAATTTGATACTCTTCATCATGTTGGGAGGAGATTGCCATTTTGTTGAACAGTTATTCAAAAGACAAAACCACATTACTGACCAACAATTGAAAACAATGCATTAATTTATAATACCTCTGACATTCTACGAAATAACAGAATATATTTTAAGAAATTTAGTGCAATGTGAGTATACACACACAAACATTGTCTAAGGAACACCATTATTTTTGTTTAGTTCTCAATTAAAGAACGTGATGCGATATAAGTAACATATTTTACTTACACACACACCTACGCAGATATGTACATACATATATACCAGGGATGTATTTCAGGCTTGGCTGGCCACTACTCCAAGGCACTATTTTTCGAGGCCGGGTGACACCAGGACACTTTTCTGATTTTAATTCATTTTGTATTTATAAAAAATTATGTTTTATTCATATTTAAGCAATTTCATAGTGAGATCTAACATACAGCAGTTTGGTAGAAACTATTAAAATTAAGGGAAAACAAAAAAAACTTATAATTTAGAATTCACAGCCACATGAGAACAGTGCTGATAATATGTAATTAACTTGTAAATCCGTAATATTCATTACCGGTACCTAATTAAAAAATAGAGAATATATTCTGAATAATTATCAACAAGATCTGACAGATTTTTACACGCGAACACTGGTTTGAAATGTAGAATTTTCTGAAACTTTGTTAAAGAACAGTTGATAACAGTATTGTTACAATGACATTGAACTTAAAATTTTCCTGCATTGATAAATGATAACTGATGATACTTGTACAAAATTGACGCATATAGGTGTATGATGTTCTTCTACACTGACCTCCGAGTGGAAAGAATTTGGCATAAATGTTTTTGAAAGTGAGCTCATTTATGGCTCCACTCGGACACTCCTGCTTGAATGCTCGGTACACCCATCGTATTTCAGCCTTGGAGAATTTTGTAGCTGCGGTAATGTCATCCAGGTTGTCTGGGCGGTACCGCACTGCTGGACTCCCCAGGCCATCCTCATCTTCCACCTCCTCATCTGCTGACAACATTGAAGCATTAGTACAAACGTGTTGTAGGACACAAATGATTTGAATACATTCGGTTCTCATTCAGTTTAGAAAAAAAGACATACTGCTTTAAAATGCTGGCTGGCACACATTTCGTATATGACAGAAATAAATAAACAGGGTGGCCCATATAAAGTGTTACAAGTTAATATCTCTTAAATGAATATATAAAACTGAATGCTTTGTCTTCTAAATTTTATTGGGGGAAGCGGTTTTGCAAACTGTGATATGGGCAATATTCTCTGGGGCCCTTATAAAAATTTTAAATTATAGGTCTTTTCTTGGTAGTGTGTTGGTTTGAAGAAGTGATAATGAATGTATGGATTTTATTGTTGGTAATGTATTGGTTGTTAAGGAGAGAATGTTTTTTAATAGTATATTATGAAATTAGTTTAAAATGTTACACTTTATTGTTTTGCCAATTTAAATGTTGATCTAGCCAAATAGCTGGAATGTAGTTTCGTGTACGTATTCTATCATATTTATTCTACTGTATCATAGTAAGCGGTGCTAGATAGGTTTGCATTTTTGTTTTGAGGCAATTGAAAAGAGATTGCTATAGTTTTTTTCTTTGTTTACTATTAGCTTATTTGTTTCGAACCACTTAACTAATTTAATTCATTGTTATTTTCATTTTCTCCTTTCATGAAAATAGTTGTCAGCAAAAAGAGTTAATTTTGTATGAGTGGAGTGGAAGTCTAAATCACTGATATATACTAAGAACAATATTGGTCCAAGAATAGGTCCTTGTGGCACTCCATATTTAATATGATTTTCACTAGATAATGTACTACTAATTATTATATCAGTCTTTTTGTCTACATAAGTAACTTCTACAACTTGCCTGGGATTTTCTGGATATGATTTTAATCCATCTAAAGCTATCTCTCTAAATCCAAATGCTTGTAGTTTTTCTAGTAAAATAGTGTGGGCTATGAAATTAAAAGTTTTTGACAAATCTGGAAACAGTCCTATAGTTACATCTTCATTGTCCATAGACTCATATACATTTTTAAGAAATTCAGTTATGGCAGTGTTTGTAGATTTCCCTTGGTAAAACCCATGTTGAGTGTCTGTTAGAATATATTATTTCACGAATGTTGCAAGTCTAGAATGCATAACTTTTTCTAATATTTTTGATAAACAGGAAAGTAGAGATGCCGGTCTATAATTTTCTACTATCATACTTCTTCAGAACTTTTAATATATATATATATATATATATATAACGACTTTATCTTTGCTATCTTGAACATATTTGAGTGTATATTATCAAACAATGTCATTTATATGCATCTTTTGAGTGACTGTTGAACTGGAATATGCGAATCAGTGGCGTAGCATGAAATTTTGAGCAGGGGAAGCTAACTCAAGTTGTCTTTCATGCAATGTGAGAAAACGTATTACAAAAATACAGCCTTAAAATAAATAGTAGTCAATGTCAAGTCAGCAGTTGGAACATCGTAACACCAATAAGGCATGACCTCAAATGATATGTAGTAAAATATGATTTCACGGTTTATACATATCTCTTAACAAATAGACACGTATAAGTATAACATTAGCTCACTCCCTGTCATACTTAGAGAAATCACAATATTATAATCATTACGTAAGTATGCGTCTGTCTTTTGGTTGTGTCCTTCATTGACAGCAAGGGAGTCGGTCATTTCTTTTTTAAATCACACTTTTTTTCGTAAGTCAGTCTTGATAATACAATTGTCCTAAAAATTCAAGTAAATTGGTGTCAGGAACTGTTATTTCACTCATTATTTATTATATCAGCCACAATGCACACTAACACTTCAACTGAACACAACTGACGAAAAGGGATAACTCGGAAACTACTTATTTTAAATGTTAAAGCTAGCTTCTTGCGAGCCTTGCGACTAGGGTAGTTTAGTTAGAAAGGGATGGAAAATCTGCGGGGTGGATTACACAGAAGAAACCAGTCTGCTTGGAAGCTGGTGTGTGCAGGCTTCTTGTTTACTGCTGCATCACAAATCATCCTGAGCTGCCGCATCACAATATTTAACGCGTAAATATAAATTCCATTAAAATTAATAAATAATTTTGTCCATAAACTGCAGATTTATTATGAAATTATTATTAACTGGGGAAGCTGAGCTTTTCAGCTGACATTGACGCTACGCCACTGATGCGAATATACTGAAGTTAGTAATCTGATGAACTGACTTATTACGAAGCATTTAGAACGTGCAATGATAAAGCCATCTTCATAACACTGGTTTTTGTTTGTTTACATATTGATATAATACAGAGTCACACAATAGCAAGGTCCTAGCCCATGCTCTGCATCATAAATAACAATATAAATGTGCAGTTGCACCGATTGTGTTATTTATGGCCTGCATAAACAGGCGGTGCTAGAGAGTGGGTTGAAGTATCTTCATAAAATGCTTGTATAAATAAAGTGAAGGGAGGGTTCGATTCTTATTGATAGAGGCGGTCTGAGTCACCAGAATATAGCCATTAAACTGTCAGTTCTATATTTACGTTCCTCCTGGTTAATTATAACTTTATAACTAATCCATTTTACATTGGCACTTGTAACATGGTCACAGATCAGATTGCTTACTGCTGATTGAAACTTTTTTTAGTAGGTTATTTTACGACGCTGTATCAACATCTCAGGTTATTTAGCGTCTGAATGAGATTAAGGTGATAATGGCGGTGAAATGAATCCGGGGTCCAGCACCGAAAGTTACCCAGCATTTGCTCGTATTGGGTTGAGGGAAAACCCCGCGAAAAACCTCAACGTGTGGTTTTCCCTCAACCCATTAAGAGCAAATGCTGATAACTTTCGGCGCTGGATCCTGGACTCATTTCGCTGGCTTTATCACCATTTCACTCAAACGCTAGATAACCATCGCATTTGCTGAAGTGTTGTAAAATAAACCAGTTTAGAAGTAATACATAACAGGATATTTAGTTTCGAACATTTATTTAGACTAGCGGGGGATGTGCACCAGTGGCGGCTGATTGACTGAGGCAAGTGAGGCCGGGCCTCAGTCAATTGGCTTAACTGAAATCAAATTTTGTTTTTATGTAAAGTATTAGTTATTTGAATGAAGTATATATCGCTGTAGAAGCATTTGAAAACTTTGTGATGTAGATAGACCTGTTTTGCAGTAAAATTTGTTCCTGAGGCCAGAATCGCTCGTGCCGGGTCTGCTTCTGGATTTTCGTTTGTCTTCGCGGGCTTTTGACGTTGAGCTTTAAACGTTGTAACTGAGGCACAATTCGTCTGGCCTGGTCAGGTTTCACTCCTCTCAACCATGGGCCGGCCTCAAGAGTAGAGTGGGTGAGAATAGGGTGACTTGTTTTCCTAAATAGACCATAAATAACAAACATTCCAGCTCTTTGGCAGGCAGAGACCCACACTATTCTCTCCTCTTATGTCTTAGTTTATGACTTAAGCGAGGGTGTTGTTCTATTGTACTTCGTGTAGTGAATCTGGGCCAATGTTGTTATGTATTTCGGGAAAATATAAACAGAAACAAATGCCAGAAATAATTCTGGTGTAGTTAATTCATTGTTGGAGTGTCCTTTTTCGAGAAGAAATAATATTGAAAAAAAGGAAGTTTTAAATAAAGAGATAGCCGACCGAGATACCTATGACATCGCTGACAATTTTTCTGACAGATAATCTTAAAACGCGAGTTTCTATTGCATCCTGGTATGGGCAACATAAATGGTTAAGTCGTAATGTGGAGCAAAATAAACTTCTCTGTTGGCCTTGTTCGTTGCTGTCAAAGGAAAAAAATAAAAAAAAAGAAAGAAAGGGGAATTTAAACACATAATATGGGTTGCTTCATCACACTGAAACAATCACTGAAACTCACAGCATAACAGCTTATTTGGTGAGTGAAATTATTATTTTTCATTGATAGTAATAAGAATAGTTTATAATAATAATAATAATAATAATAATAATAATAATAATAATAATAATAATAATAATAATAATACAGTAATAATGATATTAATAATATAACATCATAATATCATAAATAAACATTTTCTATCGGAGGCATTCAAACTAGTTGCATCTGGCCTCACCGAGGATTTGGATCACCGGCCGCTACTGATGTACACATACAGTGATTAGTATTAATAAGGTTTTAATAATTGCAATCTAGCGGTTACTTCGTCGAAAGGAAGAAATCTATGTACAATATGTATGTATGTAGCTTGTAACGAAGCGTGACATAAAAAGGACGAAACAGCCTTAGGTTTGTTCGACACTTTTACGTAATGAATCTTATCCCAGAGATAATCTATAATCCTGCAGAAATGCCAAAACTGCTGTCTGTGCTCCGCCTTGCGTGCATTTTCTCTTTCGCAGGGTGGATCTGTGTTAAGGTCACAACAGAGGGGCTTTTACTATAATACAGTTTCTATTATTAAATCCATTCCGTTCCAAACCTCCCCCAGGGATCGTCACGCGAAGGGTGATATCAGAATGATACCTACGTTTATGCCGAGAATCAGGAAATGTGTCGGGATGGGTTAAAACTTTAGCAAAAATTTTTTGTTCAAAAGTCGACGTTAACGAAATTATTCTGTCGTAACTTCATTGGTACAAAATATCGTATTATTATTATTTGTTATTATTATTATTCAAATTATTGGGGATCATCAGTGTGGTTTTAGGCGTAATAGATCGACTATTGATCAGATTTTTTGTATTCGACAGATAATAGAGAAAAAATGGGAGTATAAGGGTACAGTACATCAGTTATTCATAGATTTCAAAAAGGTATATGACTCGGTTAAGAGGGAAGTATTATATGATATTCTTATTGAATTTGGTATTTCCAAGAAACTAGTTCGATTAATTAAAATGTGTCTCAGTGAAACATACAGCAGAGTCCTTATAGGTCAGTTTCTATCTGATGCTTTTCCAATTCACTGCGGGCTAAAGCAGGGAGATGCACTATCACCTTTACTTTTTAACTTCGCTTTAGAATATGCCATTGGGAAAGTTAGGATAACAGGCAGGGTTTGGAATTGAACGGGTTACATCATCTCCTTGTCTATGCGGATGACGTGAATATGTTAGGAGAAAATCCACAAACGATTAGGGAAAACACGGAAATTTTACTGGAAGCAAGTAAAGAGATAGGTTTGGAAGTAAATCCCGAAAAGACAAAGTATATGATTATGTCTCGTGACGAGAATATTGTACGAAATGGAAATATAGAAATTGGAAATTTCTTTTTTGAAGAGGTGGAGAAGTTCAAATATCTTGGAGCAACAGTAACAAATATAAATGATACTCGGGAGAAAATTAAACACAGAATAAATATGGGAAATGCCTGTTATTATTCGGTTGAGAAGCTTTTATCATCCAGTCTGCTGTCCAAAAATCGGAAAGTTAGAATTTATAAAACAGTTATATTACCGGTTGTTCTTTATGGTTGTGAAACTTGGACTCTCACTTTGAGAGAGGAACATAGGTTAAGGGTGTTTGAGAATAAGGTTCTTAGGAAAATATTTGGGGCTAAGAGGGATGAAGTTACAGGAGAATGGAGAAAGTTACACAACACAGAACTGGACGCATTGTATTCTTCACTTGACATAATTAGGAACATTAAATCCAGACGTTTGAGATGGGCAGGGCATGTAGCACGTATGGGCGAATCCAGAAATGCATATAGAGTGTTAGTTGGGAGGCGGGAGGGAAAAAGACCTTTAGGGAGGCCGAGACATAGATGGGAAGATAATATTAAAATGGATTTGAGGGAGGTGGGATATGATGGTAGAGACTGGATTAATCTTGCTCAGGATAGGGACCAATGGCGGGCTTATGTGAGGGCGGCAATGAACCTCCGCGTTCCTTAAAAGCCAGTAAGTATCATCATCATCATCATCATCAGTTAGCGCTACAACCCGGGGTGGGTTTAGGCCTCCTTAACAACAGCCTTCCAGCTTACTCTGTCCTTCACCATGGTAGTCTATCCTCTCACTCCCATAATTTCAAGATCTTTGGGTACCCCATCCATCCACCTTAACTTTGGTCTACCCTTTTTCCTCCTGTTATATAGTCCACCCTTTTAACATTTTAATAGTAGTGCGTGTTTCAGACATCCTGTTTGCATGTCCCAGCCACCTCAGTCTTTGAGCTTTCATAAATTTTACATCTTGACCTCCTATCAGGGTAAGAAGTTCATTGTTGGAGCGTATCCTCCATCCTTGATGATCATTGACTGGGCCAAAGATTCTACGAAGAATCTTACGTTTAAAACTTCTTAAGGAGTTCTCGTCTTTCTTCCTAAATGTCCATGTCTCTGAACCAAAGGTAACTACAGGACGGACTAATGTTTTATAAACTTTAATCTTTGTCATTCTTGATAACAACTGATTTTTAAACAGTGGAAGATTAGCGTAATAAGCCCGATTTTCAGCCTGTATTCTGTCGTTGACATAACCACTCACATCACAGTTATTATTGATAATAACTTCAAGATATCTGAATTGGGATACACCTTCAAATATAAACTCCTGGATGGTAATATTCTTAGGGGTCCTTCTCAACTTAGAGGTGGACATAATCATGTATTTAGTTTTACCTTGATTCACTGTGAATCCAATGTTTTTGGAATTCCTGGATAATTCGATAAATAACTGTTTGAGTGTGGGAGAATTTTCAGATATAATAGCTTTATTATTATTGAAATTATTGGGGATCATCCGTGTGGTTTTAGGCATAATAGATGGACTATTGATCAGATTTTTTGTATTCGACAGATATTGGAGAAAAATGGGAGCATAAGGGTACAGTGCGTCAGTTATTCATAGATTTCAAAAAGGTATGTGACTCGGTTAGGAGAGTAGTTTTATATAACACTCTTATTGACTTTAGTATTCCCAAGAAATAGTTCGATTAATTAAAATGTGTCTCAATGAAATTTACAGCAGAGTCCATATAGGCCAGCTTCTGTCTGACGCTTTTCCAATTCACTGCGGGCTAAAGCAAGGAGATGCACTATCACCTTTACTTTTTAACTTCGCTCTAAAATATGGCATTAGGAAAGTTCATAATAATATAGAAGCTTTGGAATTGAACGGGTTACATCAGCTTCTTATCTATGCGGATGACGTGAATATGTTAGGAGAAAATCCACAAACGATTAGGGAAAATACGGAAATTTTACTTGAAGCAAGTAAAGCGAAGTAAAGTTTGGAAGTAAACCCCGAAAAGACGAAGTATATGATTATGTCTCGTGACCAGAATACTGTACGAAATGGAAATATAAAAATTAGAAATTTATCTTTGGAAGAGGTGGAAAAATTCAAATATCTTCGAGCAACAGTAAGAAATATAAATGACACTCGGGAGGAAATTAAACGCAGAATAAATATAGGAAATGCGTGTTATTATTCGGTTGAGAAACTTTTGTCATCTAGTCTGCTGTCAAAAAATCTGAAAGTTAGAATTTATAAAAATAGTTATATTACCGGTTGTTCTGTATGGTTGTGAAAATTGGACTCTCACTTTGAAAGAGGAACAGAGATTAAGGGTGTCTGAGAATAAGGTTCTTAGGAAAATATCTGGGGCTAAAAGGGATGAAGTTACAGGAGAATGGAGAAAGTTACACAATGCAGAACTGCACGCAGTGTATTCTTCACCTGACATAATTAGGAACATTAAATCCAGACGTTTGATATGAACAGGGCATGTAGCACGTATGGGCGACTCCAGTAATGCATATAGAGGGAAAAAGAACATTGGGGAGACCGAGACGTAGATGGGAGGATAATATTAAAATGGATTTGAGGGAGGTGGGATATGATGTTAGAGACTGGATTAATGTTGCACAGGATAGGGACCAATGGCGGACTTATGTGAGGACGGCAATGAACCTCCGGGTTCCTTAAAAGCCATTTGTAAGTATACTATTATTTGTTATAATATAATATAACAAACTAGAAGCGGGGGGGGGGACTTTAGGGGGTGCAAGAGCATGACCTCCCTAGAATTTTTCCTCGTTGATTTTACTAACGTATTATTATTATTATTATTATTATTATTATTATTATTATTATTATTATTTCACAGCCTACTAAATATAATAACAATAACAACAATATAATGATATTAGTAGTGATAATAATAATATAAATAAGAAGAATCCTAGAAAGGATATGCGTCTTTGCACCCCTTAACCTCGATACCCCTGTAACAAATACTAGACATTTGGAAATAACCCGGTTCCCTGGGCGCGTGGTTAACATGGCTTTGCACACTGGATACACAGTCGATGCTATTGAGGGGGAATCGAACCCGGGTTCGCTAGATTTGTAGCCAGACACGCCGTCCTCTGAAAAATAAGAAACCTCACATGCACGTAGAAAGTGTCTCATTTTCCCAAGTAATTCGTTGCTTAATGTTACAACTGAATGTATGCAGGTAAATCATTTTATTCCGTTTAAACTAATCGATACAAAATCAATGCAGTACGAGGACATCTGCCCCATTCTCACTGTAAGACCCGTCGCATCGTGGCACCCACTCAGTTTCTCAAGCCAGTAGTACGTTACTCGCCCTCCCTGTCTATTGAGGCGTAGCACAATGGTATTCTTCACTTTTACGGGACATTAGCTTTTGGGAAGCACAAAGAGCTTAAGATTATCTTTTTTATTTAATTTCCATTGTAATTATGCTTTTAACAAATGATCTTTATGCTATTTGCATTTGTTATCCGTTATAAGGTATATTATTATTATTATTATTATTATTATTATTATTATTATTATTATTATTATTATCCCTTACAGTGTGCTCCACTCTACCAAATCAAAACCAAATTTCTTAATGATTTAGATAAAGTTACCAGAGGAGCATGCAAAGAGCTTATTGGTCTTCCTCATGACTGCCCAGACGGAATGCTTTATTCCCCTAAAAAATATCGTGGTCTTTCGTTAATGAAAGCATCTTGGGAAGCTTATGTGCAACACATAAATATCTGTAATACTCTTCTTCGTGTTGATGACTCCCATCTCCACAATGTTAGGGACCTTGTAAGTGAAAAAGTTTCTGCTCTGTCAAAATTGAATATCACAGCTATTGATGCTATCAACTGGTCAGGTCGTAAAATTCGTAAACACTTAAGAAATGACGCATTCCAAACTTGGACAAACCATACCTTGTGTGGTAAAGGGGTTATTGTTTATAGTGATCTCCCCAAGGCTAACTCATGGGTAAGCAATCGAAAGGGCCTATCTTCCTCAGAATGGACCAATGCTTTAAAAATGTCAAGCAATATTTCGGCGGTTCGCGCAATACCGGGCAGAACTCTAAGCACAACCCGCTGCTTGAAACACTTGGACACGTGCTTGGACAATGCCCCAAAGGCGAGCTGCTGATCAATGCTAGACATCATCGTGTACGACATGCTTTGGCGATATCGTTAAAAACTTTAAATTGGGAAATTCATGAGGAAGTACATTGTGTATCATCAGATGGTTCTTTTAGACGGGCAGACATTATTGCTATCAACGGACGCTTAAAACGGGCTCTTGTTCTTGACCCTACTATCCGTTTCGAAAGAAACCTAAATCAGGCCACCGAGATTGATATTGAGAAGAAGTCCATATATGAACCTTGTCTGCCGTATCTTTCTCAAAAGTACAACGTCCCTCTTAAACAATGGTCCGTCATTGGTTTGCTGTTTGGCAGTAGAGGTTCAATCACAAAATTCACGTGGAATTATCTTAAGGAACTTCACATTCCTTTTGATTCTGTAATGTCTATTCTTATAAATATTATCAAGGATTCTCTTCAAATATTACATCATCATCTCTATTTCAATTAATCAACTTCTATTTGCCTTCAACAATTAACTTTCTTTTTTCTTTAATGTATCACATCACATTATTATACATGTTTATTGTATTCAGGACCCTTGTGGTCACTCAAAATACTTTGAGCTGATGTCTATAATTTAGAAATTTATTTATTTATCCCTTAGAGTGATAGAGTAAAAAATCTAGGAATTTATATGGACAAAAACTTAAGTTGGAATACTCAAATCACACACATATGTAAAATAATTTTTATGAAAATTCACGCACTAAAGAGAATTCGAAATTTCCTTCCGTTGCTTCTCAAGAAGAATTTAGTGCAGTCGCTCTTGATGCCTCATTTTGATTACTGTGACACACTCTACACTGACCTTAACATGAGACTGACAGACAGACTGCAGCGTGTTCATAATGCATGCGTTCGATTTATTTGCAACGTCCGTAGATCTGACCGTATCACATCTTCACTAAATATGCTGTCCTGGGTCCGTCTCAAAGAGCGAAGAACTATTCACTCTCTCACTTTACTCTTCAATATTCTTCAAACCTCTAACCCTAGCTACTTAGCTTCTCGTTTTCAACATTTGTCCTTATCACGAAATAGATACTCGCTCACAACACCATATCACACTCTCCATTCCTAAACACAGAACATCCTTCTACTCTTCATCTTTCACGGTCTCTGCAGCTCATCTCTGGAACTCTCTACCACAACATGTCAGAGACTGTCGGACATTGTCTAGTTTCAAAAATAAATTAAAATTGCACTTTTTGAATTAGATTCCTTTCAGTTATAAGCCCTTTTCTCTGCCATAGTTTTGTAAAAATATAGGCTTTATATTTCTTTTTCCTTCCTTTCCCCTTTTTGTTCCCTTTATCAGTCGATGAATTTATTATCATAGCGTTTTTATCGTGAATTTTATTTAATTTTCGTATTTCTTTTCTTTTTTATTATTGTTTTATTACATTCCATTTTGATATATTCTTCCTTACGTTTTTCCATATTAACCATTTGTACTAAATGAGTTGCTTTCACTATATTCCAATATATTTTACTTTCTTTTTTTTTTTCTATTATGGTATTATTTTCATATTGTTTAGTGTCGATTTTATTATGCTATTATTATTTTTTTGTAATATGTTAGTATTCTGTTCTTTAACTTTTTGTTAAATTTTAACTGCTTGTATACTTTGTGACCTGGTAGAGTGTAAGAGAAAGCCCTATGACCTTAACTCTGCCAGTATAAATAAAGAATTATTATTATTATTATTATTATTATTACTATTATTATTATATTTTTCCTTAGTAGGCTTACTGTAATATGGTACATTGAAAATAAATTAGGTGCATATTTAGTGTTGTTAAATAAATCCAATTTTATTAATGTTAAAAGTTGTTAAATAAATCCAATTTTATTAATGTTAAAAATAAACAAATGTTTCAACTTTGTCTCTGAACCAATTTTATTTATTTTACTATATTTTAGCTCTTAGTATAGGGCTAAATGTAAAATATTCTTGATATACATGGAATATTCTTATGTTTCGCTTAAGGTGCGAAGCTCTATTTGCACCCTTATAAATTGTTAAAACTAGTGTTTTAAAAGGAATTAAAAGTGTCAAAATTAATTTTTATTAAGCAAATATAAATCATATCCTTTTTTACAGGACATTTTGTACTATTAATGCTTTTATAAAACGAGGAGTAAATATTCACAGCCAAATACTTATTATCCTATGAAAATAGTTACTTTTACAGTACATGGATTTTGTCCTAATAAAGGGTTCAAATACTGAAATAAAAAAAGTTATTACATTTTTAAGACTCTGCCTTCCAACCGAACTGTTCTACTTCTTGTACAATTGCAAGTACAAAGTATGTGGAATTTTCGTATCACGTACATATTATGATTATAAAGTTGTCCATAATCTATACCGATAAGAAATCTGTAACTAAGATTTTTCTGATAATTTTCGCTTTTCCAAAAATAATTGGTGTTAACATGTAGGGGAGAGTCGGGTAGTATCGGACATCGGGTAATATCGGACAGTGAGTTTCTTTCATCTACCACACGATGATTGACAAGGTTACGTTTTTGTGATGTCGCATAGAGAAAAATGTAACCATGTCATTCAGGTATTACCATCTGATGGTAGATGAAAGAAACGCACTGTCCGATATTACCCGATGTCCGATACTACCCGATTCTCCCCTATAGGCTAATTAACCATCCTGAGACCGAAAGTCGCTTTTTTGAAATTTTTGTATGTCTGTCTGTCTGTCTGTATGTTTGTTACCTTTCCACGCGATATTGGCTGAACCGATTTCTATGAAATTTGGAATATAAATTAAGTTCGTTCTAACTTAGATTTTAGGCTATATGGCATTCAAAATACTTTATTTAAAAGGGGTGTTACAAGGGGCCTGAATTAATATAATCGAAATATCTTGCTTATTATTCTATAAAAACGGTTTCCGATAAGTTTTATTCTATGCTACATTTTTGTAGGATTGATATTTAACGAGATACACGAGTTTTAAAATAATACGTTTTATCAGTGCCGTCTGAGACTAATAGGCTATAATGAAATGAAAAGTCCACACCTGTGGAGTAACGGTCAGCGCGTCTGGCCGCGAAACCAGGTGGCCCGGATTCGAATCCCGGTCGGGGCAAGTTACCTAGTTGAGGTTTTTTCCAGGGTTTTCCCTCAAACCAATACGTGCAAATGCTGGGTAACTTTCGGTGCTGGATCCCGGACTCATTTCACCGGCATTATCACCTTCATTTCATTCAGACGCTAAATAACCTAGATGTTGATACAGCGTCGTAAAATAACCCAATAAAATAAAACAAATAAAATGAAAAAAAAAATGACTCTGTCTATTTAAGGCGGTTTTGCATACAACAAACGGAGAATATTGTTAATTTAACACTACTTTTATATGGATATAATTGTATACAATGATGGGAATAAATAAATGTTTATCAATAGGCTATTAATATAAAGAGAATGTTTGTATATTTGTATGAAGTAATCTCAGAAGCTACTTAACCGTTTTGGATAATTCTTTCACTATTTGAAATTGTAGTTTCTCTAGATGGACGTAATGCTATATGCCATTACGGTAACTTCTGAGTGAGTCGAGGACCTAGGTAAGATTAAAATAGATCCTTACGCACAGAATTATCCTTGCACCAAAAACGGATGTTCCCTGAACCAAATGATCCTGTTTTAATTATTTGTATATAATAACAATTAATAAATATGTTAAAGGAATTATCCTTGCACCAGATGAGTGCTCTCTGGACCAAAATAACCGTATTTTAATTATTTAAATACAATTTCAATTAAGTAATATATTAAACGATTAATTAAAATGTGTCTAAGTGAAACGTACGGCAGAGTCCGTATAGGGCAGTTTCTGTCAGATGCTTTTCCAATTCACTGCGAGCTAAAGCAGGGAGAAGCACTATCACCTTTACTTTTTAACTTTGCTCTAGAATATGCCATTAGAAAAGTCCAGGATAACAGAGAGGGTTTGGAATTGAACGGGTTACATCAGCTCCATGTTTATGCGGACGACGTAACTATGTTAAGGCTCAAACACAATGAAAATTAAACATAACGTAAGCGTTAACTTAAGAATATAAACGTTACAGTAAAATCAAGAAGTCATACCATCATTCACGATGGGAACATAAACATAACCGCAAACATACTTGGTAACCATGGAAACATAACAACGACGCCATTTCCTCATATTTTGTCGTATACTTCAGCGCTCCACGATTGTGTTCTGTTTGCAAATCACGTAAGCATAAGCATGCAAGTTTGGAGTTTGCAAACTTTCATGTTAACGTCTTACGGTAATGTTTATGTCAATGCTTATGTGAATCATTGTGAATGATCTCATTTGTTAGCCTGGGCGCAAAACTTCTGTGTTTATGTTATGGTTATGTTCAATTTTCATTGTGAAAGGGCCTTTAGGAGAAAATCTACAAACTAGCTATTAGGGAAAACACGGGAATTTTACTTGAAGCACGTAAAGAGATATGTTTGGAAGTAAATCCCGAAAAGACAAAGTATATGATTATGTCTCGTTACCACAACATTGTACAAAATTGAAATATAAAAATTGGAAATTTATCCTTTGAAGAGGTGGAAAAATTCAAATATCTTGGAGCAACAGTAACAAATATAAATGATACTCGGGAGGAAATTAAACGCAGAATAAATATAGGAAATGCGTGTTAATATTCGGTTGAGAAGCTTTTATCATCCAGTCTGCTCTCAAAAAATCTGAAAGTTAGAATTGTCCACAACCAATGCCAGTGCCTAGATGTGACAATATGAAATTTACCTTATTTGTTAAAAATTGGATGGCTGTAAAAATTGTGTTTCAAAGATTTTATAAGGATATTTATGAATAAATTCCATTAGTACATAGTATGATATTAATAATTATACCGTAACATAATAATAATAATAATAATAATAATAATAATAATAATAAAAAAAAAAAAAATAATAATAATAATAATAATAATACTTACTTACAAATGGCTTTTAAGGAACCCGAAGGTTCATTGCCGCCCACACATAAGCCCGCCATTGGTCCCTATCCTGTGCAAGATTAATCCAGTCTCTACCATCATATCCCACCTCCCTCAAATCCATTTTAATATTATCTTCCCATCTACGTCTCGGCCTCCCCAAAGGTCTTTTTCCCTCCGGTCTCCCAACTAACACTCTATATGCATTTCTGGATTAGCCCATACGTGCTACATGCCCTGCCCATCTCAAACGTCTGGATTTAATGTTCCTAATTATGTCAGATGAAGAACACAATGCGTGCAGTTCTGTGTTGTGTAACTTTCTCCATTCTCCTGTAACTTCATCCCTTTTAGCCCCAAATATTTTCCTAAGCACCTTATTCTCAAATACCCTTAACCTATGTTCCTCTCTCAGAGTGAGAGTCAAAGTTTCACAACCATACAGAAGAACCGGTAATATAACTGTTTTATAAATTCTAACTTTCAGATTTTTTGACAGCAGACTAGATGATAAAAGCTTCTCAACCGAATAATAAGACGCATTTCCCATATTTATTCTGCGTTTAATTTCCTCCCGAGTGTCATTTATATTTGTTACTGTTGCTCCAAGATATTTGAATTTTTCCACCCCTTCGAAGGATAAATCTCCAATTTTTATATTTCCATTTCGTACAATATTCTGGTCACGAGACATAATCATATACTTTGTCTTTTCAGGATTTACTTCCAAACCGATCGCTTTACTTGCTTCAAGTAAAATTCCCGTGTTTTCCCTAATCGTTTGTGGATTTTCTCCTAACATATTCACGTCATCCGCATAGACAAGAAGCTGATGTAACCCGTTCAATTCCAAACCCTGCCTGTTATCCTGAACTTTCCTAATGGCATAATAATAATGCACAAAATTAAAAATATATACCGATAATGTAATTTATAAAGAATTTTAATAATGACTCCCCTCTTCTGCTACGCCACTACAAGTATCACTATGAACAGTACCGGGGATCGAGCCCGCGAGTTCGTTGAATGAGCTCTGAGCTACCGGATGAGCATATTATCAGGTTAATGTATGTACTTTGGAGTGTTTGAAGTTAAAGTTAGGCACCATCACGCAAACTGTTCTTGAACGTCGATCATAAAACTGCACCATAAAGCACTCTTCATAACCTGTAAACTGTGCAGTAATATTACAACGCGCTTTACACCAGCAACGTCGACAAGGCGACTCATAAAACTGTTTCCGTAGTTACGCGTTGCTAATTCATCTGTCTTTATCATAGTAATCCACGCATACCCACTGCTAATTTGTTTCTTTTGCGGTACGAAGTAATAAGCCTGAATATTTAAATACAAGATGTCTCAAATAAACGGGCTTCTTTTTGAATACAACAAAATAAATACGTTGCATAATGAGATAGAAAATAAAAATATAAGAATTGTAACATTACATGTATGTGTATGTATGTATTTATTTACACTGCAAGTGGGCAAGCACCCGGTGGCTGTGGTATATACAATGTAAACAATACACAATAAAATGATAAACAATACACAATAAAATTTACAATACACAATACAATTTTACAACACATATACAATTTTATACACAATACAATAAGAATACACAATACAATTTAACACAATAATAATAAAACATAAATAAAATACCTAATTTTATAATACAACCTACATAATTATCTATAGGTCCTACATAAGTTTCAATAGTCTTTCATTTTACTCTCATCTCATTCCCTGTAGTGGCACTATGACGCATTTCACTGACACTTTAGTACACATTTCACTGACACTCTGTAACACATTTCACTGACACTATAGAACACATTTCATTGATGCTATAAATTATCACTGATCGGAACTGTTCACTGCACTATAAAACCATAACTTCACTGACTCACCTCGCTTCACTGATACAACAGTTCAAATAAGACAAATAATTACATCCTTATGCATACTTATAAACAGAACTACATTTAAATTAAACATTTCTATCCTAAGGCCCTCTTACACGCTATTTTTAAATAATTTACAATTCAAACCAAGGAAGTAAACTCGTCAGGCTAGATAAATACATGTTACCTTAAAAATTTAAATGTTGAATGTCACCTTAATTTTAATTTGCACTTTATACACAACTTTTTAAATTATTCTTGAATATCCTTAAGGAAGGACAGCCCTCAAAGACCGCTGCAGGTAGGTCATTCCAATCATTTATAGTTCTATTTAAAAATGAGAATTTACCTACATCCGTTTTCTGTTTCCTACATTTGATTTTAAAATCATGATCGTTCCTACCATAGTACGTTGGCTTTTCTAACCGAGCCGTTATGTCTACCCATGCTTTCTGACCTAGATGTGCTCTATACAAAGATGTTATTCTAGTTTTCCTACGTCTGTTTTCCAAAGTTTCCCATTTAAGTTCTTCTATCGTATCGTTTCCATCTTCTCTTTTACCTTAAACAAATTTAGCTGCCCTATACTGGATTCTTTCTAAGGAATTTATCTGATATATTCTATAGGGATCCCAACATGTAGTTCCGTATTCCATTAACGGTCGCACTAACGTTAGATATGCTATTTCCCTCGATTTGGGGCTAGCCTTTCTCAAGATTCTCATAATAAAGTGAAGTGCCCTCCATGCTTTACCCGTAACATTATCAAATGCTCTCCCCAAGAAAGTTTGGAGTTTAAATACACTCCTAGGTATTTACAACATTGTACATATTGCCATTTATGTAACAACATCAGTCACATTCAAGTTTTGAAAATCATGTCCGGCTGGTGACGATCTTGACGATATTCTTAAGGTACGGTCACACGTCGCTACTTTTGCAGCGCTGCAGTACAAAAATCTGCGCAACTCTTGTACTGCGACGTGTGAACAACGGTGCAACCCGAAAAGTATCGGCTGCCGAAACCTGCTGCTCGCTACTTTTCATGCTGCGCGCAGCTTAAAAGTAGCGACGTGTGAACAGGCTTCTCAGGGTTGCAGCCGCAGCATTTTTTATATCGGTTTTATTGAAACTTTGCTGCGGTTGCAACCAGTGTTACCACCCGTATGTGCCAATGATACTTTTATTGTTTGGATATATTTTAATGTTAAATGTGATGAAAATAAATTATTTGTAACAGTTATTAAATACACAACACAGTCTGAGCATAATTGCTTACGATATAATTCATTTTTTAAATTTTCCGTAGCGTAGTTACAAACAGGAGGGTTGCCAACATTGATTACGTGAATATACTGTTGGTTATCATTTAAGTATATAGGCTTTTTTAAAAGCTTTATAGTAAAAATAATGTCAATTTCTGAATACTAGATACGACAGAAAAACAAATAATAGATAAGGAAGCTTTGGCATGAGTTTCTTAATAATGCGAACATAACCACAAAATGTATATTGAGAAGTCAACACGGAGATGGGAACCTGCAGCATGACTGCGGCTGCAAAAGTAGCGCCTTGCGTGTGAACAGACTCGCAACCTCCAGTTGCAACGTTTGCAGCACTCGGGTTGCGCAGCACGAAAAGTAGCGTGCAGCGCACTACTTTTGGCTTACGTGTGAACACGATACGCAACTTTTGCAGCTGCAGTACAAAAGTTGCGCTGCAAAAGTAGCGATGTTTGGCCGTACCTTTACTCAGAGAACCAGCGATGGAGATCAACTATGACATGTTCCAACATCACAATAGGGATGGATTCGATTTCAACACATGTATTCTTGAGCTCTTCAATGGTCTGTGGCCGACTTGCATACACTTTGCTTTTCAGGTGCCCTCACAAGCAATAATCACACACAATTAAGTCGGGGGACCTGGGGGGCTAATCAATGTCACCATTCCTGGAGATGACATGATTGTTGAAAATTTGCCGCATTGCTTGCATTAAATTTCCTGCTGAATGCGACGTAGCACCAATTTGGAACCAATATGGAACCAATATGGAACCAATATGGCCTCTGTGTAGGGAATCTTGCAAGTTCCCGTACGAAAGAATGTGTTTACCATTTTGGTATACCTGACATATTACCGTGGGACAGGACCATTTCTTCCGATATTAAAATAACGCCGGGAACAGACGTATTATAGGGGCCACCCAACTCCGGGCCATAAGCTTGAAACGGTGGAACCAAAAAGGTGTACTAATATGGCCGTCAAATTATCCATAGTTCATCTCTTTATCCAGTGTGTTTATGAGCAGTTTTGTTCATATTATTACGATTACAAACTGTTTCGTGTTGTCGTGAATATTTCAAAAGTGTAGTCAAGTTCAACAGGAGTTATTTTTTTATAAATAAGCTAATATTTTGTTCAGTTCAACTGTAGAATATGTCTGTTGATATGTCCCCCTATGCTTTAACATATGAAGGAGTGCCAACATTCTTCTTGATAAGAGAAAGAATGTGGAAATGAAGTGGTCAGTCCATGTCACAACCATGACAATTTTAATAAATATATAGTGAAATATGCATTGATATAATAATCTGCTAGTAATCCTGTTACCTCCACATCCATTCTAATCCGTTTACGTATGACCAAAACCGACAGTAGCAATTTAATACTTGGCAATTGGCGATATTTCGCAGTGGATTATGGGACGTAAAAGGTGTAGTTTGACGTCATATCCGTCGCACCGATTTCAAGCATATTTGCCTTGGAGTACTCCCTCCTTTCTTTTATCCTCTCAGGGGCCACTCCTCACACATTATACGCAAAAAAAAGGTCAGCGGAAGTAATGGTTCGATTAACGTTTTTAGCATTCGATATTCGATAAGCATTAAATGCTACCAAATTAAAAAAAATAAATAAAATTCAAACAGTTTGTTGCTACTGATGTGATTTTAGTCACTTTGTATTATATTTTTGGTCCAGGGAAAATATATTTCACTATTACTGCCGTTATTTTTATTTTGAAGTAGGCTACAAGTCAACAATATAAAACTGACTGTTAATTCAGAAGTTGGCAACATATTTTATGTCGATTATAACAACAATACATTTCGATAGCATTCATACCATTCAACCAATAAGGAGATTGGCCTTTATAATGCATCTGTGCCTAATGCCGATATTCCCTTCGAGCAGTGGCCTCACTATTATCATTTTTATAAAAAAAAACTGTAACAGCTATTGCTTGTTGAGATCCATTCCATGGATTCATATTTCTGGCGTAGTATTGTTAAACAGACGCCAGTCAAACATTGTTTCTGCAAATGGCGTAGTATCATTAAACAAAATGACGGTAAAATTGATGCCAACATCAAAAGTAAAAATTTTCCCAGAAAATTAATAAAAATCGCGTTTATTTGAGACACTTTGTATAGGCGAGCAATAGAACTATAGAATATTCATTCATATTCTTTATTTGCCTGAAGGTACAAGAATACAAGAGGCCTCGTCGATGTGATAATATAAAAAACAATGTGTCAATATTTAAAATATTAAAAGAGTAAAAAATAATAAAATTTAACTAAAATACTACATCATTTTCAAAAAATTCATTCATATTATAAAAGGGATTATTTTGTAGCCATTTCTTAATCTGAAATTTAAATTGTGTTTCATTAAGTGCCTTTATATTTGTAGGTATCTTATTATATACTTTTATTGCAGTAATTACATAGCTTGATTGTGTTTTTTGCAACCTGATATGTGGTACATTTAATTGATCATTATTTCTTGTTTCATAGCGATGCAGATCTACTATACTTGTATAATTAGTAATATTCTTGTTTACATTTCATTAAAAGTTTAAAAATATATAGATTGTAGACAGTCATAATCTTTTCATTTTTGAAAAGAGATCTATATGATAGTCTGGGTGGTGACATTGTTATAATACGAACTGCCTTTTTCTGCAGTAACAAAATGTTTGGAAGGTCAGAACTATTTCCATATAAAAGTAATCCATATCTAATAACACTTTCAAATAGTGCATAATAAACTTGTTTTAAATAATGTTTGGGAATCTTGTACATGATACTTCTCAAGAGATAAATTACTCTAGAAATTCTTTTACATTCATAACTGGCATGGCTATTCCACCTTAGTTTAGGATCCAAATACATACCCAGCATCTTTACAGATTCATTTATCACATTATTTTGGGTTTGTTTCA
Organism: Periplaneta americana; assembly: GCF_040183065.1. Taxonomy (NCBI): domain Eukaryota; kingdom Metazoa; phylum Arthropoda; class Insecta; order Blattodea; family Blattidae; genus Periplaneta; species Periplaneta americana. The sequence continues at coordinate 14,492,978 of NC_091120.1, forward strand.
AACTTAGAGTTAACACATAAGTTTTTTCATCATTAACAATAAATCCATTAATTGAAAACCATGTTAATGCTTGCGAACGATACAGAATTTTTAGTAAATTTCGAACGTGGATTACACCAGGCCTGGGCACTATTAACTCAATTGAGGCACTGCAGGTTTTCCCCTAACTTCACCTTCCTCTACTTCCACCTTCCCTGGCTGAGGCGAGTACAAAGGAAGTCAGTACTGCTCAGTGACGGATTGTATAAGGCTTTTAGGAACTTTCGGCTCTTGCAGGTCGCCTGAAATCCATCGCTGATGCACAGTGGCTACTGTGTGTTTGTTTATAAGGCAGTGTAAGCGTAAAAGGACATGGACGAGAGTTTCTGAGTTCCGCTCCGCTCTCCCGTTGTGCCCAGGGCTGGATTACATAGTAACTACCGGTACAAAGAATATAATTTAAGGAATATAACATGGAATTATCTGCTGAAAAATACATATCATACGTACTTATAATAAACCTATTGAATGAGTTCAGAGGTGTTATTTCAAATGTTGCTTGGGAGGTGACAAGATTTTTTTGGAGAAGATCTTATATATACAGGGTGTTTCCGGGCTGGTGTTACAAACCTTCAGGGATGATGGCGAAGGGCACATGCATCAATTTGAGATAAGGAACCCTGGTCCGTAAATGACTGAGTCGAAAGTTATAAGCAAAAATAGTTATGTGGAAATAGAATTGTGATTTCGCACCACGTGCCCTCCTTCCCTTAACCTTTGGAACAGTCGGGGAAAGATGGTATGGGCCGGATGTCTCCTACGTGGGTACTTGTACCGATACAATCTGTGAGCTTGTCTACTGTTCCCATTGGCTCATCCGTATTCGAAAATCAGGTCTGCTTATTCCGCTCTCGTATACTCCTCCATTTCACTAGGACTGATCGACTGGACACTGCAACTTGTACACATACACTGCTGTCTACAGACGTGCATATCAGGACCGACCATGCCCGTTACACATTACGCTATCTGCATTGCTTTAGTGTAGTTTCCTGTCCCTATCCCTCAGACAGCGCACTGAATGGAATATTGTAAGTAGACAACGTAAACAACGTCAGATGAATACAGTATGTGTAAGATGTAGATAAATACACATAAATAAGGTGTACAGAGGAATAAAATTATTTCATTTCCACACAACTATTTTTGCTTGTAACTTTCGATTGTCATTTCCGGACCAGGGTTCCTTATCTCAAATTGACACATGTGTCCTTCCTCATCATCCCTGAAAGTTTGTAACACTAGCCCAGAAACTCCCTGTATATCGTGGGTCGTACTGCCTGCCTATTTCCTCTGAAACAAACTATTTTCCATACCGTAAACTGGGATAACTTGACCATTGGGTAAACTTCATCATAAAAAAATAAATCATGATATATGTACTGAACACGCAAATCTTGCTTTCGGGTATAGCTCCCTGTGAAACTGATTTGAATAATTTCAAGGGAAAAATTGTTCCGGGACCGGATATCGAACCCGGGACCTTTGGCTAAGCCCACCAACGCTCTACCGATTGAGCTACCCAGACAAACAGACTTTCGAAAAGTAACATATTTCAAGCGCTAGAGGTTAGTGTAATCGAGCATATGATAAGATAATTATTGAGAATAGAGTTGAGACACAGGATTCAAACATCGCCTACCTTATTACATAATCCAGTAACGCTTTGCTTCAAATAAATTCAAGTTAACAGCTTTTCCTTATTTCTCAGTGAAGAACTAGTTGTAATAATAATTTTTTATATTTCAGATGTAATAAATTATATTATAAAATAATATAATACATTATAAAATTAAGTATCAAATTCGTTTAATATTTGTATATAATATAATATAGGTATATGGTTTTACTTCTCATAAGAGTTTTGTTTTTTCATTTCAGTTCTATCAAATCATGTACATATTTTAATTGTTGTTGGGGTCAACGTCTCAACTCTCATTATAAAGGAACTCTAGAGTCTACACATTACAGTTATTGACGGATTTATTATTTTATGGATCCAATTTATTTTATTTGAGTACATAATGCACCTAGATGTATTAATTATATATGCTATATTTCCGCTGTGTCGACTGCTAGCTGGTGTGATGTCAGCGCCAACTCTAGGGAGAAAGCAGAATCTCACGCTCTAGCTGGCTTGAAGGTCATTGAAATCAGTCCGGCTACATCAAAGGTACCGACGCGAAGTGTCCATTCTTTATAATCCCTATTCGCTGGTAATACCCTGAGGTGACTGAGGGATCAGACATTCAGCCTATCATGCAGGTGGTCCGGTTTCGAGTCCTGTCAGGCCTGGGAATTTTTTTATCGAAATATCCATAGTGGACAAGATCGCAGTTGGTTTTTTCTCAGAGTTCTCCCGTTTCCCCATATTAGCCTCTACATCATTCCGTCAACATTTCTTCATTTCGTCATCATTCCACAGCATTCCCCGATCGCCAGCACGAAGGGGGTTGGCCTACAGACAAATGTAGTGCCTTGCTCGAAACCTGAGTACACAGCGAACCTTAGTGTAGTCAGCCGGTGTGGGTTTGGGAATGTTTCTAGCTTGAGGGTTTGCGCAATAGATCGTAGAAGGTCGCAGTGATGGGTCATAGTGCCCCTCCTCTCGAAAATTCCATTTCATTCCTTATGTAACCATTCTAACGCTTGATAGGTAAGCAATCACAAAACTCCGCATGCTTCTATCAA